>NC_142415.1:8700500-9018500 GCF_059516105.1 Syngnathus floridae
GCTGAGCCTGTCTGTCGTCTAGTCGTACTGCACAGAACATTTTACAAAGGCAATTTTGGGGTTTACTTCCTCTTTAAACAATACAGTATATTATAAAAATGTAGAGTAGAAATTCATCATGAAATCGCTGTTAAGCAGTTAATATATGATTTATGATTCTTTGCCACGAAGGTCCATTCCAAGTACAGACGTACAGGAGCCAGCTTCAGCAAGGCTCAGCAGGAGTTCTCCAGTGGTGTCCTGACCAACAGAACCTTCCAGTCTGCTGCTGCAACAGCTGCTCAGGGAGCCTTTAGCAGGGACTAAAACGTGACGTTTTTCCGTGTTCTCTTAAACCTGTCAATTCCTTGATGTACATATGATAAATTGGGAAAAGAAACACAATGCTCACAATCGTGTTGCCACATAGTTGTGGTTTGTGTTAAACAAATGTGCTACACATGGTTGTATGCTATATTTAAGAATGTACAAGTCCAGCCATGATAGCTTTTGAGTGATCTATGGCTTGTTCATGCTTTGAAATGCACTCTACAGTGAGTACACCTCAACACAATTGGGCAAGATGAGGCTGTTATCAAACAACGCTGAATTGGAGGCAGGCCATATTAACATTGCATCACCACAAGAAAAACACTCGGATGTCAGATAAGGTCAATGTGCAACTTTTAGAGCCCAGTTTAATTAGTTTTGAAGTTTAGATCCTGCCAGTAGTATTATTGTATTATTTTTTATTTTTAATAACGAAGGAATAATGAAGTGGAAAAATGAAAAAAAAATGAAGTGAAATTGTTAATTCTGGCCTTGAGCGAGGGACCCCTGATAAAGAACAGGTTAGCAGCTGAAAATGTTGCGGTCCAAACTTGTGAAAACAGATGGCTGAGGTCAATTATTTTCATAGTCTCTGCATGCACAGCCTCGGTAATAGTGCATCTCTAGGTGAAGGTTACTTGTTACTACGGCCCACTTTTGCATATTTTCTTGTGTATGCTTTTAATAAGTAATGAAGGAATTTGGCTTTAATGAAGGGTGAAACGAAAATTGTTCACAAGCCAACATTAACTTGTCTTAAACAGATGATCGCATTTTATACATTTTGATTTGCCAAGAATTCCATGCTTATTTGGAATCTTAAAGTGCGCGGCACATGTTTGTTTATTCAGGGACAATGCAAACCGTAACCAAGAAAGTAGATTAACGAGCAAAAGAACATGTTTGTGTCCATTTTCCCGACACTGCTAATTGTATTACAGATTTCACCAATGTAAAACTCCTTTGACGTTGATTGTCGATTCAGCCTTGTTTTTAATAGTCAATGGCTTTTAAACATTTTATATTATTACTAGTTATTACGAGTCACCATTTTATCAAAAATTGCATTTCCAAGTCTGGTTGATGTCTGTGTCACTTGTTTGGCTTCTGCTGTTCTCTTTTCTGTTAGTCATCTTAATAAAAGTAGAAGCTTTAGTCTGAATTGATAATTACTTTCAAATGTTCAGAAATTCCCGATCTAGGATGATGATGCTAAATAAATGAAGGATGCCCTCAAAATACTTCACCTTTACCTTCGAAGGGTAGAAAATATTTATGGGTGGCGAACTTTCTGTGTACAGAAAACAATTACAAGGCCGCAGAATGCATTTTAAGTTAACATAATTTCAATCTTCGTTGTCACTATTAAAGCACTCTAAATCCTAGCAAATTTTTTGTGCCTTAAGCAGATGTAACCTACCTATCTCCATATATTTTTTATTTTTTAAATTGTATCACTTTTCTTTTTCTTTTGTCTTGAGAAATGTTTTTTTCTTAGGTATGTTGTATGTATGTAGGTATGTTGGAAAAATACTTTTATATATTTTTTATTTTTAGGGCTTCTGATGGGACAGTTGATTGAATAAATCCCTCCTTAATCTTAGTATCGGTGTTGTGTCGTCCAGAATGGTCATCCAAATTGTATTATTTGATATTTGGGAGGTTTATTATTATTAAACCCCGGCTTTTGCACGTACAGAGCAGAGAAACAAACAGTTTAGAATTCGAAATATTCGCTTCCGCATCCAACCCTTCCCTTGAACCCCTTCGAGTGTCTAATTTTTACAAGTTATGTTCAGTCGGTATCCTCAGTGGAAACGCGCAAAGAAAAAGTAAGTTCGAGAACCTGTAGGGGGCGCACTTTCGATAGGCTGCTCAACTCCGCCTTCCCCACTTGTATCCATGGCAACATCTAGCTTCCAGCTTTGAAAGCTTCAAGATGGCGGATGTGGAGCAACCTACTGTGGTGAGTTTTAAGTCATAACCTGATGTCGTTTACATCCATGTTTACACAACACTTGGAGTTAGTATGCTTTTGTCAGAATGCACGGAAGTCATTCTGGGGTACGATATGAATACGGACAGATTTTAAGGCGACACGAAGCCAACCCAAGTCGGAGCTAAGTTAATTATCCCAATGCTAGCAGTAACTAGCGTTTTTTTTAAACCCCTCATCTGATAGAGGTCAATGTTACAGCTTAGAAAAACACGTAGTTTACACTGTCAAGACATTTCATTTCCATATGCGTTCTCAAAACAATGAATAATCAAGACAGACGAGTCACATTCTCATAGTATCTAAATCATAAAGTCATGTTTGAGCTGTCTGGAATAACAAACGTTTGCACTCATTCAGCAGGAGTACAAGGATCGGTGGAGATTTTTTTTTTTTTCTGTGTATGTCAGTGTTTTACTATGCATTGTATCCTGGTAGTTAATTTTGAATATTTGCATTTTATGTATTTCAGCCCCCTATGGTCTCAGAAGTAAAAAAGCGTCGTGCACCTAAAGGTAAAGTTACTGGACCTTTTTTTAAATAAACAATGTCTAGATCAAAGTTACTAGTATTTGTTTTCATTTCACATTTTGGACCAAATTTTCCACTTGATGTTTTTTCCCTCCTGGGTACTAATCCATGTGTGACGCTAACTCTCCTGAAGGGGTCACTCTCCTCCTTTCCCATCGTGGGCTATAATGAAGAAATATCCCCCCCCCCCCCCACCCCTTTGTACAGAAATTCACAAAACAATCATAACAAAACAATAGTAGTACTTGTTATTTGTGACTCATGTGAAAGGTTGTAATTTACCATATACTGTACCTTTTTTTCTTCGGATGAGCAAATAAGCCTATGTTAATTAAACAGTACTTTTATGTTCTTTAATCGGTTCTACCGCTCTCTATTATGTTTGGTTATGTCTTGTTTGCAATGTTTTGAGTCTAAATAATTAGTCATTTAATCATTTTACTCTTACTTAATTTAAATGGTCTTGACTATTCAACATACTAAATGAGGTCAACTTAGGTTATGCATTACACATTCACAAAAATATTGCTCTGTGACATTTTAATTATATAACTCAGCAGCATGACAAAATTTTGAGTGCTGCATAAAATAAACTAAAAGACCATAGCTACTTATACGACTTAACCGATGACGTGTACAACTGAAATTATGGCTATGTAATTATACTTCATCGAAAAATCTTTTAATTCTAAATGAAGAATTAAATACAGAATGACATAGCATATATGGTTTTTTGGGGGAGGTCAAAGTTCTACTTTTCATGTTTTCCATTTCTTTTTCCCAGAGCGTCTTTTGATCTCAGCGTGCGTCTCGTCTGCTCTTCTTCCTTATTAGCAGAGTTGGAGCGCATGCAAGCATTAGCTTGATCAAATATAACAATGGAAGACACCATCATGTGTGGGATGAAGTTTTGCAGTACAAGACTATTTTTAGAAGACTCCATGCTGTGTCCTCTTTCCTGGCAACTTTTAAAAAATATATTATTATTCATACAAAACTTGGAGGAATATACGTCGGCCATCGCTGCTCCCCAGATTTCAGTAGTGGACACCGAGGAGCTTTGGGGGCACAGCTGAGAGAATATGATTGCTGTCTCAGCAGGAGGAAAGCGGATTAGGTCACTACAAATAGGACCATTCCCAATCTTGACCCAGTGAGTGCGTTTGAAGCTCATTCAGCCATGGAGAGGATTTCTGAGAACAACTTGGAAGTGGCCGCGTTTTTAGCGGCAAATCAAAGGCGCGCTGCTTGAAGTGCTGACAGCAACGAAACCGAAGGGAGCTTTGGTGTAATACATACTAGTCTCACACAGGCAGTTCATTAATGATATTCTGAAATGTCAGTAGCAGATTTAAGCCGAAAACCTCTGTTCACAATGTCGTTAATCCTATTTTTAGACTTTAATACAATTTAGATCTAGGTTGCCCTTTATTGGTAAGAAGATTTCAACCGTCGTGGTCCGATTTGTAATGATCCAAATTCTTCCTCTATCCTATCGTCCTTCTGTCACCAGCACCTGACTAGTGAGAGACGTTGTTGCCCGGGCAACGAGCAGACTACCTTTACCTGCTGCAATGCTAAAAAGACTGTAGGTGTGGAAACATTCACATCGTGACTTGTGAGTTGATTGCAATTTTGTCTGCAGCGTTAACGTCTGCTGTCAGATTGGGTGGCAGATTGTTTATTCATTAGACAAATTAGGACTGTATGAATTGAAAATGGTCTCAAATAGAGCGAGGCTTGCGTTTCTAAGAGGGGAAAAACGCTTACAAGCCGTGACTGGCAGCGGGCCGTGCGGCTTTGGCTCAGAGATGTAATAATGACTGCAAAAGGAGGGGACTCTTCGAATAAATCACTCAGCCGTCCGCAAAGACGTGATGTGAATGGAAAATGGTAATGAACACAACTCGCTTTTCTATGTGCTCTATTTCAGCCCCTGAGCTTCCAATAGTTGAGAGGAGAAACTGGCTCATCCACCAACACTACATACACAAAGATTATGACATCTGTAAGGTAAATAGCCTTCACCCATGTAATTCATTCTAGCCTACTTTTTTCCACAGTGCTTGTCAAACCAGAGAGGTTAATGGCTGTTTCACTCACTTTTCTCAATTCTCTCCATGAAGGTAATCATTAAGGAGCAGTTGCAGGAGACAAATGGAATGTGCGAATATGCCATATATGTGCAAGGTGAGCTGGTGAACATAAAGTGGAATAAGATCCCCTTGTTGTGCTGACATGCAACGTTTTGGACCGCTTACTGTTCCTTAGATGTTTGAAGTTTTTTTGGATCCAATTTAAGCTATTCTTTTTTTCTTGCCACAGCACTAATCTTGCGCCTGGAGGGCAAGATTCAACAATCCCTGGAGCTGTTTCAGAGCTGTGCCATCCTTAATCCCAGCAGTGCTGACAATCTGAAGCAAGTAGCCAGATCACTGTAAGTTAGCTTCAGCCTGGCCCAACATCCGGAAGAATTTTACTCATGCTCTCAGCACTACTAATACTTTGGGCAAAGATTAGAAGTCCATGCGTGACTACAACTGTTAACCTATGTAGGACGAATAGAATATCTGTTGAGCATGCTAAGATGGTGCATTTCTTATATGCTTGTCTTGTAGGTTTTTACTGGGAAAGCACAAAGCAGCGATTGAATTCTACCGTGAAGCTGCAAGACTCAATGAGAAAGACTGGGTAAAAAAAAAAGCACTCCTACGGTACTTGATGTACCGAACAATATAGATAGTCTTATTTATAACGCTTAAAGAGAAAGAAAACGTTGAACTGTCCAGATTCACCCTCATTTGAACCCCGTGTTATCAAAAGAACATCTGCACGTTTATGCTCGCCCAAATATTCCGGGCCATTTTACAATGCCGTCTACCCTCTGTGTGCTGAACCAGATCCATTTGCTTACTTAACCACAGCCTTATGGCTCCTTCTTTGCAATAAACATAGGTAATTTCATAACGCACCACATGCAGGCCTGCGGGCGGTCTAGTCAAGTAGCTGCACTCTTACAAATATGTGCATAATTTCCCTTCATGTGATGTGCTCTGTGCCATGGGGCATAACATTTTACACTGCTTGCCAAAGTTTTGGGAAATCAGGATCAGTAGTATTGAAGGATGACTGCACTCAAGCTGCCATCCAACTGTGTCCAAAAGGACCACATAGTACTTTAAATTCACTGGTAAATATCCACCTTTTCCTCACTTCAGGAGATCAGTCACAATCTGGGAGTGTGCTATCTCTTCATCAAAGACTTCGTACATGTGAGTATGCTGATAGAACCAAGCATTGTTTATCAGTTCTCAATTTGAAAATATATTTTTTGTCTTCTGTGTGTCAGGCCAAGGAGCAACTCAACATGGCTCTCCAGTTAAACAAACACGACGCAACTTTCATGATGCTTGGCAAAGTCCACTTGCTGGCCGGAGAAACTGACAACGCCATTGATGTGTACAAGAGGGCAGTGGAGTAAGTTGAGCTCGGATTGAACTAAAAAAAAAAAAGCGCATTTAACATCACATTAAAATAAAATGGGTCTCAACTCGATAGAATAAAGACCACACCCTAAAAATAGTTCAAAAACGATCATTTGTGTATTGACTGAGAGTGACGTATCTCTGCTGCTTTCTAATCTGGGGCAGGGCAAATGGGAGTTCTGCATCCAATCCAGATTTGTAGTATGAAATGTATTGTTTTCAACTCATGCCTCACCACTGCCCAAAGTTTAATGTTTAAATTTGAGAGTTCTTGCATAATCCTACTAAGGGCAAAAACGACACTGCAGGTGGAGCGTGTTTTGGGAGCTCGCTGCATTCATGGGCACTTGTCATGCCGAAATAAAAAAAAATTCGTGTAGTGTTTCCACAAATATTTGGGATTTGCTACTCACAAATTCATCTAGTAATTTATTATTCATTCAAAAACTCACCTATTTGCTTTATTTGTGATCTGTCCAAGCCCCACTAATGTAAAAGTATTGCTTTAGCGCCATCTTAAGGCATCTTGGTGTGTTCTTGAGCTTTGTTTATGTGAGGGAAGGAGCTTATTTTTTTTTAAATATTAGTAAAGTAAAGTAGTGCTTTGCATTGTATTACTTTGGGGCGCTGCGAGTCAGAAGCATATTGCAGAGCTTTCCTTTCTGTTTTTATTTGCTTGTTTGCTTCTTTACTCTATTTTCGGATGTTTTGTACTTTTGCACTGTCAGTGTGTCAACCCTCTCAGACTTTTTTTCCCTCACACTTTTCCAATAACCACTTGGAACTACTGCCATCCATCCTTTTGGATGCATCCCACAAGACATAATGAGTTTTTTTTTTTTTTTTTTTTATGTAAATGTTTCCTCCTGGTTTTTGTGCCCATGTTTTGTCACTGAGTTTCCATCCTGAAATTTTCACTCGAGGGGACTTTTTGCTTCTGTATTGATTTGGTTCATTTCCATATCTATTCATATGTTGAATATTTAAACATCCAGCCTTGTTGTAAATAAGGAAATGACGTCCATGTCATGGCGCTCATTAAATCTGCCTCCTGGTGGCAGTAAATGAATTAATCAAGTGCTCCAACGCCGGTTGCTTAAATAACGCGTTTGGTTTAAACAATGATGGGCCGCCTCGTTAACATTTCTTTTTCAATTATTATGCCACCGTTGCATTGAAATGGATCCTGAATGAATAATCAGCACAATCTCTGAATAATAACCACGCTTGCGGAAGATTAAGATGGATCATTAAGTGTCACTTATTTCTTTTTTTATTGTCTCTTTCTCTTTTTAGATTCTCTCCGGAGAACACGGAACTGCTGACAACTCTCGGTCTGCTCTTTCTCTCAGTAGGTCAAACGGTATCATTGGTATCATGCGTGCAAGGGGGAATTGTGTTGTATTGACAGTTAAATTGTTGTTCTATTTTTTTTCCCCTACAGCTTGGTAAATACCAAAAAGCTTTTGAGCACCTTGGAAATGCCCTCACATTTGACCCCAACAATTATAAGGTGCATGCATGCGCAATGTGCTGTCGTCTTTGGTTTCTTTAGTTTGATCAGCTTTGGTCATAGCATTACATTGAATCATCCAAATTTGAAAAGGTCACTGCTCGTCAGATGGTCCGATCCATCGTTCATCCTGTTTCAAAGGGCACGCAGGATTCCAGTAATACCTCGCTAATGATTGTTTTCATCTGCAGGCCATCCTGGCCGCAGGCAGCATGATGCAGACCCACGGCGACTTTGATGTTGCCATGAACAAGTACCGGGTGGCAGCATGTGCTGTGCCTGAAAGCCCCCCTCTCTGGAACAACATCGGCATGTGCTTCTTTGGCAAAAAGAAATACGTTGCCGTAAGTACTGCTGGATTACACTCTGCATCTAGTAATCCACAACAAAAGGATTCTACAAAAAAGTGAATGGTATATTTGCACTATGTTGTGGTGCCTAAAAGTGGGGCACCAAGGTTTTTAGATGATTGTTTTTTTCAAACTACAGTGAAGTCAGCTGTGAATCTTTCATCTTCTAATAAAAGTAGTTCATCTCACGTAGACTAGACATTATTTGCTAAGGATGTCTTCTTCAATATGCTCATAAAATATATTTCATCTGGGTCAGTCTGTCAGCGGCACTACTTTTAAAATAAGTCAATGCCTGGTGGAGAGCCATGCAACAAGGAAAACACGTCAGTCAAGTCAGGCTTTTTAGTTAAGACCAAAACGGAAATTCAAAGCAACATACACAGCTGGTTGTCACGTCATCTTTTATTATATTTTTTATGTCTTTACTGTGGATATGTGCTTTACAGTCTATAACTATAAATACATTCATAACTTGAAATTCCCAAGTCTACTGATTTTGTATCATCCCTCCACCCAGAACATCTTGACAGCTAATAAAATTACACTTGTACTCTTCACAAGACACTTCACAGATCAGAATGTCTTCCTTTATTATAAGTGTAGTTCTCAAATACTCTGACCGTTAAAGTGGTCAACTTGAAATTTTTCTTTACAATAATATGTTGTATGTGCTCCCACTAATCTAAACATGACATTCTGATCAATATTGCCGTTGTAAAAGATGAGTTAAGCAGCAAAATTCACTTGTCTTTTCCATCTCAGAGACAAGTTTGTGGTCGACTTCCACTTTAAGTTTCGACTTTAAAAAAAAAAAAGGAATTTTCAACATTGATGGACAGACCTTGATGCTGCAGTTTGTCTGTGGAGTGTCACTAGTTTTTTTTTGACATATTACTTTTTTGAATTACTTGTCAGAGTCAGCTCCTGACATCTCTCTTTTTCTCATCTTTCCTTTCCCAGGCCATCAGTTGCCTGAAGCGAGCTCACTACTTGTCTCCTTTTGACTGGAAAGTGTTGTACAACCTGGGGCTGGTACACTTGACCATGCAGCAGTATGCTTCTGCTTTCCACTTCCTCAGCGCCGCTATCAACCTCAGCCCACGATTGGGCGAGCTCTACATGCTTCTGGCAGGTACCAGCACAAATGAGGAGGGAAAAAACCCAATAACATTTGGAATTTACATTGCGCAGGTCATCATGGCCTTCTATAGTACAGGTAGTTAATTCACAAACACAATGGGTTCCAAGAGGCTGTCTGAAAAGTTAAGACACATTAAGTTTTATGTCAAGAATATAAATTAAAAATAAATAAATAAATGAAATAGATTAAATTATATACATTGTGGCAAATACAGTTCATACATATGCTCTCTTAATTAGCACTAATAAAATTTAAAAAATAAATTTGAATTACATTTTACACACTGCAGCAGTGGATATCTCATGGAGTCCACAAAACAAACCCCAAATTTCTCGGAAAATGCTGATGAACATTCAGTATACATTCTTTACAGTGGACAAAGGCAAATGTGGGGAAAAACTTTGTAAAATATCTAAAAGTCAATGTGGCCAGGCACAAGCATATCTCACGGGGGCAGTGCCATCTCTATCTCCGCCAATGCGTATATTTGAAGTAAAGTGGATCCTTGCTTACAGTGGCTTTGACGAACTTGGATGACGTGGAGAATGCCACCAGAGCGTACGAGCAAGCTGTGAATCTGGACCAGTAGGTTGTCCTATAGTCTCTCTCACAACACCTAGTATATTAATTCTGTTAATCTTGGTGACATTTTTTTGCAGAGCAAACCCTCTGGTCAACCTGAACTTCTCAATCTTCCTCTACAACCACGGTGACAAAAAGGGAGCGCTGAATCAGTATCAGGAAATGGAGAGAAAAGTCAACATGCAGAGAGACAGCAGCAGCAGCTTTGACTTTGACCCAGAGGTACCCGATCTGCTGATGTGGCGATAGCCGTTATTAAATCTGTTGCATCCTCTTGAAGTGCTTGGCTCCTTGTCGCAGCTCATAGACATGGCTCTGAAGATGGGAGCAGCACTGCAGGTGCCTGAGAGCATAGTGTGGACTAAACCATCCAAGGGCTCCAAGTCCAAACTGAGCTCGGGAGCAGCTACTCCGAGCCCGGGCGCTCCCCTTGGCACTAACCAAGCCCTGGGTCAGGCCATGTCTTCTGCTGCCAGCTACAACAAGAATATCCAGCCACCAACAAGTACGTTTGACCTCTCTAATATGCAGTCAATGTGTGCTTTTTGTTTATTGGGCAAAAAACATGTTTCACTCGCACAAGAGAGTCGCTCACCTTCACTGAGTAATGGAAACCACATTTTTTCCTTCTACTGCTCCATTCAATACGTAAAATGACCTCAAGCTATAGTATGACACAATCTTGACTGGAACAGAGTTGTTTTATGTGTGTGATACAAAGGCTGCATATAAATAATTGTTAGCTTCTTTCATTGTTGAAAGGTAAGCAAACCCATGGGCATTGTGTTGTTTCTAACTAAGCACTTTTACTACACTGGCTATTGTCTTGACTTGGTAACAGCCTGCATCCATATAAATTGTTGGTCATGTTTTCACAATATAAACGTACTGTGCTTGTAACTGTTTTTAGAACAGAATTTGATCCTACATAGAAATGTGCGTGTACTTTAAACTATGTACTTATATTTCTTTGTCATCTCTGTCTTGCTCTGAAGAGCCCTCCACGTCACTTGACCCTGACCCAGACGTGGACAGTGTTCCCAGCCCGCCTTCTGATCCTCCAGGTTCCCCAGAACCAGCCCAATCAGAGGACCCACGACCCAAAACCTCCAAGAGAAAATCAAAGGTGGAGGAATGAATTCATATGGAGGGATCGTCGCCATGTTGTCCAAATTCACCCCCCCTGTTGAGAAGAAAGATTTAGCATTCGAACTCTCTAAATCATGAGATGTAGCTGCATAGGGTGAGTGTTTTGCTTTACAGTAAAATCGGCTGTTTTTCTTTCTGTTTCATGACTCTCACTTGGTGGTCATGAAATGGTCTAAACAAGCAATTGTTTCACGTTGTTTACAAAAAAAATATACTTGTTTGTACCAGAGACGATTGAATTTCCAACAGTAGGTTGACGGGAATGGAAACACATGCTGCTAAGATAAATATCAGTGTTGTACAAAGATGCTTACACGATTATAATGGTTTGTCATATAAATAGAAATGTTTTTGTCAGGTTCAAACAGAAAAATATATATGTCAAATGTCATGAGTATATAGAGTAATGCGTTTCCAAATGACATTCAAGAGTGTTGTACAGATTTCCTACATATTGTGCTTATTTATTAATTTTCCGGTCCTTCATTCAGTAGCTAGTGACAAGTTTGCATTTGCAATCAATAAACGTTAAAAGCAAGAATGCACATTTATTTTAAACATATTGCATGTTAAATGTTTGGATATGGTAGCTTGCTGTCAAAGATTCTTACAATGAGTAAAAATAACCTTGGTAATCCATGGCAAGGATGCTTCTTGACCTGTTCAAATCAGTCAAAATGATCACTTTAGTCTTGTTTTGCAAAGTGAGTCTTAGCAAGACACACACACACACACACACACACCCTCTCTCTGACTTTTGTCCAATCCAATCCGCTAACTGAGGACATCCACATGCCCACTTGAGTCATGTCATCAAAAGTGTCAGCTGTCATTTCAGTGGCTCGCCCGTCGTCTTTTAACTGTCACCTCGTCTTCATCGCGATTGCCTGTTCACCCAAGTTGATGAGCGGCAGTGCGCCACATCACATCATCCCAGAGTGGATGTCTGTGGCTGACAGGGCCAATCAAGATGACGGCATCCTGACTGGCCAATCGAGATGACGGCATCCTGACTGGCCACAGAGCTGCTCAACCTCTTTGACTCATTCTCTTTGGATCTTTCCTGATTGAACTGCAGTCTAGCGAATCATATTTACATATGCTGCTTAGGTAACCAAGAGACTGGAGTTGTCATTAAGCACGCTGCATGCCTTAAGTGGTTTTGCTCAACAAAGCTGCTTGATGGCCTGCGAGTTGCTGCACTTATTTGTGGAACGTTGCTTTGCCATCCCTCATCTTTTTACATTTCACATCGCCTGCGAAAGCGGCCCCAATCCAAATATCAGTTGCATCTACCAACAGTGATGCTGATTATGATCATAACTCAATTATAACAGCCATTTTAAGTAATTAACTACTCTTAACGCCTTACTATTCCAAATGTAGTAGTCTGATCACATTGGTCTGCATAAAAAATTAAGGAAGAACGAGTATTTTTGACATCAGTTTTTTTGCATTTCTTAATTCCATACCTAAGTCAGTGGTCAGCGGTTAGAACTATCCATGCTGCTCTTGGATCTTCACCAAGATTTTTTTGCTTTCACACAGTTTTGCTGACCGCTAATCAGTGGATAATGACAAACAGGATGGTTGGTAAATAGTTGAGGCAAGACTCAAATAAAAAGATGTTTTCCACGGTTCTAACACAAAAGACTGTTCAAAACCGTGAAAACAATGCATAATATGGAAATCTCAGCTCACTCTGAAAAGTGAAACTTGTTCCTGCTTATAGACAGATGATGAACCTTTACACTTGATTTAATAAATATCAGGTTCAGCAGTGACAGAATGGCTATCAGGAGCGAGGTAAGATTCCCTTTGGGACCAGTTTGCTATTTAGGTTGTTAATTTTAGAAGCTCCTAAAAAAGGTGGGGAAGGTTACACAACCCATGTGACATTTATCTGCAAATGCATGAAAGTTTTGCACATTTAAATGGACAAATCAAGTGTATGCGAGTTGACAGACAGATGTACAGTGCGTGTTTACATCATGTCATATGTGAGTGGAGGCCGCCATTTAGCTAAAACGCTGAATGGAAACAAGTCCTGGATGGGTGTGTGATGTATGTTTCTATAAATGACATAAAAAGAGATCACCTTTTCCAGATAATTAAGCGGATCCAATTCACAGATCATCTAAGTTTCCTCCTCATCTCATAAAAAACTGTTTCTCTCATGTGGCTGCCTGCGCTTGTTTGTAACGAGACATGTTTACAGCCACGCTTGGCATCCAAGTTGTAACTGGGGGACAGCAAATAGAGTGCGAACCAAATTTCCCAGTGGAACACGTCTTCGTCTCTCAGCAGTGCTGGTGGCTGACACCTGGAACATGGCAGTCCAATTGAAAATGAGATTTAAGAGAGATGCTAGTGTTTACAGTCGGGCTGTAAAGCAGATGTAGTTGTAACACGGCGAAGTGGAGCTTGGAGAGCTGACCTGATTTGTAATCTTCTCGCTTCAAAGGATATGATCAGCCCAAAACTTTAAATATATCTTAATTATAAACGCAGATGTTTTTCCTTTGAGGCCAATTTCATGGTCAGGTTCAAATACAAGTAAAGAACTATGTAGAGGAGATAAGGTAATTTGTACTGTTGAGAAAAAGCACTTTTTCAGTGTTTACTGAAATGCCAACAGTGGCTCAAAACTTTAATAATTTAAGCATTAGTTGTGATCTGTTCTCAAACAGTCTGCTGTGTTGTGCCACTTCCACATCACAGAGGCATTTTTGCCTCTTTAATATGGAAGAATTTATAGTGTTGCCCTATAAATATTATCGAGAAAGCAGTTTAGTCATTCAGTTGTAAAGCAAAGTGGCTCACTACCTTAGCAAAGGTGATCAATTCATATAGCGCTTAAAAATATTTTTAATTGGCACAACTTCCTTTATGGGGGAATTAGTTTATTTGTATGTATCATGCATTTGCTACATAACTGATTTTAGGGCTGTAATAAAAGCTCACGGCATTACAAAAACAATAAAAATTTTAACTTTGAAAAATTATAATTGAGCATTGCGGCTGATAGAATGAATAAAAAAGACTCCTTATAATGTTACAAGAATTAAGTCATACTTTTATGAAATCTCACAAAAAATGAATTAAAGAATAAATGAAGAATGAGGTGATGAGAAAAGTAATGAATAAAGGAATTTGTTTGATTGACATGCCAAATTTCCCACACAAACAACCAACTACCTAACTTTAAAAAACTATTTCAATTCATGCAACTTTACAACGTTTCAAGTTTCTTTTTCAGTTCGGCGCCTCTATAACACAAATGCAGTTCGTATATTTGTCTTCCAACTTGTGCACTGCATGTTTTTGCTTACCAAAAATGAGGTCAGGCTGACAATATGGTTAACAAGAGAAAACAGAGCCTTATCAAGTCTTGACAAAGACTGCTCTGTCGGTTGTGGTTGCCCTTTAGCAATTCTATTGATGTCTGATTTATACATAAGCCAGCGTTTGAGCTTGAAGTTAAATTATAGCATGGACACGCCAAGAGAGAGAGACAGGCCTGATGATTAGTTTTGCGCTCCTACCACGTTTCATGATGACGCTATTAATGCGTGATTAAAAAAAAAAAAAAGAAAAAAGTGAAGATTGCTGTTTGAATCAGCATAACGATGCTTGGGAAGCCTTCTACTCATCGCTGTGCGAGGAAGCGAAGGAGCAAAGCTTTGCATTTCAATTGAGGCCACTCAGTGGCGGGCACCGCATGCTTTTTGCTATTGTTGTTTATCTGCACACACTGTTTGCTTGTTTGCTCTGAGCACCGTCTCCCAAAATTCCTCCCTCTGCTCATCTGCCGGAGACAGCTCAAAGACCCCCTGCTGGCATCTTAGTGGAGCAGCTTTATCTGACTCGGCTGCCACGGGCTCAGTGATTGTGTCATTGGCGCATATGCTGCGAGTCACCAAAGTGCATCGTCTTTAGAGAGGAAGGAGCCTTTCATTAGGGCATCAACAACAGCTCCATTCTTCTCGCACCACTTCACAGGCATGCCAGTCACAGACTTTGTGAAGAAATAGACATGAGGCAATTTATGGGAGGTCTATTGCATATTTTTCCATGTCCAATACCTGAAAATAGATCATTTGTCTTCTTATAGAAATTGACCGATTCGTTTCACAAAAACATTGCGCTGCATAATGTCATTTTTATAGGAATGTCTTGCCTGTTACGTATTTGTATAACATTTAACATTCACACCCAAAAAAAAAATGCTGTCTCGTTTTTGTAACCCACTTGCTGTTGATTTTGTGGCTGATTTAGTTACTTTTACTCGATGTTGGGTTAAATATTTTTCATTCAGCAGATTGGGTTGAAGAGCTGAAGCTGGTGGCCATTTTGGACAAAGTATTTAAGGTGATGGAACGTTCTTAGAAAACATCAGTGGCGACTGGGTTGTGGGCTACTGTAGTGTGAAACTGACAAACGTACCATGTGAGTGACTTGCTGTGGTGACTCCTGTGGTAATCCGTTTCTTTGAATTTTTTTCTAGTCGGATCAAAATATTGTCCCAAGGTGCTGTGTCAAATCCTCAATCCAATGCACTTGCTATTAATAATCCGGCTCTGTCTTGTTACTTTTGACCCAGCAGTTTTAAGAGTGAAGAGCAAAAATGCCACCTGCTTCTGAGCTTCCTGTGTTGCGTTTGCATGTTCTCCCTGTGCTTGCATGTTTTTTTTGTGGATACTCTGGTTTCCTTCCAAATGGCTGGTGACCAATCCCGGGTGTACGACCGCCTTCTTCCCCAGAGTCGTCTGGGATAGGCGCCAGCTCACTCACTACCCTAATAAGAACTAGCGCAATACAAAATGGCCGATAACATCCTGTGAGATAAGGTCGATACTCTAAACACTGTCCGAGCGAATGCCAAGAGGCTCTTTGCCTGTCATGATGGCTGCTGTTGCTGCAGTGGTCCTGCAAACGTGCCTGAGTGGGCTGGATAGCGTCACGGATCAATACTGCCGACTGACACGAGATTACTGCAGCGACCACCAAGACACTCTCTGCCACTCTCTTGAGTAGCATTCATTTTGCCACAAAGCAGGAGATGCAGCTGGAGAATTATCAAGTGGGAGACGATAAATGGACTCTCGTGATATGAAATCGTGTGTTATCAAATGTGAGGCACGAGCAGGTTTAATCCCTCAAAGTGTTTTTGTTAAACGCAAGCATATGGAAACCCGCACAGGATAAACATGTAAAGATGGATTGAGCTGAGATTCGAACCTGGACCCTGCCAACTGTGAGGCAGACATGTAAAACATATATTGGCCATGCTGCCATTTTGAATTTGTAAAGAATGTACAGTGTGTATATAGGGGAATTTGGACTGGTTTGTTAAAACATTTGGCCATGCTTTTTGCAACAATATTATATCAGTAATGTATAGATTGCATAGATAATTTGAAAGCAGAGCACATCAAAGTTGCAGCTAGCTGCAGGCTACATTTAAAATGTTTTTGAAGCCAAGTAGCAAGGCCTCCTACATGGCCACCAATCTTGGCAGAGCTGATAAATAGAGTCTGTAATCAGAGGGCTCAGTTGGACGTGTTCTCTTCTGCACAGCCTCATCTCAAGTCACCCAGCTCTATGAGCAACTGACACTTGGAAGGAACGACATGCTGGATTGAAGCATCACGCAGAAAACATGTTTCGCCCGGTGACGTCACATGTGCGGCAGACAGTCGCCATTACTGTTACATGATCAAATTATAGTTTCAAAAGCAATTACAGGGCTTAAATAGAAACAAACTGAGACTGTAGTTGGATTGGAACACAGCCGTGAGTGGAGTCCTTGAAATGTCCTTGTGTGGCGTGCTCAATGCTGCCACTATTGTTTGTGTGGGTGGTCCATTGAGGAAAATGGAAAGGTGAAACGGCAATCCAAATATCTTTTTATAATCATGCAACATGGTAATATACACACTTGTACAAAATGATTGATACCCCGCTATTCGTGAAAGAAAAGCACATAGTGGTCACAGAATTAACTTCAATCTCAAAAGAAATACTAAATAAATATAAATTATAATATTTAAACTGAATACAAAACAACCTCATGAAACAAGCTTCTACAAAAATTATGGTACATCTAGAAAATATTGAAACATAATCAACACCTCTTCATGGCCTACGTTGCTGGAGGCAGCTGGAAGCAAAGGAACGGAAGCCAGAAGTAAGCACTGCTACTTTTACGTCGAAAAATTTTGTGCTTTTGGTTGTCTGAACCATAATAACCAAAATTTGAAATTCTATCATCACAGCCTCCTCCAGTAAGAGAAATCGCGGACTGTTGCTGAATGCGATTCAGTGAGAGCATCGTCACTCATCTTTACAGTGCACACTTTACATCAGGTAAGATTTAACACGAAATGTACTATCATGAAATATTGAAATTGATGACTGTCAATGCCGTACGTGCTCGTCTTCTGTCCCTGTCGTTGACTCGGCAGTCCTTGTGACTGCGGCACACAAAAATCATTGCTCAAGTTGTTATATTGTAAATCGTGTCTATTCGAGACATAGGTAGGTAGAGGCCTCTAATGATTTACAGGCCTTCACTTTATCTTTGGTATCAACACTCATTTTTTTCTATAAATGTCCGGCAATTGCACAGTGGGCAGTCCTGTTAAATTGTCCCTCCATTATGTACTATGTGAGGGCGTAGGGGTCGATAAATATCGTCCCATCACTCAGAGTCAACTTTTTAAAGTGCCATTTGAGTTTACTGACTTCTTCACTCAAATGACATTTTTGTAAATGATGTTTTAAGCGTCCCCATCTCCGTAAAAGCTCTGATAAAATATGCTAACTGGGTTTCAAGCGATGATACTGGTTGTTTTTGCCGCCAAAAAAGCTGCACCCTATAAATGACGTCACAATGTTTACATACTTTAAAGAGGATATGTTCGACCAAGTTGTGTTCTTTAATTTGCTTGCAATCAATAAGCGTGACTATTTAAAGGGAGACAAATTGGGTCCCTTTAAATTGTCACACTGCAGGGTGTGATACTCATTTTGGAATTTTTGGTAATGTTGATATTTCAAATAAAAAAGAAACATTTATTAAATATATGCACTGGTTCACAACAACAAATCCGACTTCTAATGTGAATGGAACTCCTCCAATTGTTTGATGAACAGTAATTGGGGAAAATGTTTTAGTAGATACACTTCAATGCAAAATAAAATTATCAAATTATTCGATTAATTTAATCTAATAATAAACCTTACTGACATTCCCATTTCGCACCGTGCTGCATCGAAATATTCCATTAATCGATTCTGAAAACATTTAATAATACCAGCCCCATTTTGCAGTGTGCTGCATGTTTGTGTATGGCAAATCAGAGGCATACACAATCCATGCCTTTTGCGAGATATTCCTGAAAACTGCAGCTCACAGAAACACACTGGGGATGTTTTGTGTTTGTGAAGTGAATGGTAATGTCTGCAGGTGACTCACATGGAGTCTTGGTGCACGTTTGTATTCATGAATACTGCAAGTGGTGGCTACAAAGGGAGCAACGAAGAAAAAGCTTTGGGCCAAACGTGAGGCTCGGTGAATAATTGGCAAGTGTTGCCCGGCTGGGTCAATCTGTTTCCTCCGCTGGGATAGTCGCCTTGACGTCATCGTGCCACGCAGCTCCTTTACGAATAGAGACAGCGCATTCTCAGTGTGTTCATTTTCTGGATGGCTCCACTGCAGTCTCACACATGGAGCAAACGACCCGGCTGCATCCAATGTGAGATTGAAAATGTCAACGATAATCTCTGCGTTTGTGTGCATGAGCATGCAGATTTACAAATGAGCACAGACAACGGAATATGTCATGTCAGTCAAACAGGTCATGAATCAGCCTTGATCCAAGTTTAATTACCCTCAAAGAAACCGTTTCTGTGTTAGATGGTTTGTCAGTGTGGCGGCACAAATAAGGCCTTTTAAAGACAAACCACGAACAAATGCTTCTGCTGCTCATGGGAGTGCTGAACTATCAAGCATAGCATTATGCATCCTCACCGGATCGATCCGTCACAGAAGATGTTACTCCAATGAGCTTTTTTGTTGCCGATGCATGAATGTTTCTACGTTGATTCATTGGCTCAGCATGTTTAGATCCAGGATTAAAATCAATGAGCACAATTACGGCGAGCTCGTTTCAAGTAATTCTCCTTTCTTCCCTTTTTCTGCTTGAGTCTGAAAATGATGCAACAAATCAGTCAGCCCCACACATAATTTCTTCCTTTCTTCCTTGCTTGTCTTTCCTAATTGGTCAATAGTGTCAGAACAAATAACTGCAGTGAATTTGTGTCATATACTACGTATTAGTGCAGCTCCAAGTTTCCGAGAGCAGCTGGTTAGAAGCATTAGCTGCAAAGTCTTATACATATTTCCCATTGGAGTTGGAGACTAGTCTATCTGTAGGTACACCCCTAATGAGATACAATGAAAAAGCTGCTGAATCTGGGTCTTTTTCATCATCCTATATTTATGAAGGGAGAGTTTCTGAAATGTTGTTGCCCAACAAAATTATGAAGTAGACTGGATATAAGTAATGCATTTTTCCCGTTATTGTTTCCCATTACCTCAAGACGGGGGCGGCCCCCATCAGGCTACAAATATTGTATGTTCGACGTAATAGTTGTTGTTTTTTTCCTTCCCATGTGTTTCTATGTGGGTCTGTCAAAACATTGTATCAAATGAAGTTAGTTCATGAAACCACTCTCGCCCCCAGTGGACCAAATTTTTACATGGATTCCAATACACACTTTTTTATTTTATTTGATACATTAGATCAACATTAGCTTAGGTTTTCTTTAAGGACTATACGCCTTGCAGGGATAAATAGCTTGCGCAGATTGGCAAATTATTGCTGTTGTAAGTATATTGGCAATAATGCTATCGAAACAAGACCCGATGAGATATAATGCTGCTTGCTATCAGCCACTCGAAAGCCCCTATCCAACTGAGGGCCGAATAATTGAGTCTTTTTGAAGGCAGCAAATGTTCTGTTCTCGTCAAAGTTCATCTAGGTTCGTTAAAGGTCGCAAATGTTGGTAAAACGTTCGCAAGGCAATCGCCAATGCTTGTAGTGATTTTTCTTGTTGCAAGAAAAGTACAGGCGAAGTCTGCTGAATGTCTGGCGAACATTTATGATCGTGAACAAACCCTTTAGAGAACGCAATTTTGTCTGTGTTTGAAAACACAGAATCGTTTGCCCCTTAGTGGGATAGGGTCTTAAGACGTAGTACAGTACTCAAGAGCAAATGAATAGGTGATATGTCATTGGCATTGATAGCGGAAAACAGGAACGTTCAATTAAATGAGTTAAATATTTAGTCAAGGAAGTTTCTTCAATGTGAGGTAAAAGAAAATCTGATCCAAAATGTCGGCAAACCAAGCCATTGTATAAGTGTCACCAATTTTGTGTCGAGTGAAAGCTTCAGTGGTTTGTTCAATACTACTACAACAATATTTGTTTTTCACACAGAGCTAATAAAACATTTGTATTCAAGTGAAACAAAAGTTGTGCGAGAAGACCGAGATGCCACAGGTCGTATATTTTCAAAACCATTTTCTTCATCTTAAGCACAACTGTATATCCTTTCTTTGACTTAAGTTGCTCCTCAACGCTTGCTTGCCTCTGACAAACACAACTGCGCCACTTGCAAAGCTGCTCTGAAGCAATCCTTGGATCGGCAAAGTAATTTCTCTTGGGAGGAGTTACGATGCATGGTTGGTCTATCGGTGAAGTTCCTGTGTGGCATGCATTGATTATGGCAATGTCTAGAAAGCCATTGCTGGTGAAAATAAGCCAACTGTAGTATAAACTAACCGTTTTTAAGGGTTGCGTATCCTTTGTGATGAATCATTACATTTTCAATGGTACTTTTATTAACAAGTATACTTTATTCTACACAGTCTGACTTGCAGTTGCAGACACTTTTGACCTCTCCTTGATGTATGTCTAGTCTAGCTCTAGCTCTGGTGAGAGCGCTTGATGTGTGTTCTTTATAGCGGTGTCCAGCTGCTCCTCTGCAAAATGTTCTCATCGCTAGTAACTCACTGACTCTTTTAAGCTCTCCCATTTTTTCTCAGACCAATTGGAAACCTTGAGCCACGAGGTATTTC
The DNA here is from genome assembly GCF_059516105.1 of Syngnathus floridae. Classification (NCBI taxonomy): domain Eukaryota; kingdom Metazoa; phylum Chordata; class Actinopteri; order Syngnathiformes; family Syngnathidae; genus Syngnathus; species Syngnathus floridae. The sequence continues at coordinate 8,721,707 of NC_142415.1, forward strand.
TTTGTGCCATTGTTCTTTTCCTTCGTCGCCTTTGTTCTCTGTCTTCCCCGAGTGGTCGTCTCCTCTTTCTCTATCAGATAAAAATAGAATGACAGTCGTAAAGCAAGCCCTCATCCGCGTGGGTAGCAGAGCTATGAGAGAATCACCTGTGAGGCCAAATGTGCCCTTCATAGTCATCTGCATGCATGCATGCAGATGAGACGAGAGACCGCACGGAAGCTTTATTAGAACTGATGACCTCGACTTTATCGTTCATGCATCATTATGGTGAAGCCAATCTTAATCTGCCTTTTAAATCAAGGGGCGCATACACACGGACACATGTGTCTCTATCTTCATTTATTTCTCCTCCTCTCTCTTGTGCACACAGAATCAAGGAAGGGCAGCGTGCCATGAGGGTGTACATCTGTGGAGTAAGTAGATGCTTTCGAACATTTAGACTTGTAGCAATTATGTGACGTACTGGAGAAAGTGGAGTCCAGGAAAAAAAAATCATCAAAAGGCAACATCGCTACTGGATTTGTAATGAGGCAGTGCTGCTCATCACGTCTCATCACTGTCTGCAAGCAAGCATTAGTCACGGCCTCAGCCAGGCTTGCTGGTTCATTCTCAACTGTTGAAAGGTGTTGTCTTTTTGCATGGTATAGTCATTATTGTCAGAACATTATTTCAATAATATAGTCTTGCCGAGGGAATTTACTGCGATTCTGCTAGTCGCGGTATACATCCAACCCTCTGACTCCTTAGGCGACAGGATCGCGGCTCTTAGTGAACTGTACCAGGCCGTCAGTGAACAACAGACGGCACACCCTGACGGTTTCACCATCTTCGCTGGGGACTTTAATCATGCTAACCTGAAGTCTGATTTTCCGAGGCTTCACCAGCATGTTAATTTTCCAACACGTGGTGACAGCTTCCTGGACCTGGTCTACTCTACACATAAAGGAGCTTTCAAGGCCGCCCCCCTCCCCCATCTTGGACTTTCTGACCATCTCACTGTTATGCTTTTGCCTGCATACAGACAAAGGGTGAAGGCATCCAGGCCGGTTCACAAGCGGGTACGGGTGTGGCCTGAGGGTGCCTCTGATGCACTTCGAGACTGCTTTTGCACTACTGACTGGGACATGTTTAAGCGGGCGGCCACTTGCAACGATCGGACGGACATAGAGGAGTATACTGACTCTGTTTCCTCTTACGTCACAAAGTGCATTGATGATGTGACTCACTCGAAGTCCATCGTCACTCGGGCTAACTGGAAGCCATGGTTGACGGGGCTGTCCTCAGGCTGCTGAGGGCCAGGGACGAACCCTTCAGAACGGAGGATGAGGCTGGCTTGAGGGCAGCGAGTGCCGACCTGTCCCGGGGCATCAAGGAAGCGAAAAGGGTGTTCTCTTGCAAGATTACCGCCCACTTCAAGTACAGCAGGGACGCACGGAGCCTTTAGCAGGGCATTCAGACCATCACGGACTACAAGCCCGCGCCGCAGAGCTGTGAGGGCAACATCCGTCTGCTCAACGATCTTAATCGCTTCTATGCTCGCTTCGACGCTCAGAACAGCACTTGCCCGCTGAAAACCACTCCCCCTCCACACGAGCAGCCCCTGTGCCTCTCTGCCGACAGCGTGATAGCTTGCCGCTATCAACAGCCGTAAGGCGGCGGGCCCTGACAACATCCCAGGTCGAGCGCTGAAGGACTGCGCTGGGGAGCTGGCAGGTGTCTTCACGGACATCTTTAACATTTCCCTGCAGCAGGCCATCGTCCCTTCGTGTTTCAAGGCTGCCACCATCGTACCTGTGCCGAAGAAGCCTACTCTGTCCTGCTTCAATGACTACCGCCCCGTGGCACTGACGCCCATCATCATGAAGTGCTTTGAGCGGCTTGTCTTGGAGCACATCAGATCCATTCTCCCTCCCACCTTAGACCCCTTCCAGTTTGCGTACCGGGCCAAACGGTCCTCTGAGGATGCCATCTGCTCTGCCCTCCACTCGGCCCTCTCCCACCTGGAGAGTAGGGACTCGTATGTGAGATTACTGTTTGTGGACTTCAGTTCTGCCTTCAACACCATTGTGCCACAAAACCTCATCTGCAAACTCAACAAGCTGGGTCTCAGTACCTACCTTTGCAACTGGCTACTGGACTTCCTCTGTCAGAGGCCTCAGGTGGTACGTGTTGGCGACAAAATCTCCGCCAGCATCACGCTGAGCACGGGGGCCCCCCCAAGGCTGTGTGCTCAGTCCACTGCTCTTCACCCTGCTGACGCATGACTGTACTGCGTCCTACAGCGACAATCGCATAGTGAAGTTTGCTGACGACACGACTCTGGTGGGTCTCATCACCAAGGGCGACGAGACTCAGTACAGGTTGGAGGTTGACTTTCTGACCGCGTGGTGCAGGGACAACAACCTCCTGCTGAACGTCAACAAGACCAAGGAAATTGTTGTTGACTTCCGGAAGGGTCACACCCAACACCTGCCGCTGACCATCGACGGTGCTGTGGTGGAGAGGGTGAGCAGCACCAAATTTCTGGGGGTGCACATCAGTGAGGACCTCTCCTGGTCCGCCAACACCGCGTCACTGGCGAAGAAAGCTCAGCGCTGTACTTCCTGCGGAAACTCAGGTGAACAAGTGCTCCTCCGGCCGTCATGACTACATTCTACCGTGGCACCATTGAGAGTGTCCTCTCCAGTTGTATCGCTGTCTGGGGTGGTAGCTGCACTGAATACAACATGAAGGCCCTGCAGCCCATAGTGAACTCGGCTGGTAAGATTATTGGTGCTTCACTCCCCTCCCTGAAGGGCATTTACGCCTCCCATCTCGCCCGCAAGGCGGCCACGATTGTGAGTGATGTGAGTCACCCCGCTCACTCTTTGTTTGATCTTCTGCCCTCTGGGAAGAGGTACAGGAGCCTGCGCTCCCGCACCGCCAGACTTACCAACAGCTTCATTCTCCAGGCTGTTAGGATCCTGAACTCTCTTCCCCTTTCTGCGTAGCGTCCCTTACTTATTTATTGTGTTATTTATTTATTATTTATTCATCACTCTTATTTATTCATTGATTGCGCCTTCTTGTTTTATTTTTCTTGTGTTGTTTACTTGTATGTACATTGTGAACTGTCTTGTCACCGTGGGATAGTGGGAACGTAATTTCGATCTCTTTGTGTGTCTTGGCATGTGAAGAAACTGACAATAAAACAGACTTTGACTTTGACAGATGGCAAGATAGTACCAACATTAAGAACACTAATTCTGTTAAAGGTGTATTCTGTTTGATTTGACCATTCATGACTAACACATCTTAGAAATGGCAGAATACCTTCTTTTAAATCAACAAATGCAGACATCGGTCTGTTCATATTTACTTTATACAGAAATCTGTCTACAGGGGGTGGCCTGAAAGCCCCCAATTACTCAACAAGTTAACCTAAAAGAAGTTTTCCTAAAGTGGTGAAAAGTACAAGCTAACAGCAGAAGTGGGTCCTGCCAGCATTGTGTATTGTGTTGTGTAGTTCAAAATGTTTCAGCAGGATGTTTAGTACATTCATGTGCTCCTCCTCACGTCCCATTTTGGGATTACCTGGGGGTATTATGTTGCCACGGACAAGTAACCTCTTTTACCGATCCGTCAGCAGGTTTTAATGGATTTCTATTCGCTATATAATTATCTGCTTAAACTGTCCATCAAAATCCGGTCAGACATCACGATGCCCTCAAGGTAAGAAAAGCCTGCTATATTGTTGTGGCAAAACAGAGAAAGGCTCCCAAACGATAATGTTTGTTCCAAAGTACATTGATGAATACAGCATACTGCATTTACCGTATTTTCCGGACTATAAGGCGCACCTAAAAACCTAAAATTTTCTCAAAAGCCGACAGTGCGCCTTATAGTCCGGTGCACCTTATATACGGACCAAATTCCTAAATTTAAACTGGCCCAAAGCATTGTGTCATGAAATCAATCATAAGTGTCCCGCTGAAGACTATGAATCATGAATCAAAAAGACTATGGATCGTTACTTTGTGATTATAAAGTAATTTGTTGTATCTGAAGTTGAAATAAAAAAGATAAAATGGAGAATGATTTGATTTGGATTCAAAATCTGACATGATGCATTAATGGTGCGCCTTATAGTCCGGTGCGCCTTATATAAGGACAAAGTTTTAAAATGGGCCATTCATTGAAGGTGCGCCTTATAGTCCGGAAAATACGGTACATGGAGCAGGAGTTAGATTGCGTTTGGATTTGTTTCCCAGACTGTCATATAATTATTCATTTTTATTTCATGCACACAACTACCTCATGGCCACAACATAATTTTATGCACACTTTATGCACACATTATACCTGATTGGGGCCACAATGCTTTTTATTGCATACCAATCAAAGGTGGTTTCCCCTATGTAATGTCTGAGGTACCGTAATATATTTATTTTTTTAGATTTTTCATGAGAAAATGCATTCTACTACACTATCCTTTAAATCACAACAAAAATAATAAACCAGACTTTAGTGTCATCATTTCATCCAGTTAGCAGTCGACACTGAACAAATGTAATTTCACCGTCGTCCACACCTGATAACCACGCGACACTTGCAATGAGGCTACAAGGCAGGATCATTCTCGGTCCAGTGCACACATGGACAAAACCACATGTAACCAGGATGCTTGGCTACCTGCAGAGTATTAGTGCAGAACGAAAGGCCTGGGGCCATGAAGTGGGACCGGGATGAAGAGGTGCTGACACTTGACTTCAACAAGCACTCATTCAACGGCTGATGCACCCGCACATGCATAAATATACACACACAAACAGTCTTGCACCGGGCTTTTAGGGGCTTAGTGGAAAACCAAATGGGTGGGGGTGGAGAGGAATGGCCTGGGTCTACAGGGACAGCTGCATACGTCTTCCCTCCACACTGCCTCGCACCTGTTACCCATCAAGTCCGCTACGACGCACACAATCTCCAAGGGTGAAGCCCAACACACGACTCCAGGCCCAGGGAATTAGTCTACACACACAAACCACACGCACATCCTGGATTTATAATCATTTTCCACCCACAACCCTTTTCCTTACAACTTAAATGCATTGAGTTCATGCAATGACACATTGATGTGTCATCACAACATGAGGAATCTCTGAACATGAACACACTCCGAACTATTATTTATTTACAGTGTGTGTCAATGAAGATCGACATTATGAATCCTTTAAAAGCATCGTGCGTATTATTCATGTAGGTTATTGACTACAACAATATAGCATAGTACAGTAAATAGAATATGGCTTGCATGCCATAAATAGTCATGTAATATTTGCTGCATTAATTTAATTATTTCATCCTCAAACTGGTTAATCAGAAATGTCTTTGTTCAATTATAATGTCATATATATCTCATTAAAAGGGAAGTCCTGATTGGTTGGGATCTGAGACCTCGCAACTGTGATGTTATTTTGAGTCGACAGCAAGTAGCAAAATGGCCACACGCCTGAGATGGATAAAAAATGGGTGAATTTTGCTGCTTAACTCATATTCCACAAACTCAATATTAATCAGAATGCCGTGTTTAGGCTTGCGGGGGCACATGCAACATATTGTTAAGAAATGTTTTGGGTTGACTTCCTCTTTAAATTATTAGTAACTCATTTATTTGGAAATAATTTAAACTAAAATGTTCCATTTGTGTACTAGAACACACAGAACTTTACTGTTACATTGGTAAATGAATCATAAACAACATGTTTATACTTTAGAATTAATGATGCTCTTAATCATTACAACTTAAATACTATAATTACCATTTGAAATGTATTATTCCTCATCTTAAAATAAACTGGCCCATCTGTCCGATTTAGAAATCTAGTTTGGCCCTTGAGTACAAAAACCTGCCCGCCGCTGGTCGAGGTGCATATTTCATCTGATTGTATATGCCGCAAAATGGCATATTGCTAGGTGAGCCAGTAAATGATTTAGCCCAGACATTTCCTGACAGGAAAACTGCAATAAACCTTTTTCTGTAGCTTTCATCTGAGGAATCCATCCCCAACCGTTGAGTTGATTAGCATAGTTCACGGCAACAACAAGCCAATAGGTCATTTCCTGAAAAGCGTTTGTTTACAGTCCAAAATTGTCTTTGTGTGGTTGATTTATCGTTTTAATGAAAACACAAGGTTTGCGTGTTGGTCTTTATTTATGTGAGTTGTTGAATCGGAAAGAAGTGAAGCAGGGTGCCCTTGAGAGCTGTCTCATGTCAAGGATTGTTGGAGACCCAAGTAAACATCAGTCAGGCTGCTGAAGCTGAAGGGAGGGCATACAGACATCAAGTCAGAGACAATGGCAGTCCTTTATTTTGTGGCGGGGAGAACGTTTTAGCTTCAATGTGTTGCCAGTGACAAAACAGAAACTACCTAAAAAAAATCATTGTGAAAGAGAATTCGGTTGTCATCGGGAGAAATGAGTGGCTGAAAAAAACTCACAAAACGTAGCCAAAAAGACCTTGCCACAGAATTCGTCTGATTTCCGAAATGTTTTGCATGCAAAATAGGTGCAAACAATGAATGCACAGTCAAACAGATGTGGAAACTCATCTATGAAGTGGGTGCATCTGCCAAACGGGGAAAATTACCATGCTTTTAATTTTAATTTTAATTTTTATTCTAAGGGGAGTATATGTAAATAGATCACTTTTGCACAAACTATGTGATGTCCCCGTTCTGAGGTGAATTTCGGTGGATAATTTCGCATCTTTAAATACGGCCTCTGAAAGCCAGGTGTAAACCGGCACAACGACAGCGGGGATGATGAGGAAGGGAAGGAACCAAAATTATTGTGACATATTGCATCATGAAATGCTGAACCCAGTCACAAATCATGCAGTATCACTTGTGAAAAACTTTTTAACTCTGCATTATCTTTCATCTGGGTCTTTTTGGCGCACTGTTTTAAACACAGTGTTATGCTTGATGAGCAGATCCATGTGTCCGGTTCCCATCAAGACCGCGTCCAATCTGTTAGCATGAAAATGCAATTACAAAAACACTTGTTGGGATCTTAGCGAAACGGGGCTCAGGTCTTTACTTGCTTCTGCCATTCGGCTACTGTTTCACAATCTATCTACCACATCTTACATGACCTTATCTTACTATTAGTTGAGGTTGGTTGTGCTATTATACCTGAATTGCCGTCACCAGAATCAATATATTTGTTATTAGTTTTGTTATTTGAATCTGAAGCTTCCTCCCACAATCTTATAGCATGCTGCTTAGGTTAATTAATGGGCATCCAATAATTTATTAACCGTACAACAGAAAGTTCAGATTTACGTTTGTCACATGTCCCTCCCAATGCTCTCCCGCTTGCTTGAAACATATATTTGAACAAGGACTGCAAATGTAAGTCTACGTTAACACGCAGAGGCGCTTTAAATTATGAATGTACTGTCTACGTTTGCTGCTGTTATCCTTTCCTCCCTTCCTTCGCCATACATTTCACAAAATGATTCCCCAGCAGGCCTCACCTCGGTCGGTTCCATTGCCAGCAGCCCTGAGGCGAGTTTAGACCGCAAGCCGAGATGCACCTGAACATTAAACTGGGATTGCGGCACTCAAGCTCACTAAATCTCTGTCCACTCAACAGGTTTTAACACCTAAGCAGTGAATCACCACCACACACATCTCCTCCTCCCCACTGATCAGCCTTTACTGCAGCGTCATTGCTGCCCACAGTCTAGTAAAAAGCCTCGTTCGTCAGCGTGCAAATGACCGCAAAGGCGACTGTCATGGGAACAGCATGTCAATACAACTTGTGTTTCAGTGGCCTGTTTTTTTCTCTTTGCCTTCCTCCCTTCTTGTAAACATGCCTTAGTTTGTTTGTGTGCTCTGTGAATGTAGTTAGCGCACCAAGGGCAAGGAGCGATTGCGAATGACTTCTTTATGCGCCAGAGACGACTAATGTATGGTCTGTGTTCTGTATGGCTTTAATTATGTAACAGTTTGTTTCCTAGCCTCTCATAGTTCATTGCAAAGCCTTACAAACATCATCATATTTCAAACGTCATATTTCAAACAACTGCATCTGTTTGCCCACTCACAGATGTCCAAATGACTTCTACGTGAACACAGCGAAATTATAGTTGCATATGTTTCCATGTGTAAGCTGTGATTGATTGGTTTGTTCAATGTTTGTATCACCCCAGGCAGAGTTTGACCATGATGTGTTGTGGGACCCAAAAAAGCATTGGGATCATTTTTTTAATGCAGAAATTGTTTTCTCATCTTGCTTTGTGTCATTGTGGCTGTTTACATAATGCTGTTTTTAATTGGAAGAAAAGTACTTTGTGGTTTTGTAGACTGCAGCATTGCTTTCCAACATTTATTGATCTATGGTGCATAGTTAACATTAGAAAAAGAATAAAATACCTAAGCTTAAACCTAAAGGGTGAAAAAAAAAAGCATTTAATTGTTGTACTTGTCATCACAATATATGCCGCTGACACAGATCAAAACAGTGATTTTAGTAAATATATAATTTTCCAAATCAATCAATGAAATTGATTAACTTTCCACAGAACACCCGGTGATCTCTTGACGATGTTAATGTGAAGACTGAAACACTTTTGACAACCGACTTTGGTATGCAACCACTGTGTGTGTTTTATTTTTATTTTTTTAAATCCTCATCGTGCCGCTGTATATTCACTTGTCTGGCAATGCTTAATGTGCCATATTAAGAAATCAGATTCTGCAATATATCAGCCACATCACGTTAGTGATCCTATATCGAGACTGATTAATTTGCCCGTGAACTGATGCACTTGCATTTTTTACATCCAAACCGATTTTCCAGATAAAACTGATTTTCTGATTCAAATTGGTTTTCGTTACTTTCTTGATATCCAATTATAAATTGACCTGATATGCGCGGTGTGCTGTGTTGCTTTTAAGAGCAGTGAGCCCGCTTTTGACAATTTTTGTCTTGCCGTGCGTCATGTTTCTTCCATTTTAACTTAGTTAAAATGTCCTAAGTCCATATGTGTTTACAGCACTTCGGGGAGCCATTGTTATATTGTCTATGTGCTGCTCAAGCGTTTCTATTCAGATATTATTTGCTTGAACGGCAATGCGAGAGATTGCGCTACAACGGGGGTAGGAGTGCTATAGCCCCATCCGGAATCTGTGTAGCTCCTGTTAAGCTTCTCTAGCATTTTATTTGGTATTCTAAAATATACCTTTCCTTCTATTTTCTGAACCACTCATCCTCACTAGGGTCGGGGCTGTGCAGCAAAATTATAATTATTTTTTTCAGCTTCCCTATGTATCAATCAAGCCCTCTTTTAGCCCCGGGAGAACAAAATGCTGGAGCTCTGGCAAGACAACAGCCTATTTGTTGTATTTTGCATTGTTTGATGGCATTGGGTTAAACGGACAGTTGTTTGAATACACAATGTGATTTCTTTGTTTTATGTTTAGTTTGGCAGTAAACTTCAACTTGGAGCAGGTTGAAGCCTCATTTTTGAAGAATTGTTCCCTGCTTTTAAAAAACAGAAAACCTTTGTCTCAGTTGGATTTCATGGCACCACAGTTCAAAGAAAAAAAAGAAAACATTTGGATATTATTATCAATCAATGTTCCGTAAAAGTGGCCATAATGTGTCTCCCACCCTCCATTTTTCCAGAATTCCTGTCATTTGGCCGCCCGGATGCGGAAGGAGATAATGACTGATGCTGTGTGGTGAGAGAAGGTCAAAGCCACAAGGGTCATGGTCTGTCCCCATCTCTGTCATCTTTCTTCCCTTATCAACTATTTACACACACACACGCACGCACGTCCATGTCATTTGATCTTCCGAAAACAAAGGATTGAGATGCTTGTATTTAATAAGACAGTTAATGCTATGAAGACATAAACGTAGCTACGACTTACGATGGTATTCCGGTTTGTTACATTATAATGCTCCCCGTCGATCAATCTGTCTGTCTGTCCGTCCATCTGTCTATCCACTATCTATCTGTGTCCTGGCATTCCCAATGTGTTTCACCTTCTTTCTGTGCTGCAGTTGCCCACACCACTCAGATCATTATGGCCGCATTGGGGAAAGGTTTGGAGAGGCAGCTCACCACCTTCCATGCAGCTTCCCTGAGGGGCATTACCCTGAGCAAGGCAGAGGCTTTGTAATCTGAGCCCAGCAGGTATGTCGACAGCACTGACATCAAGTGTGTGGTTGCGTGCATGCGTGGGTGTGCTTGCGGGCATGCTTGTGTGCGTGATGCATGACAACTATGAGGAAAATGACGAAAGACAAAGCTTTCCATGGAAGCTTTCCACATGCGCAATGCTTGTTCTCATATGACGAACAAGGAACGGAGAGGCACCACTGAAGGGGAAAAAGGGATCCCAGGAAACTTGTTAGTTTGATCACAAGATTTTTAATCATGTTAAATGACTTGTGGGTCAGTCTTGAAGCTTTACAGTTAACATTTGTGCTTTCTTTTCATGCACTCATTCATTTTCAGTGGTAAGAGGTGAGGTCCACCTTAGACCATGGGTAGGCAAACATGCAGGACTGGAGTTGCCTACCCATGCCTAAGACTGATCGTCACTCAAACACAGGGTAGCTTTCTTTTTTCATTTGCTTTTCAATACTGAATGAGTGCATAGTGCAGTTTTTATTTACGATCCACTCACTCACTTTACCACTTCTGTGACCAATGGCGAGACAATGAGAAGCAAAGTGAAGCCTTATTTATGACACTCCATAAACATGGCAGTAAGACATTGAGAGCTCTAAATTTTATTTCCCTATGTGATTAGGACATATTTCATTCACTAATTCACAGAGGTTCTTTTTTTACAACAGTGCAATACTGTTCATATGGTCACAAAGAACTTCCAGAGTACTTGAATATACAAATGTACTTGACGACATCAATTAGCTTTTTGTGTTCACCTAGACTTGCAACTTGTGACTTATAATGAAAGATGTTTACTTAGAGTTGGGAGGAGACAAAACTCTGATGTTAGTCATCTTCACTTCCATCAGTTGAATTGTAGCAAGTGCAAGAAATTAGACAGTCCCCATTCATCATTTCCTGTCTATCACGCAGAATCTTCCGCCAATGCCAGCAAGTAAGTCAACAGGAACGTATAAGCATCCTGCAATGCTCTGCAGGTTGCCTTTATTATGACAGCGGGGAGGCATGAAAGCAGAGAAATGTAGTCTTGCAATGGAAGCAGAAAAATCCTGTCAAGATTCAGCATTATGATATGTTACCATGTGGCTGGAGTGATCAGCCAATCATGAGCCAATCATGGTTTGGAACTTTACAACATAAACACAAACAGTCAATGCCTTTCACTGGCCGGCAAAGGAGACCAGTGCTAGCTTCTTGACATAAATTAAAAAAATAATAGCTGTGATGATCCATAAAGCAAGGACAGGGAGCCTCGCAGCTGCCTCCCATTTTGAGCTGAAGCTGCACCCTCTTTTCCAAAATGGTGTCCCTTTTGAAAGGACTAGGGTCGGAAAGTAGGAAAAGATGGAGGTTGAGTGGCTTCCAGTCAGTCCAACAGGGTAATTCAAGACAGATTTAGGTGAGCTGTCCGCAAGGTCTTGCCAAATAGAGGTTCATGAAAAAGTAAAGGGCAGCAGCATGGACCTGGGAAAGGAAGTCATTTTGACAAATTTGCCATAAATACTGCAGTAGCCCCTGAAATATAACAGACCTTCCAGTTCCTCATTAAGTTGCTCTGGCCATTTAAGGCATTCGTGAAATCTGCACACAGTGCTGATGAATTGTATGAGGTTAAAAAAAACCCAATAATGCCGAACATTGGCTGAGTGTTTATTTCGCCACTTTACTTTAAAAATAAATAGCGTTCATAGTGTTCCAACGATGTCACTCATTCGGCAGTTGCTGAGTCCAATCTATCATGTTTCACCGCTATTGTCAAGTAGCGTGTTTTACAACCACTGGGATGTTATTCTCCAAGTGGCCTGTATACAATGGCCCTCTCTGTGGAATGTACCATTGGGCACTCTGCCACTCAGCCATAGTGACATTTTAGGCAATGCCTAGTACATCAAGTTAAGGCTCTCTGGCAGCACAAACATGTCACCATGGCTGTATGTTATTTTTGGAAAAAGTGGAGAGCTGAGCAGGGTCGTGATTGCTGTATTGCACCTCATCAGCCAGCCCAACAGTCCAGATGAGGGATTGTTTCAATTTGGCTCTTTGCCTTTGTCGGGACTTAACATGCAGATGGCCAGCCAGATGAGGGACAGCTTCTTTCGTACTTTGAATTAGGACAATTCCTATTTTCACTTTAAAATTCAAGTCATTAGCCTTGACATTTAATATGGGTTTGTATTTAAAAAAATACTGAGAGTTGTGCAGAGTGATCTGGTTTATTTCATCCCTAGTGGTGCCTTGTTCCAGATGACCTTGTAGCCCACGTACAAAGTGGTTTCACCTGCAAAGTAATCAGAAGTTGGGCCTTGGGTAAGTAGTCGCTGAAAACAAGCTGATATATACCTGGTGTGTGTGTGTGTGTGTGTGTGTGTGTGTGTGTGTGTGTGTGTGTGTGTGTGTGTGTGTGTGTGTGTGTGTGTGTGTGTGTGTGTGTGTGTGTGTGTGTGCATATGTGCGTGTGTGCGTGCGTGCGTGTGTGTGTTTTTGCATGCCTGTGTATGTGTTTTTCATCCTACTAGTATTACTACTTATTTTGCAGTTTTTTTTCTTCCACTGAAAAAATCATGAGTTTGACCACCATGTACAATATATTTCACTGGTTATATAGTCCAAAAGTTCAAACAGAAATACACATTTAGAGAGCGCATTTAATTTGATTTAATTTAATTTAATTTTATTTTATTTTATATGCTTTGACACCATCCTATTTTGCATTGGAAATTTTAGAAGAGTAAAAAAGGGTAAACGTATTGCAAAATGTTTATATTTAACACTATCGAAAAATTCAAAGAATGTCATCTAAACATTTATTTATTTCTTTTATTAAAGCTCTCCAATTTGGGGACTAAATAGAGATACCATAGGTGACTATGCAACAATTTAAATGAAAGAATGAGACTCTTCCAAAAAAAAAAAAAAAAACTGTGACTTTGTTAACACAAACAAGCACACAGATAAAGTGTGTGACTGGACGCTGGAGGAACAGGAAGAAAAAGTAAAAATGCTAACAATAATATTTCTATCATCAATGTTTGAATACGCAGTCATAGACATTATTCTTCTGGGGTTGTAGCACGCATAGAGAAATCTGGAACATAGAGGCCATCAGGCATTTTGGTAGATTCCTGAACGGCCCGTCCCACCACCGACCCACACGACCCTTGTCGATAATAACGTTTCTGATGCGTGGTGGCCGAGGTCTTTAATTCCCCTCCACGACCCCCGGTAAGAACATATTCACTGTGATGAGCAGTCTCCTCCTATTCCAACTCTCTGTGCACTTTGATCATCAACTGAATTGCATACAGTACTGCACTCTATTGAACTGTACTGTACAGCCGGGTATTACGATCATCATTGATCAAGCTGCTGAGTCCCTTTATGTATGTGTGAATTTTTTTTTCTTTCATCCTTACACCCATACACCCAAGTGCGATTTATGAGTATCGCAGATGCTTCCATTCTCTATTTTGAGTGCAGCCTTTATATGCCACCGAAGCAAAGCAGCCTCTTTGAAAAATGTGAGCATAAATCCTGCCAACTATGCACATGCCAAACATTTCATGCTAATGATTGTACCATGCATACATCTTCAGAAAAGCACCTTTCTCAAAAGCCCCTGTAATAATCCACTTGATAATTATTTCTCTACAATATAATCTGCATTTAGCAGGAGAAAATGAATTCCCTTTGTAAAATGACATTTTTGACATTTGGCTTCCACGGTGCTTTCAATAGAAGAATGATGTGCTCGAACTGTAACCTTTCTTTTTTTCACTATTTTGAAAAATAGCGAATGTCACAAGTGAGGTCTAGTAGAATTCCTGTTTTACTTTTGCTGGTGTGAGTCCTCTCCAACTCACTTTACAGTCCAATACAAGTATATAGTATTAATTTAAATTGTAAATTGTCCATATGTTTGGTAATTGATTGCGACCAATTGAGGAAAATATCCCAAGTCATTCCCAGAGAAAGTGACCCTGAAAAGAACAAGGATTTTGTTAAAAGACCTAGTAGGAAAAAATTTCCTGCACAAAACAACTCCATAAATATTTACACAACAAATGTAATGTCAACCTGAGATCCAAATGGCATACTTCATCATTTTTTCTTTCTTATACACACATACCAATAATTAGATCATATTTAGTGTGGGATCTCTTCTGCACAAAATTGGTTAAAAATTGGTATTTATGTACCACGCTTTCCATGGATCTGAGTTTTCATGAATCCAGGATCCTGAAGTCCTCCAGTATCAAACTCAAGGCCCAAGGGAAACATAACCATAATGTGGCCCATAACAAAAATGAATTTGCTCTCGCCACGCCCACTGCACAATACTTGCCCCCCGAAGCCCGCCCAGTGGATGAAGACTATCATAAATATTTGTTTCATAAACACATGAAAACCTCTGCGGTGCCTCGATAATAATTACAAAATCTATCATTGGGCAACTACAAACTAACATCGACATTGTGCTTGTATTTCAGCAGGCGCCACCATATACTGAAGCTTTTCGAGAATGAACAAATTGCCCATTACGATTCAGGGAGACATCCCTGTGATTATTCATTGGCTGGAGTTTCTGACTGATTACGCCTCAGAGATGTCAAGAGTGCAAAATTTCTGAAACTTCATTTCACTGTCGGCCTGACCTTTCTTTTTCTTCTCAATAATCTTGATGAATAATTGTCTGGAAGTTGCGCAAAGAAGTGCTGAGCTTCTAGCTGACAAATGGACACCTAGTATAGAAGGCAATTGAAGACTAGTCTGTGTTTGTAATTCAGTTGATTTAGTTATTAATTTTGCATCTTTACTTGGCCTTTGAGAGTTTCTTGTTTGTTAAATGTTTCACCGTATCGTTGTGTTTCATGGCAAGCAGCTCTCTTTACCATTCACGTTGGGATTTTCAGTTGTTTCATGAAAACTGTTCCTATACTTGGTCCCACCTGGCAAAGCTGTCAGAGGCATGGCTCAGTGCCTTGGCATGCAGCCGCCATCTTCCTGGCCCAGTGTCCACTTTTGGATGCCAAGTGGGCCTCCACTGATTATACGGATGTCCTGTTGGGGGACGCCTGGAGGGGCTTGCCTACGTATGTGTTCAGTGGGAACCTGAAGTGCACCTTCAGTTGATTCCTTAATTTCTCAGAGACTCATCATCAATGAACTGTGTTTGAACAGATAAGACTTTATTGGAAATAAATTGTGACATTTGTCCATATTAGGATTGGGGAGGGGTGGCTTGTTGTTTTGTCAGGTGATTCTACAGCTTGTCTAATTCTTTGTCATGAATAAACCAAATGACAACTTACATTGTGAATCAAGTCAAACGCAGACGGAAAAACTTGATATGAAAGCTAGAGTTGTGTGTGTGTTTTTTTTTTTTATGGGTTTTTTTTTACTTTTACGGAAGTTCTTTGAAAGACATACATATTCTATTTTTGCACTTTATTTCCATGAACTAAACTGCTGGTTTTGTCTCACTGATCATTTAAATGTCTCAGTGAACTGATGTAAATAATTGAATGTTTGCAGCGCATGAATTACCAAAACTGACCTTGAAATATGGATGTGTGTCTTATAGCAGCGCTTTGCAAGTGTATTGCACTTGTGTTTTACTGTCAAAAGGAAGATCCAAACCATGATGTGTTTTGATCTAACAACGGCGGAAGAAGAAACCTCAATACGTCAAGAAAAATGGCTGCTTTAACAAGTAAGCTGTCTTGGCTTTATGGATGGTTTAATTGGCAGTTTTGTCGCAAGTGTCACACAAAGTGTCAGTAAAGTATGTGCTACGATTCTCTGGTGTCATAGGGAGCTTTTAGAAGGCCCTGTGTGAGTTCAGACAACTGTTAGCGTTCCCTGAGCTTTCCTACCACTTCACGTAGTCAGTTGATGCTTTCCATTCAGTTACTGTAGAAACAGATCAGTTCCAAAGAAATGTTAGCAAACTACAGTTTTATTTTGCGAGATTACTTTGCTAGAATTACAAAATGTCCAATGCTAGGTTGTTCTTTGTTGCAGAACTAAAATTTAAGGTTCATCTGAAAACTGAATGCTTAACTTTTGTACTATAACTGGACATCTCTGTGTTGGGAAACCGGGGGATATTCACCATTCCGCATTCCGTTGTGCTCGTATGTAAACACTAACTGGCAATACAACCAGTTTAACAAGGAGGTGCAAATTTAAAGAAAATCATTTTGAATCCAGTGTATGTTGTGAGACAAATTAGATTAAGTCAAAATAAATCATACAGTTTCTATACTCTGTATATATTAGCGGAGAAGGATGTCACAGAGATTCATCTTACTTCAATCACTCTTTCCATAAAACAAGGTTACCAATTTCATGAAGATCTTCCCACTTGGATTTGCTAGTTTAATGTGATGTCCCATCAATCAAAAATAGTCATTACTCTTCATTCATCCATGTTAATTAAACCCAATTTACTCGTCTCTCATCACCATATGTTCTAATTTGCCTCTGAATTTTTTGTTACAATCACATAGTTGCATACAAGCAATGGCCTTGACTTAAGTTCAACGACTTTCTGTGGTTTTCGTGATGCAATTTCAATCTTGTATTTCAGCAGCAACCAATCGATCCACTGACTTCATATTCTTTTTGCACAAGCTCAAGTGTGAAAATATTTCTCTGCTGTATTTCAAAGCCAGTTATGGCTCAATCTCCTGGGAGTGTTTGTCACACCGCACATTGATACAGCAGCTGGTGCAGTAAATGTGCTATAATTGCACAGTCGCACATGGCTTTGGGTGTGTTCATAGTATCACACCAAATGTGTTCATCAACAGTCTGTGACAACTCCTTCCTTTACTTATTCCCATCCAAGCCCAACTAAATGTTGGGTAATGCATATTGTTATCACGCCTGTCCTCTGCCAACATGTGTATCTCAGAAAATGTTGGAGGAAATGATTCAGTGTTATGATCTGTAAGGCATTTCTGCAGCAATGACCGTTAATGGGAGGTGCTAGCAGTGCAGATCTGCAGGTGCTATGCTGTTAACAGGGAGCCAGTTGAGACAAGCTGTGTGCCACACTACTCACAATGGTGACAATTCAGGCAAAGCCCTCTCATGTAAAATCTCATTTCTTATAGGGATTGAAGATGACAACGAAAGAAACGTATACCTCCACTGAGAAACATAACATGAAAAGGAATGGTGAGTTATTTTTGTTCTGTAGATTTGTCACTCATTAATATGCATGGGTCTTTGTTGGGAGACAGTCAATAACCACAATATATAATTAAATAATTGGATTCAGGAATTACATTTGGGCCATATAGTAAAGAAAGCAGACTGGCTTCTCAAGAAAAGGTATTTATATTAGTGATAGGAGATATGTACGTCAACAAAATGGGCAGAAGGTTCACAGAATCCCATAGTGCTATGATAAAGTCTGGACTGAAACTGAATGCAGCTCCAAAAACACTTCTGTTATAACAACCAGGCTTGTAGATAAGCTCAAAAATCTCTTTAGTAACAAAAGGCCATTTCACTATAAAGCTGGGAGTGTTTTTGTTCCCTTTTGCTATTCAACCTGTGTTTGGTCGAAGCTGATGAGCCAGCGAGAGTGATTTCTCTCACCACCGGTCTCCCTGATTCAACATGTTCAATCAGCCGGACAATCCTCTGACATGGGCTGATCCATGCCAACGGTGCAGGATAAACCGTGCACACTGCGACCACAGCCATACGCTCACAAAACGCAGTGAACCAGGCTCATTAAACCTTGAGCACAAGCGCACACATGATGGGTGGCCATCTGTTTCACTTCCTCTAACGTCACCTGAGCTTTAATGACTTTTGTTATTAAATGTGCTTATTGGAGCTAAGAAGTAGATTTCTGTAGTAAGGTTCTTTGCTTCAGAACCTAATTCTACAGTGGCTGCAGAGACTTGCAAATGTCTATGACTACGGTCACCAATTCCAGATAATCAGCAAAATCTGCCGAAGCTGAATAGCATTTCTGATCATGATCAAGGTTGTTCTTGCAATTTTAAAATGAGACACAGAATGTTACCGACAGACTGTAAAGCAAATAGATGAAGCAGTTCAATTAAATAATATACAATATAAGAACGGATAATGTTCTTATATTTGACTTTGATTTGCTATTTCAGTTTCACAATGCTGGGACTACATCTAATGAATAATATATTCATTAATCTATCAATATTTATCACATTAGATGATCAATCAAAAAACGACTTCACTTTGAATTGGCCACACATTCAATTGATATCGCCGAATCCCTCATTATTGGGCAGTCTTAACCCGCGTACAAAATGTATATCTTGAATATCGTTTTTGAATGTCCATTAATCCATACATTTTATGAACCGCTTATCCTGATGAAGGCCTCGGGCGTGCTGGTGCCTATATTCAATTTAATTTTTTAAAATCCTTCCATGATTGGCAGTGGGAAATCAACTGCTAAAATTGTTATCCTACACGTTGTCACAGTTAGCAGTTAGATTATCCATCCATCCATCGATCCCGCCTCCGGGCTTCTTGTGTGGAGTTTGCATGTTCTCCCCATGCCTGCGTGGGATTCCTCCGGGTACTGTCATTTCCTCCCACATTCCAAAAAACATGCATGGTAGACAGATTGAGCACTCCAAATTCCGCATAAGTGTGGTTGGTTGTGTGCGAATGATTGATTGAATGATTGATTGAATGCTTCATCTACGTATGTGTGCCCTGTGATTGGCTGGCGCCTGGTTTGGGGTGTATACCACCTACTGTCCCGAAATCAGCTGGGATAGGCTCCAGAAAGAAAAGCGGTTCAGATAATGAATGGATGGATAATAATACATAACTTTTAAAATTAATTGAAAAAATTAGACATTACTTTTGAATATAGAGTATAATGTCTCCAACATTCCACTGATGAAAGCTGGAAATGCAGAACTACACATCCTGTGCACTTCATCAAGGCTAATTTGTCAAGTTGATATACTGAGTCTTGTCCGTTTTCAAAAGACTCCTTAAAAGCCAACCTCGACCCTAAAAGCATCATGTTGTGTGCTTACAAATGTAATAGTGCTACAGCGCTTTCTATTGCCATGGCTTTACCTCATGATTGATATCCAATTAGAAAATAAAGGAATAAATGATTATCAATCACTGCTGAAAGCAACCCTAGCAATTTATGCACTTATAGACAGCATGCGGAATTCTCTGGGGGGATGTTTTACAGACATAATGAGTTAGAAAACATTGGGGTAAACAAATCGACTTTTTTTTTTTTTGCAGGGAGACCTAATTACAGAGCAGGGATAAATAACTACTATTGCAGAGGATTCGGGCATGCAAGAGTAATGCATTGTAATGGGCCTCAGGGAGTTAATGCTTTTTTTTCTGTGTGATATGTTACATGTTATGTTCTGTGTTGCGTTTGCTTGAAGATGTTTCAGGTCGTTTTACTACTTAATCGTTTTAGATTTAATCAGAACATTGGTTTGTAACTTAACGATGGCAAAGAAATCAGCCAGATTTATTAGTGCTGCTACGTCAGGATAAAATTGGAGCTACGAAGAAAACTACTACAGCACTGATACA
The DNA here is from genome assembly GCF_059516105.1 of Syngnathus floridae. Classification (NCBI taxonomy): domain Eukaryota; kingdom Metazoa; phylum Chordata; class Actinopteri; order Syngnathiformes; family Syngnathidae; genus Syngnathus; species Syngnathus floridae. The sequence continues at coordinate 8,741,481 of NC_142415.1, forward strand.
TCAACTGGGGATTTTAGGTACAGTACATTTTCAAACAATAATTTTGCGTGTTTTAATATGAGCCAATGTAGTACTGACCTTGTTACTTAAACTTTAACCGAGGACATACTGGCACTAATATTTTCAAAAGCCCCCAAAAACAGTTAAGATAGGAATAGCATTTTGCTTTATAATGCCCTGATGAATAAAGAAAATTCAGTTCGTTATTGGTAACTTACAACTACTGCAGAATTCAGCAGCTCAGGACCAGAAAGAGAGAGCACATTTCTCCGGTTTTAGAGATTTTTTTTTGTGTTTCAGCATAGATTTTAAGATTTTTTTTCCCATTAATTTATTACACCCTTTACGGTTTTGGCCCCTCTTATCATGCATCATTAACCCTTGTGGACCCTGAGGTCCTCCACGAGCAGCCTTTTAGTAATACCCAGAGTAGTTTTTGACATTTTTTTTCCAGGAATTCCCATTGTTTTGGAGTGTCAGCTTCACTTCTGGCATAGTGTCATGTGTACATTGCATTTCATGTTGATTTGATTTATTGAACAGCCCGGACGTTATGCTGCTTTTCAAAACAACATCTTACCAAGTGAGCCAGAGTCAGGACAGGAAATTCCAATGGGGTTTTATCGCACTGAAAACATTATTTATGTAGTCTTTATGTGTCTGGAACGCAGCATATAATTTCCAAAAAGTGTAATTATCTCATCATCAGTCTTCATCTTAATCACACGCGCCATAACTCACAGAACCAAAAATAATTCAAGATGCAATACACAGCAAGGCGGGATTTGGCAGTAACTGCCCTAGCCCATAACATTCTCACATTGGTCAGAAAATCCACCTTGTCAGATGAATCTGAGGGTAAGGGAAGGAGGGGAAAAAAAAATCCCTCAACTGAGTGTTCCCTTCACAGTAATCGTTTCAATCTGTTCTGCCAGAACAGATTGCAGCATTTTGCTTCCCTGTTGGAGGGCCCTCTACTCGTCGTCCTTCCTTGTCATACGGCATCCCGTTTCCCGTTATTGCAAAATGACATTTTCCATTTCATTGTCAGACTGGATCGCATATACTCAATGTGCCCCGTCCACCGGTCACCTCCTATGATCATCCATCTTGGACAAACCATTACACAGCAACCACAAATTCACACTTAAGTGAAAAATGAGGGAATAACAGAAAATATGCGAGTAAAATTGGTCATACACCATCAAAATGAAACACTTGTGAGACCCTCTACATTTGTGTCAGGTCAAAGACAATACTTTCTTTTGGCCCCATAAACACAAAAAAACCCACGGAACATTAGGTGCGACTTCACATTTTCTATTTACCGGAGCTCGCCTGGCTCTTTTTAAGGATTTGCAGTCCATGTTGATTGATAGAGCCCGTGTAAGTGGCCATGGCAATTCCAGAAACAACAGTCAACCTCCTCTGGCAGGAAGAAGGCTCTTAACCACAAGAGCTGAGGCTGAAGGGGAAGGTGGGAGGTGAGCCAGAGGGAAGGCAGCCTGCGGTTGCACATCTTTGGAAAGCTTCATGTGTTGTAGAGACAGCCCCTTAAGTAACTGAAAGATGCTCATTATGAGCGATAGAAAGCCTCCCCTTCATAGCAACCAAAACTGCAAACCGAGCCCGTCTGGAGAGGAAGCGAGCACAAAAAGTTGTCAAATTAGGACTAAGAAAGTGAAAGGCTTTGGAACAACACTCATAACATCCACCAGCCTTTACAATCACAGCAGGATATTTACAATTTTAATGTATCAACAGGGTTTCCCCCAAAATTGTAAATATTTTCTCATGTAGTGACAGAAAATGCAAGGGGCTCCACAGTTGGTCTCTTTCAGCATATTTTAATGCCAGTAATTCAAAGCGGCCACCAAGGCAAATTCCATACTGCATAGAGTATTCGTTTTGAAGCCCATGTTTATACGCTGCCAGTTATAAGGCCAGTGTCTCCACGCAGGGGGCTCCTGCTGGGATGATAAGGAACTGTCTGCCTCTCAAGATAAAGTCTAAAAGAGAAGGAGGGCAAGTTGGGTAGTGGACTCACAACAGTATTATCCATCATTGTGGGTTTCATTTCAGTAGCCAGTTTTGACAAATTATGCATTCCTTTTACCCATCATCACCCTTGTAAATGCCTTTGGTTTTTCACGGCGGAGCTCAAATGTTCATATATGGCCTTTGGGGTGCAGGGTCTGTTCTTGACCATATTGAGCAAATGAACCAGAGAAAGAATCACTCAGGCCTGCCTGTGAAATGGGTCTGTTGTAGAGCACAAAAATATGAAGAACCAAGATTGGTTAGGCTTAATAGCTTTGACTAGAGATTCATAAAAAGCCACTGACATTTCAAGCAAACCTCAGGCTGATTTCCCTAATCGCTAATTATATTACATGGGCCCTGCCTCACCTTACTGACATGTTTCACCGCCATTTTTCCACCACATACCCAAAGGAGATAAATCACTCTATCTCAAATTCGCTGAATCACGGATGGGTGAGTCCTGACACCAGGTATTGTTATCTGTGCTGGTACCAGCCTTTCGATTGTGTTCTATTTATCATTTTGTTCTGTTTGCGGAAATTTTTTTGAAACATGAGTATGATATAATAGTAGTAGTAGTATTGTAACTTTTCTTTTCTTCTCTTGTTAGGGGGATGCTAAGTCTTCAGTTGCTTAAACCAGCCACACTCCGAGAGGGAATTATGCGAGGCAAGTTTATTTGTATAGCACATTTCAAACACAAAATAATTCAAAGTGCTTTGAATAAAACATTTAAAAGCATTACAGAAAGAGAAACAAATTATGATGCAGAAGGCAGCACGAAGCGTGAATGCAGTAGATGTTTGTGTGTGTGTGAAAGCCGTTGACCATGTTTCATACATTTGTGTGAATTTGTTTTCACGAAGACGTGCTACTGGAGTACGGATCATATTCAGGTGGACATTTTTACGGTTAATCTTTGTGATTTTGTATGGGTGGGACATTTTTAAAGGAAAATCGCATTTCTCTGAACTAATTATAGACAAGGAAAATGTTCCTCATAAATTGTGTGGGGGAGGTAAACTGGGCTCATGTGAGGATGAGACAAGTCTGTAAATTAAAGTTCTGACTCTTAGCCTCTGTGGCAGACATTGGCTAGTCAGAAAATAAACCATTACATTAAATACATTACAGTCACAGCGGTCACCACCCTCGTGTTGAAATATTGACTCACCTTGTCAATTGAGCTTCAAGCTGCTCTTTTGTGCCTAGTGAATGAGGAGCTTTGGTGTTTCTACAGCGCCTTAATTGACTCACATCACCTCTAAAATTTTAGAAATTCACATTATATATTTTTTACATTGTACGTTATTCTGGAATAAGTAAAAAAAAAAAAAGCTAAACTATAAGGTACTTTATTGAAATGTAATATGTAAAAAAGTATCACCCTTGTCTCAAAAATATTTTGTTCCACCCAATCCCTCCTACCTGTTGTCGACTGGGCTCTCACCATGCTGTCTGCACAGAGCTATACACTGCTCTCTAGTGATATACAACCATTGTGTCAGTACTTGTCTTGAACCAGGATACATGGAACATTTCCTAATTTCTACTACTCAATACCAACCGATCATCATGTATCACAGGTATCGTTTTGTGATGTTATCAGACTTAGGGAGTAACGGCATAGTACATGTACCACCTTTACGGATCCAGAATACATAAATAAATGTAACTGTATTCTGTTTCATAAAGCATACATAATTATTTATTAAAGACATGAGTATTTCGCAAGATTGCATTTTACATGTGTTTATTTGAGCCATCAGCGCAATAAGTGGATAAACATTTGTCAAATATTTGCCACAATTATCTCACTCTATGGGCCGCTGAGACTCCAGTCACTTGATGGATGGATGGATGGATGGATGGATGGATGGATGGATGGATGGATGGATGGATGGATGGATGGATGGATGGATGGATGGATGGATGGATGGATGGATGGATGGATGGATGGATGGGCGGACGGGATGGTGTGTGGGTGGGTCAGTTGGTGGTTGGGTGGATAGATGATGTAGTATGGTTTTGGGTGGGTTGGTGGGTGGACGGACAGACGGATGGACGGGAAATAACATACTGTACTCCATTTGGTCAAGTCCATATTAATCACAGTTGTAGGCATGATTCTGCAGCCCTCTGCATACTGTATACAACAAAAATCAATAAACCCTCATATGTAATAATCCACTATCATCTCGAGATACACTCTCTAGCATCATTCAGAAAGTCAATAAATATATTTTGTATTGTCGAGCCTTTATTATAACCTTATTCAATAATCTAAGAGAAATGTATCCCCACAGTCCAAGGGCAACGGAATGAGAGCTGAGAATGCTGTCAAAGAATTTGAGCTGAGCAGTGTGCATGTACATTATTTAATTGGCCTGTGGATATGAGTTCACTTGAACTGACAACTCCACCATGAAATATTCCATTATATTCCCATTTGATAAAGAGAAAACCATGCAGTAGAGCAGGAAGTCGAGATGGTTGTTTGTCTATGTGTGCCCAGCAATTGCCTGGTGACCATAACCATTGTATTCTTTTGTTCAGACAAGGTGTACAGGTCTTACCTAAAAAAACGTTTCCGACAGTTTTGGCAGCAACTTCCGCCTTCGTCAGAGAGTAAGACCTGTACACCTTGTCTGAACAAAAGAATACAATGGCTATCATCAACGAAGACATAGCGTATTTTCCGGACTATAAGGCGCACCTAAAAACCGAAAAGTTTCTCAAAAGCCGACAGTGCGCCTTATAGTCCGGTGCGCCTTATATATGGACCAAATTCCTAAATTTAAACTGGCCCGAACCATCGTGTCATGAAATCAATCATAAGTAGCCCGCTGACGACTATGAATCATGAATCAAAAAGACTATGGATCATTACTTGATTATAAAGTAATTTGTTGTATCTGAAGTTGAAATAAAAAAGACAAAATGGACAATTATTTGATTTGGATTAAAAACCTGACATGATGCATTAATGGTGCGCCTTATAGCCCGGTGCACCTTATATAAGGACAAAGTTTTAAAATGGGCCATTCAGTGAAGGTGTGCCTTATAGTCCGGAAAATACGGTCATGAACACAATTCAACTACAATCAACTGCCTGGTGACCAGTTTAGGGTGTACCCCGCCTACCGCCCAAAAACTGCTGAGATAGGCTCCATCACGCCGACGACCCTTGTGAGGTTAAGCAGCTAATATCATGGATAGATGGATCGTTCTATAACCACTTAGAGTCACGGGTGTGCTGGAGAGAGAAACACAAACGTGTTAAGGTCACTGGGGGCGAACATCTTGTTAAGCTCTTGTCATTCTGTTAACTGCTACTCGGTAGAAGAGCATCAGTGCAATCAGAACCTAATTAGTAAAGATCCAACATATTTAATAGAAAACACAAGGGAATTTTTAAATGCAGATGGGGCTACTGTGTAGCAGTGATTAACAACCACTGTGCCATGGCAGTAGTGTTGTGAGAGATGTGTGCCATGGGAAATTATGCAATTTCACTTCATTGGGCCAAATATTATTTGTTACCTAAAAATACATTATCTATCTATGCTAGCAATATATAGTGACAAACAGAAGAACTAAATGCACTTCCATTGGATGGCAGAAGATACATTTGACCTGGACTTGTGCATGCTATGCCGAACACAGGTTTCTATCCTTTATGCACAGCAATTGGACCAGGAGTACAGAATATCAAATATTGTATGGTTCATCATAGGACACAATGCATCACCACCATTCCAAATAATTTTCCCCATAGATTTGATGATGTTAAAAGAAACGAATGTTATTGATTTCATGGTCAATTAATAGCCCAATTATTTTGGACCCGCTTTACAATCCATCTATTATAAATGGATCCTATAAATTGAGTTTCCATCCATCCATCCATCCATCCATCCATCCATCCATCCATCCATCCATCCATCCATCCATCCATCCATCCATCCATCCATCCATCCATCCATCCATCCATCCATCCACCCATCCATCTTCTTCTGCTTATCTGGGGTCAGGTCGCATGGGCAGCAGCTTTAGGAGGGACGCCCAAGTTTCATTCATGGTAAATGATGTCTCTCATGTGTTTCTTATGCCACTATCGTGAAAGAATCAGCTCCAACAACTGTAAGTAATGCTTTCAGTTAGTGACTCAGTTATGTAAGAATATGTAATGCTGAACTTATGATCAACAAGCTCAAAATCAACACAAAAAAGTAATGTGGGCAGATGGCTTGAGATAAGGAACAGCTGATGACAGGAAAGGATTCTACTAAAATTCATCCTCAATATTAATTTACTTTCTATGGAAACAATGTTATTCCACTTATTTTAGGACATATGTAATCAAATATAGATCTAAGATTGCAATAATGATTTTCTTTTCTTTGCTAGTGGTAGACAGTATTTTCAAAAAATAAAAGCAGATCAATATGTGTATATGCATACGTAAGTAAAGCTAAAGATTAAAATGAAAAGACTTCATGAAGTTCATTCTGTTGATTTTTTTTTTTCTTGGTGCATTGGATCCTCTCCTGTCTCTCTTCTGACAGATTTGTGTTAACCAGAACGCATGAAGCAATTTACTGAAGGAACACTGAATCATTCATAACTTTGTTCTACTGAGCTACTAAAATATGAGGTGTGTTCTTTTTTGCTTATACAAAACACATTGATATATTGGGTATCAAATTATTAATTGAAGATAAACTCAAGGGGTATATTGTGTCCATGCATGAGGCATTATTCTTTTCCAATCGCTTGTTTTCATGTACTGTAGATAATGCCCAAAACATGACTGATCTCAAATGTGAGCCCTGAGGCACACCAACATAATGAAGCAGCGGGTGGGATGGATATGCTGAGTATGTTGTGGGTTTTTCACACCAGCGGAGGGAGCTATTCCATATTACTAAGTGAAAAGCTTTGTTTTGCACCTCAATGGAGGCTTGACAGTGACTAGGCCAGTTTTTCCTCATTCCCTTCCCCCTTAAGCCAAGCGACAAGTTTAGGGTGGTACTCCTTGGAATCATAGCCCCATTGTCACTTTTATTGTCTTTTCATTCTCTGCCAAAATATAATACACACTGCCCCAGGGATCATTTTAACCAACTTTATCTGAAGCTTCGGGGGCTATTTTGTTTTACTACGTAAGCCTTTCTTTGGATTACGAGCCACTGTGCAACATGATCTGGAGTCAAGTTACAAATGTTTAAATGCAGCCTCTATGTATATTTAAATAACTAAACCATGCAATATTGCAACTATATGACAGGAGGTTTTGCTATGTACTATATAGTATATAACAATACGTAAATCTTGTTTGACCCTAAAAATTATGAGATGGAAAATAAGAACCTGTTTAATATCTGGGGCTCCTTCTCAATGTTTCTCATTCCCCCCACCCCCCAGATGATTTTTGTGTGTGTGTGTGTGTTTCCTTCCCTTCCCGCGGTTAAGATCAGGGGATATTGTTAATACTTGTCAACTGTAGATATGTTGAGCCCTTTGAGACGTTTTTGTGATTAAGGGCTATACAAATAAATTTTACTTGACTATCACTGAAATGCAGGGATTCGTTTGATCAATATTGTACGAATAAGTTAAGTTGTAAAAATTATCTAAAACAAGGTTAATCAATCAATCAATCAATCAATCAATCAATCAATCAATCAATCAATCAATCAATCAATCAATCAATCAATCAATCAAGTTAATGGAGATTGAAGGCAGTGCGGCACAGTTATGATTTTCGTTCTTGTGAATAGAGGGGTCAACAGTGCTATGGATGGGAGTGAATTCCGAAGAATGTTCTGTCCTTGGGACCTCGAGATTATTAGCGGAGGAAGGAGGAAGACTTTAATGTAGTTAGTTGTGAGCCTGGTTATGGAAGGCTTTATGGATGAATATGTAAATTTTTAATTATGATGCGGTAAGGCATCAGAAGCCAATGAAGATTCTGAGGGACAGGTGTGATGTGGCCACAGGGACGACGGGTATGGGTGAGGAGTTGGGGGAAAGAGTTCTGAATGTATTGAATTTTGCTGAGTAGATTTGAGGGTGTGCTGAAAGGATGCTGTTACAGTAATCAATGAGAGATGATATAAAGACCTGGATAAGGGTTTCAGCTGCAGAGAAAGAGAGGGAAGGGCAAATGCGGCCAATATTTTGGTTGGATTTAACTGCAGCGTTCGATACAGTGGACCACAGTATTCTGCTGTCTTGTTTACAGCACCAGATTAGCATTACTGGCAATGCTAGAGTTGTTTAGATCCTATTTGGCTGGACTAACCTAAATCACTTTTAGGCTCGCTCTGCCCCTCTGTCGTGTATGGTGTTCTACAGGGTTATATTCGGAGGCCCTTGCTGTTTTCATTGTATTGTGTTCTATTTGTTTTTCAAATCTCTAAATGGCCTCGCATCAGCTTACCTCTCTCCCCCTCCGCCTCAGATCCGCAGACCAGACACTACTGGAAGTTCTGAGGGCGAAGGAGCCTCAGAGGGGATCGAGCCTTGTATTGTGTTGTGTAATATTTTTAAGGTGATATGAGCTGTTTTTGTTACTTCTTTAATGTGCTGGGAGAAGGTGAGATTGTTAAACATGATGCGGTTCCAGCAGTGGGGTGTAGGTGAGAAGGCGGACTTATCTAAAGAGAGGCAAACGTTTAGGGGTGGTGAGCTGATAGATTTGGGACCGATTATGATAAAGTCAGATTTGGTACAGTTAAATTTGAGAAAGTTACTTTGCATGCCAAAGGATTTGGTAGATAAGTAGATTTGGATTTCATCAGTATAACTGAAAGTGGAGACCATGGCGTTAGATAATCTGACTGAGGGGGACGCTCTGAGCTCTCAAGGACACCTTAGGGGACAGGACATTGATTTGACTGTTTGTACCTCACCTGTGCTTTTATTGCATTTGAGGATAGAGTTCCATATTTTGCAAGTGAATGAGCTACCAAACATTTTTTTTGTAAAAATCTTCCAGTGAACCCATATATTCATACTGTAAAATGATACGTGTTGCAAAGTTGCTGTGTGATGTATTGTACAACCACCATAATGAATAGAGGTCTTGTTAGCACACATTATTGGACAAAGAGGCTTCTTCATTTTGTGCTGCAGCCCTCATTACTTAGTGCCCATCCTTTGGTCTTGCTACCGCTGGTATGAATCTTTTAAGACAAGAAACAATAGCCAAAGCTAGCAAGGCTAACCACTATGCTCTCCCACCATTAATTTATTTTTGTAACCTTGGCACTGTACAGACACATAAAAACTGTGTTGCCTTGTTGGCTGGAAATTGCTCCTGCACTAGTCCAGCGACGGCTGTAGACGGAGAGGTCATACATAGTTCCCTGTAAATGGACCGATTAGAAGCAGAAATGCCCAAAACACATGAACGGATAGTCAATGTCAAACATTAAACGCCAACATTAAACTCATTGGTTCAACCTTGAGCAAATGATGAATGTGAAATGACATCAACAAATCTGATCATGCACTTGAGAAGTTGACGACTTCTCTGCATTCATCTTCCAAAAATTAGGCTAAATCCAAGCGAGGCAGCAAGTAAAAGGAAAGCTGGACTCAGTATTCACACTTTTTATTTGAGCTACGTACCTAATTAATTCAGCATGCAATGGCTTCAATTTAGTTTTTCTTACAACATTCGACAGAAAGTTTTGTAAGCTAAACATGCCACTGTATATTAAAGTGATACACGTGTCTTCAGGCTACTGTGATTTTGATCAGGCACGCGATCTACATCTACCCTTGGACTTACTGCAGAATCAGAATGACTTTTATTGTCATTACACATAGTATAATGGGATAAGAGCTGCCAAACAGTGCAAATTAAAACTATGAAGTATAAATATATATGATAGATGTAAAACTATACATATACAATGTATAAAAAGTTTGCAAAAATGACAACTGCGCAGTTGTGGTGGTTGAAGTATAAATATATTGCACGTAGAAGAATATGTTGTTCAAAGTGATCAGGCTTATTGCATGTTTGAGTTGAGATTGATTGCACTTAAGGTTTTGTGAAAGGGTATATAACAATTTGTAGATTTTTGTTCATTTTTTGAGTTGCTGTTGAGTAAGTAACAAAAAAATAGGCTTAAGATATTAGCTATATTTGAAAATGGTACTCCATTTTTTTGTTACTTGTGAACATTAAATTCACTATTAAAAAAAAAGCCTACTATTACAGAAAACACAAAAACAAAGGATTAAGAAATATATTAAAACGAGCAAACCTGATCAACAACCACCCCAAACTAAGTTTCAATAGCCAAAACGAACTTAATCTGAAAAAACAGTTTTAATCGAGGGTTCCCTGAATTGAATTCCAAAGAAAAACTCCTCACCACATTTTCGTGGTTTCCTGAACAAGCCGCCAGGATCCAAACTTCCACGAGACTCCACGCCCCGTTTTCCGGGGAGCCAATGGAGTTCCAGCCCCCCTCCACTCCGCTCCCCTCCCCTCCCCTTCCAGGCTCCACCACGCTGCTCCCTCACGCTCTCGTCCCCACCGTAAGCGGCGAGCTGGCTCCGGCCAATATTTGCCTTTCTGCTTGGATATCATTTCCCCATTAACTAGCTCTTTTTCGTTTTGTGCACGCGGTGGACACTGGAGTGGGGAAGTCAGCGCGTTGGACGGCCCTCGCCGGCTTTGCTCTTCATTCCTCTGCGCCTCCCTAGTCATGGATTGATGAGTGTTTTTTCTTCCAACCTCTGCCTCGACCAAGTTGCGAAAAGAGTGTGCATAACCTGCGGCGCTCTGTTTCCCAGCTTCATGTTTTTCCCGGACTCTTTTCTAAGTACCTGGCTCCGCATGCGTCTGTGCGGTTTGCCGATTTGAACTTTTGTTTTCTTTTTTCTTTTGTTTTGGGAAAAGGATTTCATTCAAAAGCCGGGATTTTTGAAAGTCTACCAACATTTATTTGTGAAAAGTGATGGCCGAGCGGGGAGCTCTGTTGCTCCTCTCTCTCCACTTCTGTCTTACCTTTCTGTGCACGGGGAGCACGGCGGCCAAGCATGTTGACAAAGGTACGCATCTCGTTCCTATCTTATTGCGTTTTGCCATCCCGGACTGCGAAAAGTTTAATCGTGACATGCCGAGAGGAACGGACAACTCTCAATTTGTTTTCCAAAAGCTCATATCGCAGCTGATTGTATTGCGTTCATGTCATGGAGCCTTTCACCATCTTGACAAGTTTAAAAGTAGACTTGTACGACCCATCACCATTCTACATTTGAGTGCAGTGTCTTCCAAATCCTCCTCCAAAATTGATGTTTTGAATGTGAATGCAAGATAAACACGTGTTTAGTGCACATGAATGTGTTGGCCTCTATGCAAATGGGGGCTTTTAAGAGAGGGAAGCGCCACCATCAGTCCAGTAGACATCTCATTACCTGGGTGTCAATACACGTTTAGCTGATGGATAAACACATTCGCAATTCATTAGCTTTTCACCATCAGTCCAACTGGTGGTGTTCTGTTGTGGGAAATGTCACTACCCCCTCTTTTCATTGTTAGACATCAGAGAGCAGCTATTGATTGCAGCCTGAGCTCAAGTCACTGTTGGCAATCTGTTGCCATTTTAAGCGTAATGATAGAAAATGCACGTTTGGAGTCTATCACATCCCTCATCTTGACTGTTTAGTCAGCATTTATTTGGGAGGGGGGGGGGGTAAACTACAGGGCTTGACCAAGGTTGTGTGTTGCAAAAGGCTTGCTTTTTGCTTCCCAAGGAAGAAAAGAAAGGGATTGACGGGTCTCTGCTTGCGTATGAAGCCTGATGAAAGACCCTCTCCTCCATGAGGAGCTCTGCAGTGGTGGAAAGGGAGAGAAAAAAGGGAGAGAGAGGGTGTGTGTGGAAAAAAAGCCCCTCCTTGGTTTGGTAGGAGACACATACAAAAGAGGTAGATGGGGGTAGGGTGAAACAGGCTGACTGTCTGGAAAGTAATAAAACCAAGAGATTAGGGGGACCGGGAGTTCCTTTGGGAGGTTTGATTGATTCCAGAGAATTGGACTGGGACCCACACGCAGAGAAGGAGTATCAAATTACTAATTATGGGGTACCCCACCTCCTCTTCAAAATATCAGTTTATTCACAACGCGTATCCTTGGAAGTTTTTACCATGGTCACCAGATGCTACCTTCAAGTTGGCCACGTTGTAGTCAAGTTTGTCCCCTTGGGTCAGGTACAGGTTCAATGGATTGCTCAGCCTAGTCCGTTGAAATGTGGTTACTATTCTTCCACATTCTCCCTTTGCCCTTCCCGGCAAGATGTAACATTCCACAAAAAGTTTGCCTTTTGTAAACAAATTGCTGCTGGCAGTGTAAAATCCACTTAGACCCTATCTTATCTCTGTAATCCTACTGGGACTGACTTGTGTGCTGATCGTCTCCCAGCGGACAATGCAAATAACTTGCTGAAATGCGTAAACATTTGGCCACCCTTTCTGCATTTACACAGCACTGCACAAGGTTTTATTATAACACAGACCACCTTCGATGTAACATGGCCTGCAGACTTCTCAAACAACTGTTGTTTTCATTGGCACTGATGGTCTTCCCCAGCTTTACCAAAACTTCATTTCCAGTTTTGTTTTTGTAGTTTTGTAGTTTTCAAAGTGAAAAGCTTTAAAATATTCTAGTGATGTTTGTAAAATTCATATCTGTGACATGTTTTTTTTAAAACTTTTATATCTGGAATTTTTTTATCCGCCCCCCCGAATAAATTCCATGAAACAGCGACGCTGTGAAAGGTGAACCATGAGATAGCAAGGGAACACTGTATACTGTTCAGTGATTATTTATTTATAGTCTTAGGGTTTGCAGAAAGTCCTAATGATCTCTATCTAGAGATTTGGATAACTGTGTACTTTGCCAAGTGTTTGATTTATTTGCCCCGCTAATGAGTCCCCCTTCCCATTGGACATTTGTTTTGGGGCTCTTTCATAGTAGAGAAAGTGAATACGATGCTGCTCAGTGCTATTGATGTTAGAGGTGGAGTAAGAATGTCCCCGCTATCATAGTGAAACATAGATGCTACTGCCACTATTATAGCTATGAAATCTGTGCTTGAAAGGCTTTGTGGGGTGGTCAAATTAACAGCAATTATTGAAATAATTTGCACTGACTGTCACAGTCTATGGTGTGTAATTGTTGGGAAATACAGATCAATATCTCCTGAATAGATGGTGTCACATCAGCTGGCGCTTCTGTTGGGGGGTTAGATGGGATTTCACAAATTAAACTTTGAGTTGCCTATTGTGGCACAGTAAAAAGACTTTTAGTTCATCCAACAATGCACTTGTGTTGACTCATTTGCTTGTAAATTAATCTTGTTAAAAACTTTTGTACATGTTCAACTTCAGCCAAGACCTTATTTGCACATTGGAAGTAATGGACGTCTCAAAACTTGCAGAAGAAGCTGTGACTCAGCTGGACAAATGAGGCTTGTTTGTAGCAGGTCTTGGTCCAGTAGTTCTGTCGAAACCTTAAAAGTGGCTACTAAAGGGGTATCTGTACACATGGGACACAGTTTTTTTTCTTGCCAATGATATTGTAATTCTTTGACTATATATTGTATGATTTCAAGAGCTGTGATGACTTCTTTGTTTGCTCTTCTAAGTCCAGACAAACATAACAAGGGAGCTTGAAAAAAGCCAAACACTGCCAAGATACCATAAAGCTGTTGGAGGTTCCCAGTATGACTTCTCCCAGACTTTATTGTAACCCGAGGAGTGCAACATTTTTTACATTCTTGCACATGTGATATATATTTATTTGGAAGTCTCACTTTTTTTTTTTTACTTTTTTGCCTTTTTCTAAATTGCATTACTTTTTAATTGTATTCTCATGGCTCCTGTTGTGCTTGTACCAGGCTTTCTTGTTCTGCTGTGATTGAGTAATGTTGAGGCTTAATGACTTCTGGGAGAAGAGGCTTCCTTGGAGCTGGCTGACACGTGTGGTAGCCCAACAAGCAAAGCATACACAAAGAGGAGTTTGAAATCAGGCTTTGATTTTTTACTGCCTTTTCCTTGCCGTGTACGTCAGCTTCTGTGCTGCTGTGATAAACACCACGTGATGCTTTTGTCCTGAAGCCTGTAAGTCAGTATCCAGTGGGTTGCTTGTGTTGGAAAGGAGTCCATTTGATTTGGACATTCTTTTGTGTTTGTTAAACTTTCTCTCCACATAGTGTGTCAGCATTGGTATTATACTCAATTGCATTCTTGAAGAAGTTGAGGTGGTGCTAATATATCACACCGTGCTTCCAGTAAGCAGTGATGCTAGCAGTTCAATCTACAATAGATCACATGCATCATTTATGTCTCAGTAGTTTGGCAACGCTTGCCCTGATCATCATTTCATTGGGAGCTAAAAATGCAGTTAAGGTTAATGCAATAGTGAGGTGGTGAGACTTCATCTTGGCAGCCGCCGAGGTCACAAATTATGGCATCTTAACTGATTAATAACCCTCATTTGATTGCAGCGTACCTGCTGGAGTGCCAGCATCCTGCAGCTCTCAGATATAAATTTATTCTCTGCTGTCGTTTTGGAGGACGTCCAGGATGTGATGAATTCTCTCGAAGGTCTTCTCAACGGGGTGGTTTTGTGATGAAGTGCAGCTGTTGATTAACTTGCACTTCTAAAAGCAGTGCAAGAATCAGACAACATTCCAGATAGTGATTTTATGAACTAATTGATCTCCTACCCATCAAAAGCTCAACACATTCAGTACAGCATCAACTATGTTACACAGGGTGAGTCTCAGGCTCAGTCCGTCAAAGGAGCTCTTCATGCGCTGGAAGGGTGTGGAGGCTCCCAGTCACAGAGAGTCGATTGTGGGCGCCGCTTAATCTAGCCGGCTGCCATCGTCTTGTGCCCGGCCTGTGGCTCTTGGCAACTCTAGACATGGATGGCTGTTTGGGACTTTTTATACAAACCGATGTTCCACATCTGGGCATGAACAGATGTTCCCTCCATGACTTGAAATGATTATTTTTGCTACAGTGTGTGTCAGTTAACATGTAGCAAAGATTAGATTCAAAAGTTTTTGTGCTCCTTTTATTTGGAAAAAGCGGCTTGAACGGTCTTCACAAACCTATGTGTTTTTGAATTTGCCTATAAACGTCTTTATTTAGAATCAGGCCAAATGACAGATTACGACACGGGAGTAATTTGCTGGTTATGCGGTTTTGGTTGGTCTGTTAAGAATTTTGATTTCTAGATCAGAGCATAGAATTTCTTTTATAGGACTCTCATAAATTATAGCCTCGTTTACCCTTTACTGAATCATGTGACCATATTTCCACATTGTGACCAAGATTTTTAAACTTTTCAAGTATACCCCTTTTAATACAAGTTTCCTGAACTCCAATCATGATTCCTCACTTAATTCATTCTCTTTGAGGTTGGGGTATTTCCTCCATAGCTTATCTTAGAGCTTGCTGACGATCCGATCATTTGAACTGGCTGTGTTGCCAAAGGGAAACATGGAAAACAGGCAAGACGGTGACCCGTGAAGACCAGAGCTGGACATGCCCAATTCAGAGGCATCAGTAATTCCTGATGCCTACATCAACTTGTTTCCTAAATTTCCTGTGTTAATTTATACTCCCCCTGCTGCTGTAGTAGTATTAACCCCTGTTTCTGCGGCTAGATTGGAGCTGAAACGACTGTTTGAGCAGTGGAGTGTTATATAGAGGTTTCTTTGTGCTTGTTGGGAGCACCCCTTGGCTCTGGCTCCACTGAGCCAGTCTCATCTCAACTCTGAGCTCATCTAAAGCTGACAGAGGTCGAGAGCTAGCTCAAAATGTGAAATTAGCGTCTTTCTTTCACTGCCATGGTGTCATGCAATCGGTCCTCTCTTTTGAGTCTGCTTTTGTGTCTTTCTTCCCAGTTGAACATCAGCACAGTGAAACGTGATGGCATTTCTTTTGTGCTCGAATGTTTGTGAAGTAAAAGTTGAGACAGGCCAGAAAATTATAATTTCCCCTTGAAATGTGAAATCCGGTACAAGTACTTTTCACTTGTAAGGGAAATATCAAGCCACAAGGGACATAGTATGTGGGCTTTCTGTACGGATTACAGAATTACAAAGGAGCAGCTTGTGGATTTGTCATTTTGCTTGTGCTTTTTTTGCAGTCAGACGAAACTGAAGTGGCTTTGGTGGTTGCATGTGTTTTTTTTTCTTGCACAATGCTGATAACGGCCAGATAAGATTACATGCCTTCCCTTCACTCAGGGGCTCAGTTCCTAATGTGGATTAGAAACCTCGACCTTTGGGTAAGAATATCATCTATGTGACAGTTTTAATAGTCTGAATAAAGACTTTACAGTGCTGTGAGAATTATACAGAATTCAAATGGCTCAGTACTTGCTCAGGACAATTTCTGTTGTTTCAGTGGCGCTAGCATTCTCTTACCACTACGAATACTCATACGATGCATCTGGGTTTCAGTCTTTGTTAGACAGAGTTTAGGAGAGATGATGAAACAGTCACTTGAGTCCTCCCAATGCAGATATGACCTTCCTGTGACTGATATGAAGGAGGAAGAGCAGGGTGAGCTTGGTGAAATGATAAGCAGATGAAAACAGAGCCAGAACCTGCTGCAGGTGAGGATTTTTACTTGGCTTGATGTTTTTGTGATAGGCAGTGAACCACTGGGATTCACGGCTTGATCGCCGCGCCTGCTTTTGTCACCCCTGCTTGCTCCCAGCCCGTGGCAGGTCACTCATGAACAGCACCAGCATGGCTGCAAAATGGATGGCAGCTAGCAGGGAGCACCTGCGGAGGAATAGCAGGCGAGCAGCATTCCATCACAGGACCCTAAGACACAGATGTCATATGAGACTCGAGGGAGGTGTTTAGAGTGGGGGTGGGGCGGAGGGGCCAATGGCAGAGGTTCTGCTGTGGTGGCCCAGTAATGGAGTCGGATCGAGCCACCTGCTACCAACTGATATTTAATGAAGTGCCTCATCTAGAACACCGGGAGATGAACATTGATGACAGCAGTTTAACTTGTCTCTTGTGACCGGAACTACTCTTTATTTTGCGACCTCCATGGCTGACATTGGTTACGTATATAGATATAATAGATATATATTATTTCCCAGAGATGAACTGGGCAGTGGGCACCTTCAATTTAGTATGCTTTTTATCCCGCTCTTTAATTCAAGGATTACTGCCAACTAAAGGACTATATTTGTACTAACTCACTTTTAGAATCAGGACCATATGGTGCCGTGCAGAATTAAGTGTGTAGGAATACTTTCATAATCAGATTGTGATGGGTGTTGATTTGCTGCGTTATTGACCTCTTTGAACAAATATTTTGATAGGTTCAATACAAATCAGACTAGATTTGAGTGAAAGCACAAAACTGGATACGTAAATAAACCACAAAGAAAACTCGTAACGGCCGGTCAACCTTTTTATATTTTTCATTGCTCACATTATTGCAATGGGAAATAGAATTTACATTTTTAAAATCACAATCACTTTCAAGGTTTAGATTTGTTCTGAATGTTCTCTGCTTTATTAGTCCAACTGTTGTGGTGCTATTTCATACAGAAGTTTATTTCCCCCAAACAACTCACGTTATTTTCTTCTTTATTATAAATTTTTTGATGACTGCAACTTATACTTGACTTTAACTTAACATTGTTCAATTTCCTTTCTCTATGTTTACACCTTAAGCACCCGGAGAACTCTAAAATGAGCACCTGCACTATATTCGGACATCATAACAGACTGAAATATAGTATGCACTGCAATCTGTTTATGCCATATGCTGTGCAATACAGTCGTGAAGTGCTCATCTAAATAAAAACAAGCTTAGCATTAATTAAGCAGGTGTGAACGCATGATAGTCTTGGTTGGTTTTGACACTGCTGTTAATTCCTGGACAGCAGTTAATTCAGTTGACAAGTAAATACTTTCATCTGCCTTCAAAAGAAGATGTCAGGAATGGTTGGGAGTTATAAAGGGTGCAGTTTTTATTAGCCATTGTTGGCCGGTGGGGTGCTTTTTGTTGCTGACTGACAAGGGACTCAATAATGAAGCTCTAATCCAATGATGTCTGAATCAGTGGACCCCTCTTGCAACCCCCCCCGCCAGTGCCAGCGCATTCCTGGCCTTGTGGGGCAGTGTTTCGGGGCCAGCGCTTTGTCACGCACCCGTCCGTTCTGGCTGCAAACTACCATGGTGGTAGTGGGGTCATGGATTCAAGTACATAAATGTAGGGGATGCAAGAAATGGCACAGCTTGACCACAACTTTGATTATGTCAAATGTTTTTTTGTTTCTTTAGTTTTTGCTGAGATTATTTAGTTGGCCCCACAAGTAGCCAGCCACTTGGCTCTAAATTGAGCTCTCCATCTTCATCCTGTGACTATGTTGCCTTGTAAATTTCGAAGCAGAGGTGATGATGGACCCTTTTGGCTCAAAACCAATGGTGGCGTGCGCAGAAAACAAAACTTGCATTTAAAATAGAGCTTTGGTATGAATTTTGGGAATGCACATAAACAGACTAGTGTTCCTACTAGTCTCATGTATACATTGTGTTTCATTTTGGGCTAGAGAAGCTTAGCTGTATTAATTACCTGTGTTTCTCAAAAGTAACTCCAAACTTTGACTTGAAGGAAGTGTGTCTTTGGAAGCTGTAAAAATCCATTTAAATCCTTTTTAATGAATACTTTTGGGAAGATGGCATTTAAGAGTTGGGTGAGATTATCACTTTGTTTTCATAGGTTTAATTAATGAAGTTGTTTCATCCATAGCTTACTAAGAGGCTTTAAAAGACACAGTGGAAGTTTTAAGCACATCTGAAATTGCATTTAGTTTTGGATCAAAATGAAACTTTTCCCTTCATTGAGTTACATGAAGAATGGGGTCAAAATGAATTATGCAGTGATCACTTTGTTGACTGGCAAATTTTATGTCAACCAAAATATGAAAGAAAATATGAATGTAAAGCGCATTACAAATAAAATGTATTATTTCTATTATTGTTATTTATTTTATTACAATTATTATTATTAAAATCATACACCTCCCTAAGTAAAAAAATACAGTATATGCATTCACATGTAATAAAACAGACCGTACTTGTACTTTGTTTTTTGTTTATTTTTGTCAGTCTCTAACAATATAATTTCCTGTGGGGAAGCAATTGAGTGAAATGCGGGAAACCATTAGGAAGCCTGGGACTCGTGTCTCTTCCTGCTGAGTAAATAGTGCTGAGGCCTCCATTCATTTCTTCCACTTGTGAATGAGCCTAGCTGCACTTGTTAAAATAACATCAGGATATGAACTGTACTTGCACAGGAGCATCCAGAAGCTTCCTTGTTCTTCTAATTGACTCGACTGAATTGGGCTGTTAAAGCAAACAGTCTTTTGGTTTCAAAAGGTTCCAAGGTACCTCTGAAATAGGTTTGAAAAGCAGCAGATGAAGAACTGCCCACGTATGTTTTTATGCTTTTGGCACCCATTGCAGTCCCTCAGGTTTTTGAAAAGAGTGAAGTCAGCGATGGGGAGCAAACTACAGAGTGCATTGTGCTGTCTTGTTTTCTTCTTGCTAACCCTTCTTGGCAGCGACATCCTCATTTTTCTGTGTGGAATGCATGCGTGACTTGCAGCCAGACGGTGTTACTTAAGTTGTCACCCGAGAAGCCCTCCGGGGTGAAATTGTTTTGTCCTTGAGAAGAGACCATAAGCGTTTTTGAGCTGGTCCGCATTCTATGATGATTTGGAATGTAGTTGGGATTTAGGCCATGTCTACTGCCAATCCTTTCCTTTGCGGGTAAAATTCAATTTGCGTTTCACAGTAGTGTTTGACTCGACTTTTCACTTCTTCACAAGATTTTCTTGACATAAGCTTCACTTGAACTGCTTTCAGAATAGTGGTGTTTAATTGTTGGGTCAGATTGTTATGCCCAAATTCGGTATTTATTGTAATTGCTCTTTGGTTGGCTCCCAGATTAAGCCGCAACTAATCAGGTTAGCGCTGCAGATTTTCTCAGATTAATTCCAGGAGTCCAATCTGACCGGGTTTACTTTCTTCGCTGTAACAGACAGAGCGTCTGCGTTACCTGGGATTTACTAGCATATGAAGATGAAATGATGAGATTAGAGGTGGTGATAAATCCTGATGGGAAGAATCCGTAGGCAAAATGAGATGCACACACAGCATCGTCTCAATCGTCAAATGCTCATCCCCTCGTTCCCGATAAATTGGTTTTAGTTGTTCTACTGGTGAGAGGGGGAACAGAACAGTCCTACAGAATTGTGGTTTGTTCTGTCAGATTGGCCATAAATTTTCCATTCTAGCATTCTTGTCTCTAACGGTGTCTGATGCATCCTTGTCGTTACTTATTTGCATTGTTGTATGGGTGGGGGGGGGGATGAAATCCAATATTGGATGTCTTCCCTTTTGTTGCACTCAATTTAGCCTCTAGTGATATATTTATAGTTACAACCAACTAGGCAGCACCGATTCACACTGTGTAGACAGTGTGAGCTTTCCTAGCCGGTGTCCCAGCAGATTCACAGACAACTAATTTAGTGCTTGTTAAGTGATTTAGCGTCTGTTTTTATAGGACCCTAGCGAACCACAGCAGAACCCCCCCCCCACCAACCCTACATACACACACACACACACCCTTGCCCATTGCCTTTCCTGCCTGTGGCACTGGGGCTGGCTTTTGAATATCAATCAGCCCGAGATGCATTGTTGTGTTTATGGAAGGGGGATGGGATCTTAGTTGTAGTAGCTACTTGTGGGTGTCAATCAAAAATACAGCGTGACCAACGTGTAGCTCATTGGAGGCTAGTTGGAGTTTTCTCACGGGGCATGAGACTTAAAGCTTCTGCCTGAGGGTCGAACCCTGCCGTTCTGTCTCTCCGTACAATGAGAACATTGGTCGGGCAATCAATAACAAACTCCCTCTCCTCGCCGCTACCCTGGTCAGCTGCTCCCTGCTTTCCATATATCAACACCGTGTTCGATGTTGGCTTCATCATTCTCTGTCAACCCCGCCAACACCTCTGTGTGTAATTGTATTAGATTAGTCATGGTGGTGTGGTTATTTGGAGCACCCTCACCGCTATTGGGCCAGAGGTTCCCTCTTATTATATCTACTTCCCCAGATATTAGTTTCAAGTATGTAATGTATCATTTCCCCCCCCATAGGTTTCAATAGTTCTTTATTAATGGCAAACCCAATTGCGATGGGACTGATCAGTTCATTTTTTCTTAAAAACAAATCCCAGAGCAGCCATGTTTTAGTGGAACAGAATAAGAATAATCCTGCACATGCTCTCAGGGAGAGAAGATGTAAAGTCACGCATGGCGATAGAATATAAAAGAACAATTTCCACACCTTGTTCTTAGCTGTTATTCAAAATGACCTAAAAATGTTCAAATGCAATGTTTATTGGCTCGTTACAAGGGTGTGTTTTTGGTGTGTGTATTGTGGACAATTGTAATCATTCATCTTTAGAACAAGGAAAACTTGACGTAATGATCTAAAATTGACTTTTTTTAAACATCAGAGCACCACTTACAATATGATACCTTTTAGTAATCCCCTCATCAACTAATGAGCATTGCTTCGTGTTAACAACTTTCGGATAACCTGTTGTGCATGTGTGGATAATCTTGTGGTTGAGATACAATGGCAGCATGTTTTTGTGAGAATAGTACAACCAAGAATGGGAACGATTTAAAAGACACGGTCAGAGGATCTGTCTTTGTCGATTACACACGCACTACAACCTTGGCGGCCACATTAGATCTCTTTCTCCGCACACCAAATTCCCATTAATAATGTATACAGCGCTCTGGCGCGTTTGCTCCCTATTTTGCCCTCCCCCCAGCATTGCCCCTGTAGGCGTCCTACACACCCACCTACCTTCATCCTGTTGTGCCAAACCCTGTTCGTCCCTCCCCCCAGACACATACACACGAACGTACACTTTCAGCTGTGAGACTGCTCGCCAGGAGCCATGTCAGGCGTGCATATATCATTATAGTTTGGTCCACACCCTCCCAAATAGTCACCATCGCACTGGCGGATGCACCGGTCGTCAAAAGAAGCGTTGTTGAATAGTTAAGTGTTGGTGTCAATGTTTTGTTGCCGTTATTATCTGTGTTGCAATGAGGACTTGAGCTTGTTTTGTTTCCCCTGACACAAACCTGCGAACGGTAACAAATGAATGACAAGTTCAAAGGAGGTTGTGAGAATTAAAAGATGTCTACAAGCTATTGTTGATTGCCTTCTGCGTACAAAGTGGGAAAAGTCGTGTTTTATTCATGTCATTCTCAGTTTGATTGTCACTTTAACTTTGCCGCCCTCATTTGATCAGAGACAAGCCTCTTTAATGTCTTACACTGCAGTGGGGAATCAGACTAACTTGATATTTTGTCCATGATATGAGCGTAATTATGGTAAAATAGTGCCATGACTCCATAAATGTGTAGAAATGTGATCGGCCTATTAAGGAGTTTTTTTTCTGATAAAACAACACAATCAATATTAAGACAGTGTTTACATATTACACTTGATGTGTCCTTCATAACTAACACCCAGAAATCTACCAATGTAAGAAAAACAAAGTATTTAAAGTATTGTGCACAATCCTTAAATGCGTAACATCAGTCACTTTTATAGAGAGTAGCAATATTTACGAGCTGTTTAATCATCATTATTATTATGATTTATCATTCATAAGGATCCTGTCAACACACAAGTTTAAGTTCTGGCCTCATTCCAGAGAGAAGTCTAAGAGAAACATGTGCGACCCAACACATTTATTAATTAATTCATGATTTGTAGTTATGTAATGTGGTGAGAAAGTTGACATGTGACATTTATGAACACATGTATGAGTTGCTTGTGGCTAAAGTCATGAACCTGTACATTTTACGTTTGAAATGCACTAATGCAGTAGTAATCCTCCCACCATAAGTGAAAAATGGAAAAAAAAAATAACTTAATGGATGAGCATGATGGATGAACTTGCCTGCGAGGGCACTTACTTGAGCCGCATTTCTACCAAGCAGTTGGATTCACTTCAGCGCGTCATGGTTTGACAAGGAAGTATAAATCCTTATGTTTTCACCACGTCGTGTTTAAGTGGGATGGATTAGTTTTCCAGCTCACACATATGCGATGGCAGTACGGAATGTCCCAAGCGTGAACAAAATTGTGTGTGATTGATCCGATCTATGACATCATTGATTGACTGGTAAATTGACATTACAGATCATCTATGTGTGACTTGTTTGAAGGTTAATTTACCATAAAATCAGTTCTAATTTTAATCAACATGTCTGGGTTTTACGTAAGATAGCATTTAAGTAGCGGACGTTTGTTGTTGAATCAATAGTTTTACATTTACAAATAAAATTCATATCATTTTTGCCGACATGTTCGCAAAGCTGAAGATATCCACTCATGGAAAAAAAAGAAAGAAAAGTAACAAGTGCAGTCGAGATCGTGACTTACCGTTGCTAGGCTTCTGTGTTATTGACCGATCCACTCATTTGCTTCATGCCGTATGACGTAATATTAGTGATGTGACGTAATAAGAGCGCGACAGAATGAATCGATAATGAAATTAATTGCCAAGACCTTTAAATGTCAAATTTGATCAATATTATTGATTTGCTGTAGCCCTATCCTCAAGCACACTTTTTACTGTTTTATATTTGGGTCAATATAGTCTGATGTTACAAACGATGATACAAATTGATGTTTATGCTTTCTGTTGATGATATTGAAGCCATTAAGAGAATTCCACCTGCTGTTTGAAAAGTAGTAACTATAGTCACACGGTAATACATTTTTTGAGGGTTAACCTGTAATTGAACCAAACTGTGAGCTTTTGAATCACAATCGAAATATGGGGCGGCAAAGGATTGTCAGCCCTGTTGTTGACCGAATCCAAACTGTGGAATTAATACAGCGGATTGAGTATAATACTGCCAGGTACTTTAGTTGCCCTCAAACACATTCTCATCAGGTTTACAACTCAGTTTGGTTTGGATGTCTCACTCATAGCTTTTCACAGTCAAACAAAGAGTTAAGCGAGAAAAGCATTCAGTGAAAAATATCAGTTGACAAATCAAGGGCAGATTTTCCACACTCTAGAGGAGAAATATTTGCTGTCCTCTCCTGCAGGATTATGTTTATCTACTCTTAAACTGTCGATGTCATCTGCTACGGTATATCTATGAGCTCATTAATCTACAAGGGTTTAAAGCTACTGCTCAGTAGCATCAACAGAAGTGATTGCCGCCACGGCGCAAAGGATATGACTCAATGTTCACAGGGCGCACATTTGATTCAACACGAGCATATCTTTATGGAGAAGATGCAAATATCTAACGTGATTAATAATGGAGAATCTTTTTTTTTTAACAGGGATTCACAGTAATGCAGTGGGAGCAACACCTGTCTGCTTAATTATGCCAATTTCAGACAAAAGATGAAATTATAAGCGGACATAGAAGTAGTAGGTTTCAGCTTTTAAAAGTTGGGAGAAACATCCAATGGAATTTGTTTGCTATTCCTCACGGAATTGTCCTCCCACCCTACCCGAGGCTATCTGTCTTTGTGTCATCCTATTGATTCTAGCAATGCTAATTAATATGGAGAAAAGGGCACAGGGTTTAAAAAGGAAAGAAAGTGGTGACTTTTGAGGTGGTGTGTGAAAAGTGGGAAAGATTAATCAAACCCGAAGACACAGTATATTCTTAGTGCTGGCATGTACCTTCTGTACCTCTCAAGAATATCGAGCTGACAAGTTTGAGCGTGCGATCTGATATCATTTATATCTGCAGTATTATATACTTGTATTCAGGGGGTGAGTTCGAGATGTTTGACCTTGCGGGCAAAACGTCTTTTCAAATAGGAATGAGATATTTACGTCTCCTAGCATCATCTCGTTTTGGATAAATGTTAGCTTATGTGTTATGTTACAGACGCTCAGCCTGCGTTTAACTGGCGAAAAATGGCAGTGTAGAATTTTGTTATGATGAATTGGCTTCAAGTAAACATACCCAGGAGGATTGCTTGTGCCTTGCCTTTGTTTGTCTTCTAGTCCACACGCCCTTTGAGCTTAATTTACATTCATATTGAATTCGTTACATGTCATATGCTCACAGATGTTGTCAGGGGATACGGGCAAGACTTATCGTTTTTATGGAGGCAGCTGTGCCCATTCAACTGTATTTGTTCTAAGTGATGAGATAAGGAGGAGTATGCATAAATGTTTGATGAAACTGATATGTTAACATTGTCCTTTGTTGTTTTTGACAAGTGAAAAAACACAATTTGTCATATTTACTCATTGGCATTATTTAAAGGGAGAATCTGGAGCTACAATAAGGCCTTTTTTAAACGTTCTTTATCAGATGATTGTGAGGTGCTTTCATGTATTATTACAACAAGAACTATGTCAACACATAAGTTATTCTACAAAGAACAGTGTTTGAATAGTTTCTTCACTATGATTACACGGACTGTAGTGTCCTACCTGACCTTGCAAGTACGCGTTGTGTCACCACTCGAACCATTGAAAGACATTTGTGCAATCATTTGCAGCATGTTTACACAAGCCGGCCCACCGCTCTACAGCTTTCCTTCCATATACAGTAGTCCGTCAGGACATGGCCATTCATCCCTCCCTGAAATTGTCAGTCATGTCAGAAATAGTGTCCATTAATCAGCACAGCGCCTAGTCAAGTGATGCAGGAAGCACAGAGGTCAGACCCGCCTTCCAATTATCATACGTCATCCCTGTAAAAGGCCCCTCGACACTCAGCCAACAGGTTGCCATGGAGACCCAGGACAGGGAGTGTGCGGCGGGGGTTAGGGGTTGGATAGCAGTACGGGGGACCATTAGAGGACCATTCTATTGTAATTAATGGTGGTCCTTTTGGCTGGAAATCAGAGTCCT
Source organism: Syngnathus floridae (assembly GCF_059516105.1). Lineage (NCBI taxonomy): Eukaryota > Metazoa > Chordata > Actinopteri > Syngnathiformes > Syngnathidae > Syngnathus > Syngnathus floridae. Next base: position 8,767,528 of record NC_142415.1, read on the forward strand.
GAAATAGACACACATTCTCTGAGAGTAGATGTCACTGTGGCAAGATATATGTCCACGTTGCTGCAAAGCCAAACATAGGTAATAGAACACAGATGAATGCTGAATGGTACAAAAGGGATAGATGGTCAAATGGTTTTCATTTCGAATAGCGCTATGTAAGTAGCATAAATACGACACTGACAGATTATTTCAATTGCAAGGGCTTCTTTTTATAGTCTTTCGCTAGAGGACAACCTCTCTGATTGCTGTCTTTTTTGTCCATGCTTAAATAATCACGTGTCTAATCAAGTTTTAAACGCTGTTCACCTTGCGAAAACGCACCTCAGTTTATTGGCTTTATAATCAAATCTGAGGTCTACTCAGCCATTGGGGATTTTCAGTCTGCCAACCATTCATGCAGCCACAGCCACTTTGAAGTGCCGGCAGACCCATCAAGCAGATAACTCCTCTCCATCTTGCATGCCTAAATGTGCACACATACTCAGATATAAAAAGCAATACTAAAGGCAAATGAAAATGCACAAATGCATGGCACACAGATGCCCTTGTTGGGGTCGAGACAATAACAAGACACAGAACACTTGATGGTTAAATTTGGCAGTGGGCTTCAGAATATTCATGGAGACTGACGTATCCCAAAGGTGTCATTGTTACCCAACTCCTCACAAGTATCATGTATATTCTGCGTCACACCCACTTAAACTATCTCGCTTTTAAAACACCGAAACGTACGTGCACATGCAGGAAGCAGCCTTCGGAGAGCCTGCCGGCGCCATACCATCAATTACTTTTGTCATCAACCAAATCCCATTACTCCCACAGATGTTTCATTGCCATCTTTTCATGCTCAGACCGCACCACACACAGGTGTAGTCTCTGCCCACTCGCTTCCATCTAATGATGGAGACAAATCTCCATTCACCATTCCTTGCGCTTCACTCTGTGGGGTTGAGTGTGCACAGGGTTGTGCTGATTGATCTGCTGCTGGAAAGGGTGGAGGAGGCGATGGATAGAGACAAGGTATGGCGAGGAAATGCAGGGAAGACAAGACGGGCAGCTTTAGTATTTATGTAGCGTGTTTGATGCACACATAATCACCCAGGCCTATCGCCAAGTGCGTTAATATTAGTGATGCAAAATATATGTATAAAAAAAATCAATATTGCGATATTGGTCCATGCAATATGCATATTGGCATTATCTAAGTTATTTAGAATTAATTAGTCAAGACATGTTGAGCATGCTAAATTTGCTCCATGAAAAACGATAATTCATAACTTCCTAATTTTTTTTTTTTTAGGCACAACCAGATTGTGGAGCCCTAGTCAAATGATACATTTATTATATGTCATCAATGTTCTCCTTAAGTCAGCAGCACAAGGCTAGTCGGCAGAGATGTGAACTCAAGACAGAGAGGTAGAGACTTTCTGTGCTCAGTGGGTGTGACTGCTGAACTGAACCCGCTGACAACATGCAAGATGTCGCATCTGGCGCCCAACGTGGGGCACAGCCATAAAACCCTGAGCGGAGAGTTTTAGCAGCAGTTTATTCACAGTTCATAAGCAGTCCAAAATGCTCAGTCGAGCTTTTCAGGTTTTCCGGGCAGGTCATTGTAATTAATGGTGGTCCTTTTAGCTGGAAATCAGAGTCCTAAAATAGACACAAAATAGTTGAGATTAGACTAATACTTCTAAAATTGGAGGTTTGACAGCATGGATTGGTGGATTAATGAATGGATTTCAGTTAAAATTAGGGCCTTCACAAACAAATCTTTTTAGAATCAATTAGCCATAATCCATTGTTTATTTAAACTACACCCCCCCCCCTCCCCTCCAGCCGAATCCGAGAGGCATAGGAAGTGCTGCTTGTTGGTTGATGCAAATTTCTTGTTTAATATATTTTTTTAATTTGTTACTCAAGTTGTGTACTTACTGATAGCACAAACACATTTGTATTGTTTCGCCCTTGGGCTCTGTCTGCACCCCATCTCTCTTTGCGCTTCTTCAAAAATGGCAACGCATCCACATTGAAATTAATATAAAAATGCCACTTGTAGAATGAAAATTTAATTAATTTTGCTTCCCGCTTTGATCTAGTAAGCCGAATTGTGTTTGCTGCCAAGCATCCTAGATGTAGACCGCTTTCTGCCCAAAGTCCGCCGGGATAGGCACTATCTCACCTTTGACCTTGAGCAAGATAGGAAATAGAAAATGGATGGATGGGGTTAAATATTCACCCAGAGCTGGAGGAAAAGAATGGATAGGCGTAAGCAACAAAACAGCCTTTTCAAATCCTCAGCTAGTAGCCCAGGTGCTAGCTCTCAGGTATCCCATCGCACCACCCCTTTTACTCTGCTGTTGCCCCGTGCTCTGTGATGTGTAATACTTCCTTGCGGGCATTTTGGCTCAAGCTATGCTTTGCTTTCACTTCTCGCTCAGTCCCAACCATTCTCCTTCACAATAAGACACGATTGATGTGATAGAAAAACATACATGTGGGTTTTACAGCTTTCACCCCTCCTTCCACCATCTTTACCCCCTAATTCTATCGTTCCCTCCGTCTTACCCATCTTTGCCCATGGGGCTCCATTAATATCATTTCATCCTGCGGAGCTGCTGACACGCTGCAAAGAGTCCATGATAAATAATTCACTCCCTTGGTGCAGGGCAGACAGACTCTCCCGCTTAGGAATTCAACATGAGTGAGTGTATGTAATGGTGGGGAGGGGGTTATTGGTGGGATTTTGACTAGTGGCGGCAATACACATAGATATGGGTCGGCAACACGTACCGCACATTACGGGACAGATAATCAAATGGATATAAAATATTGACACTGTAGAAGATGCTTCCTCACACTGGGCAATGGTGGAGAAAATCAACATGTCTTTTCTCACAAGAGTTTATATAAAAAACCTGATGTGTCTCTTCCCACTCTCACCTTTGTGTCTTCATCTCTATGTTTTGCTCCCAGCAAGCAGAATTGGGTTTAGCTGGAAATGTGATCACAGTCTATCTGATAACATAATTCAAAAAGTAATGACTGTTTGATTTATTGATGGGATTATTTGTGCAAATTCCTGATCAATATCTTATTTAATTCAGATTCAAGCCCCAGCTACTCGAGTTGAAAGCCAAATTCAAGCAAGTCACCCAGAATTTATGGGAATTTACATTTTATTCAATTCGTCTGACGAATACAAAAACGCGAGGTGCAATACAGATATTGCAACAGTTTTGACAGAAGTCCTCAAACAAATTTATTGAAACACCATTTTCAAGTTATCACAAGTCAAGTCTCCACATGTTTGACATTTTGTTTTTAGGAAGTACAAACATTTTTATTACACTATTTTAGTGGCCGATCCTCCTTAAAAAAAAAAAAAAAAGAATCATGAACTTTCCTGGTTGCACACAGCACCAATCCCATAGCACAAAAATGTATATTGCACATACAAAGATATTGCTCTACTCTCGACATGGACCTGCTCAAAACGATCGTGGCAACTAATGCAACCACTAATGTTTAGCATGTTGTCACCGCCTGCCTGCTCTGTGCTTTCCAATAGAAGAGATGAGGAGGAGAGGAGAGGAGATAGTCTTGGATTTGATTAGCCTCAAGCTGCAAAACCTAATTGCCCCTTCCAACAAAGCCATATTGAAATTATGTATTCATCTTGAAGCTCCAAAGTCTGCTGTCATATGTTGCCAGAAAATAGAATGCCCATTGCTTCGTCTTCTATTGCCTTTGTCACAAAGAGGATAAGGAATGCGGTGTTTGCCATTCATAAAATAATGTAGGATGATTTTGATAAGAGAGAAGGAAAGGACTTTTTTTTTTCAAACCAAATTCTTAAATACTTGATGACTGTCTGTGTTGTGAGGCTGTGCCATTAAATATTAAGCGACTAATTAATTTATATTGTTTTGATCGTTTTGACATTACAACGCCTACGGGCTCAAGTAATGACCGTTGCATCGCACGTTTTCTTGGTTTGGTCATGTAATGTCTGCAAATAGAACATAGTGCACCTAAATTTCAATTTTACACAGACTTTGGGGTCCAGAATTTGGGTATTGTGTTAATCCTGAAAGCGTGTGGTATAGAAAGTATTGTTTTTTAGAAAGGCATGTTTTTAGGCGGTCAAAGGGTCCACACACAATGAAGGTTGTTGATATTTTAAAAAAAGAGAAGCAAGACGTGGATGATAATATCTGGCGTATTGATTAAATCATTTTGATGCTATGTGAATTGGTTGAAAGAGAGAATAAAGCAGCCGCTTATTCTACAACTGTGTCCGGCCACGCTCTTTGACTAATGAGTGACTGTGTGGATGAGGTACTTCTGCGAAGTTCCTCGTTTCCGAATCAGCAAACGGCTTCTTATTATCTAACGCCTTTAAATTGGTCACAGAAAATCCGGTTGAACAATCAAACAACCCATCTTTAACTAGAGTTTATAATGTGTTACTTATAATGTGTTACCTACTCACGTCAGTAATGTAAAGTTCAAATAGAGGACGCTACTGGGGAAGGGCTATTGAGGTGACTCTGTTACTTCATTATTCAAGGAAAACACGATTTGGCACAGCAGAAAGTGAAAGTGGCTTACGTGGCTTACAATCAATCAGGCTGGTCGTCTGTCCTGTTGCTTGCAGAGATGAGTCCATATGCTATTAGGTCAGTGTGGGAAGAGAGGTTCAGAAAAATTGCATTGGCTTTCATCTGCTGCTGTTTATATGTGACCTTAGTGGAGTCAGTTCATCCTTAGTAGTGAGAAGCTCAGCTCTCAAAGGCCATGGTATTTGGCCTTGACTTAATCCTCAAAAAGGATTGTTCTAAGCCATGACAAAGTAATATGGCCTAAAGAGATTGAGCTAGTATTCAATCCGCATTTGCTGTAATGTGACACTTCAAATCTTGGTGGTATTGCATTAGCTTGTAATTTCTCAGACATTGTATTGTACATAATGTTACTTATATTAAACTGTTTTCTTATACTCAATTTCAAAACACAATTTCAAATGTATTAAATAACGGTAACAGTAAATTATCGACCAGACTTTGGATGAAAAGCATTTGACTACTAGGAATTGTTCTAGGAAATATGAGACTGAATGGTTTGCCTTCAACCATGAAATGTCCAACTAAAGCATAACATTTATATACATGTGATTAGTGTCAGGTTTTCATGCGTGGGTTTTATTTGGCTTCAAACAGAACGAGAGATACGAACCAAATTGATTCTCAGTGAAACTTATCAACTGCTTAATGAATCCGGTTAATTGACTGTGCAAAGGGGTGCCATAACACTTAAGAGCAGTAGCGATCTCCAGAAACCAGTCTGCTCATCTGTGCTTGCGTCACTATTGATTTTAGACTACTCTTCAAACTATGACACCACCATAATTTTTTGGCGCGCAAAAGACCATGATGATGGCCATTACTGCTCTATCAGGAGCATTTGAATGACTTAACACTCTTACTGCTCTATCAGAAGCATTCAAATGACTTGACACTTTTGTAGAGTAATTAACCTCTCCGCTGAGATTGCAGAATAGTCCCATCGGGTTTTTTTTACCACTCCGCTTGCCCCCAGAGACTTGCACTGGGGTCTGTGCTATCAGTGTATCACTGGAGACAAAGAAACCTCGGCAGAAGCAAATGAGCAGTCCCGTTTTGTCTTGGTATCTGCTGCTTTAAAGTAAGGTTGGAAGAGTATTTGAGGAGATTTGTAGTTAATACATCACAGGAAATGGAACATAGAGCTCCCGACTGCATGGTGACAATGAAATCTATGGACCCCGTGCTTAAGTACATAGCTACTGACTGCCGCCAAGAAGGCTTGTACAAACAGTCTCCGGCACATCTTAAGGTATTAGCAAGGTGACCTCACTGTGCCACTTCACTACCTCACGGTAGAGATGCCATTTCCCTTTCTCCACTTCTGAAACTATCAGGGAGTTTCGGAATCATCTTGGTTGATGCTTTTGGTTGGATGCTACTTGGACTTGTTACTCCCAATCACTACCACTCACTATTTCCCCATCAGTCAATCCTCTGCATCTCCCTCCCACCTAGCTCGTTCTAGCTCTATAATAAGCAAACAAACCCACTTCCTCTTGACACTTAGCAACGTCGCGGTGATTTGCTGTGCTTGTCAGGTTGAATCCCGAATGACACGATGACCTCTGTCAACAAAAGGACGGTTCCCGGAAGCTGGTCGGGTGTCATAATTTGTGCATAGGATAGATTATCTCCCCGACACGCCATTCGGATTTATTTTATTTCTCTATTGTCGAGAGTAAAACATGGTGTCCTAGTTTGCTTACGGCAACCACAAAATGCATTGCTTAACGTGCTTTACCAACCCACATTGGTAGAAGTGCATATGACACAATATTTTAACACAGACATCCATGCTTTCCTGTTATTCTTGGCGCTTATTGTATGCCTGTAGCACCTTTTGTAATTGCATGCATGTCTGTGTCGTTAATTCAAGTATGTTGTTTTGGCTCTATGTCTAATTTATACTCGCAGTACTGTGTCACAGTTGCACAATAGCTCCTATGAAAATACAAAGAGTATCCCCAGGTGAATGATTGATCTTTTTTAGTCAGGATAAGGCATCTGTATTGTGATTATAGGTCCAGCGGGTACTTTAACCCCCATTGACACAGACAGGCATGCCTGTACACTGAGCATCCATGAGCAATTTGCTTATTAGCACATAAATGAGTCTCTGTAAACCAGACACAGCCACATAAAGTGTTAGTTTTCCCTAGATAATGAGATGCAAATGATCATGCATGGGGAATTGGAAATCCTCAGCAACAGGAGGGGGAAGGGAAATGATAAGTGTGTCTGCATGGTGGGATATTCTTGGCCTGCAAACCTAGCAGACAAGCAGATTTCATGGCAGGGAGCTACATGGGGTGTCTGAGGTGTCATTGCCAAGCAGGGTAACACATCCTTTACTGGTGTAATGGGGGTTAGGGGCATTCATGGTTGCATTGGGTGCTTTCCACACTCTGCTATTACAAGATAGAATGGGATAGCTGAGCCTCTCCTTTCCCAGAAGTGAATATAGACTGCCTTACAAAAGAGGTAAACACTACAAAAGCCTTGGACGGTGCTAGGTAGAGAAAACCGAGTATGCATTTTTTGTCGAGGACTTAATTGTATTGTCGAGCATTTTCTTTTCTTATTTTGTACGACCGTGAATGTGCAAAATAGGCTCTCTTTAAATCTTCCGAAATCCAAGCTATGAATACGAATGAAAACTCTGTTGGCCGTGCACTACCAGTCAAAAGTCCGAACACACTTTGCCATGTTATTGAAGCCATGTCCAAACTTTTTACTGGTAGTCGATGCAGAAGTGTATGTTTAGGAGGTTACGCTGCGTATATTTGGGTCGAGAATTTGAGTTATGTGAATAATGCACGTCCCTCGTCACAGTAAATGTGCATGTAGCCCGAGAAGCGTTTTTTAGATCATAATCTTAAAGTGAACACAGGCAACAAAAGATCTGTGTTCTCCACCATTCATAAATCAATGTGACAGCCTGTAAATATGTATTTCATACACCCTTGCTTTAGAACTGGGCTGTGCAGACATTTTAAATCCATTGTAACCTACTTGTTGAGTGTTTACAATGACAACCATTTTGAGAGCTGTTTTCAAACGTTTCACTCACCATTATTTTAGTCCCTTTAAATTCAGATCTGTTTTTGTCACCACTTAATATGTACTGGTTTTCGTCAAACCTAATAATGAAAATGAAATGGAATTTAATTGCACGCAAGCGGGGTAACAAAACTAATGTGACAGTTAAGACCTGTCCAAAAAAAAAAAAAGACGAACAGAGAAGCCCCCACCAAGTAGAGGAGAAAGGGATAAAGTTTCTTTCTTAATGCCAAACTGAATAGAAATCCATTTACATTGACTGAATTTGAGGAAAAAAATTATTGCCACAGGTAAATTTTGTCATTTGAAGTGACCATCAACCAAAACAATCAACTTGGGCTGTAAAAACAAAACAAAAAGTAGACATACATTTAATTCAGATTATGTTACTAGTTGGGATTATGTGTAAAAAAATATATACAAAAACTCTGATCATTGTTTTCCTAATAAAACCAGTTGTTGCAATGTTTTTATTTTGATTCAACACAAAAGAACATTAATCTGCTTTCATTGTGGACTACAGAAATAGAGCGTTCAGGGACTGAAATTCAAAGTATATAGGTAGTTTCAAATAAAACAATGTCTGCAGTTAATTGATTAAATCAAAAATGATTGATTAATTTGATTAACAATTAGTTGTCGATTAATCGTTGCACCTCTATAATAAAAAATGACTAGAGAGTTGCAGCCATCCAGGTCTTTCATGATCCATTTTCACTCTGGCTTCAAATTTTAAATTATTTTTTTGTTTACTGCTTGTTCAAAGAACTGCCCTTGTGAGATGCACGCTGCCACTACACATTGACCTACCAATCTATCACAGTTACGCGGTGAAAGAAGTCAATTGATGTACGAGGCCCAACAACCCACACTGGGCTGTTGTAATTGAAAGTAGAACACTCACTGTGACTCGGCTGTGGCGCTATGTAAATCCAATCCATGCTTGCTGTCTTCTTCATTCTGCATCCTTATTGTGACAGAAAAGAAGAGCACATATGGTCCCATTGGCAAATGTTGCGATTCATACATTTGTCACGGTCTTTCACTTAGTCAACATGGAATTAGCCCTGTAAAGATGCTTTTTGTATTTTTACACAGTATATGGCGACAAACGAATGTGTTTTTGTGGCTAGATTTATGAGATGTGTTCAGCAAATTCATGGTTGGTTTGATGATTCAGCAATGGCAGGAAATAGCATGAAACCTTTAAAAATAGTTGTAAAACTTGTACGCCACTGTTTATGTTGCACCTGGGATATACAGTTAATGTGAAAAATGCAAAAGTCCGTTTTGGGGGAGTCAACATGCTTTTGCTTGTTATACATCAGTGAGATAAAATATTGAACTTTCTTTCAAGCACCTTTCATTTTTCTTGTTCTTGGAGAAAGATTCGTGCCAAGAAATATGTAAGTGAAACAAAGGAAAGAATCTCATTCAAATGACTTTTTTTCCCAGTTGAATGATATATCTTTTTGTCAAATGTTTGTTTCAATATTATAAATTATTTAAAGCGTATTATCTGTTTGTACCATCCTTCTGCATCAAACCATATTTCTTCCGCTGTAACTCCAGCTACTCTAGCTATTTTCAAGTCTTCCAGAAATCTCTTCTTGGGTCTTCATCCTTCCTTCTTGCTGGCAGCTCCATTTCCAGCATCCTTTTACCAATATAGCCACTGTCCCTCCTCCGCACACATCCAAGCCGTCTCAATCTGGCCTCTTTAGTCAAAGAGAGAATTGTTTGTCTTCCTCTAATGGAGCACATTAGCAAACATCTTGAGCATTCATGTGGCAATTTATGTCCCGCTGAAAATTTTAAACCGACACTGAGCCCTGACGATTGACCTAATTATTTATGGTTTTCTGGCATTATAATTTCATAGCTAATCAATGTTGCCCTATATAATCTTATTTGCCCTGGTGAACTGACATTCATTTAATTACCATAAGAGTTTCATATAGGTAAAAACAAAAGTATATTTTTAGACTATCAGTGTCAGGTTCAGAATCAGCAAAAGGATCAGCAGACAAAACCAGTGAGGCAGAATGTTGAGTCTTTTCTCGCGAGGAGTGCAATCAGACTTACAGCAGTCCCGAAATACACTAAAAATCTGTTTTACACTCCTCGCTCTTTTTATTTGGAAATGCCCTACCCACAGTGTGAGACGATTAGCCCTTAAGGGGGGGGGGAAAGAGATTGTGGCTTCGTCTCGTAAGAAAAGAAACAAAGAGTAACGCACAAAGTGTTGCGTGCAGATATGGCTATATCAGCAAAACAGTTTAAGCGATATTCTGAGAGATAAAAAGAGAAAGTGACGTTCTTTAAGGAAGATCAGAAGGTTCATGACGCATCGTTTGACGTGTTGTTTTCACGATCTGTTCTGGTGGACGCTGAGCTGTCAGCAGCATCTTGTTTGACACAACCGTCATCTCGCCCCTGACCCAGCCGTAATCCTCCTGTTCTGTTGTACAAGATAAGAATAAGCAAGGCAAAGCAGCAAGCATACTGAACAGTAACATTGTGAATAAGTACTCATTAGAGAACGCATGATAACATATATATACAATTTTTCTAACAATTCCCCCCTGTTTATCATAAGTTCTCGGGGACTAACGTATCACCCATATGGCCACTTCAAAAGACTTTCAGCCAAGGGATCACATTTCGCAAGAACTAACTTACACGTGGGAGGAAATTGAGTCTTAATCGTCAAAGCCAGAATTACGAAACAAATCGGACAGGTTTACCACAATGGATTCGCTGACAGAGTCGTCACTAGAGAAAGAACTCCCGTCGATCGAAAGGTCATCCCTTTGGAGCAACGGAAAAGTCTCAGCTGGTGGAGAGATAGCAGTTGTAATTAGCTTATTAATTAAGGATCGGAGACAAGGAATGCAGCAACATCCACACAGGGTCAAAATGGCAGAGAAAACGGCAATGGAGACCAGGACCGAGGAAACCAGGGTGCAGTACTTTCCGAACACGTTCAACCAGTCGGTCCAAACCTCCGTGTTCACCCCACTGTGTTCCTTCATCCTCCCATTCAAGGTCCTCAGACCCTCAAGGGCCTGGGACAGGCTTCCGTCGGCTGCGGTATTATTTGGAATAAATGTGCAACATTGCTCACCAAACATGGCGCAGACACCGCCCTCTTTTGAGAGTAGCATGTCAAGGGCCATTCGACTCTGGAAGGCCATAAGGGAAGTAGCGGCCAGTTGGGAGTGGACCGCCTTGAAACACGCCTCGGTCCAGTCTCCAAGCCTCTGCACGCTGTAGTGGATGTAGTTAATCCTGTCAACATTTTTGTTAAGAGTACACCACCAACACAGGGCGGATTCAAAACCAGCTGCTATCTGATTCACCAGCTTATACTCATCTGGTACTCCTCTAGGAACACCAATGGCGTCTATGTAAGTTGGATTAGCTGCGCCCTGCCATTCGGCGTTTCGCTTCGTTCTCGGCCAGTATTCGGGCACTACGGACTTAGCAAAAGATGTTAGATCATAAGAGGACATTGGTATCAAATGAACAGGAAACAATAGGGTTACCAAAGCGCAAATTCCAGAGCTGTTTAAAGGCAACCTATCATAAAGTTTGTTACTATTACACCAAAACCAAATATCACTACGAGCAATGGGCAAAAAAGGGGCAGTGACATTGGTCATGGACTCACACCATGGAGTAGGTAGGGCGCCGAGCTTCTCACCAGTACCAGGTAATCTAATGCATGTAAAATTACCCTTAGCTACATCGGACGAAAAAAGGGGTTTATATTTTGTCATAGAGGCAACAGGGTAAACCTTATCCCATTTAAAACAATCATGAGTGGGTGAAATGGATGAGTTTAACATTAAAACAACAGCACACTTAGGAACTTCGGACGAATTTGACCATCAGGGAGTGTAAGAGTCAAAAGGAGGCTTGTGCCCTGATTCTTCAAAGTCACTCGTTTAGCAAAGAACACAGCCTCTTCACTGGAACCAGAGAGCGGGGTGACCATTTCGAAACCTTTCAAACTTTTCATAGGTAAAATAATAGAACAAGATGTATTAGGAGCCACAGTAAACATTAATGAGTTATTGTAAGTCCAAGACAAAAGCCATGGTACGCAAGTTGGAACGCGGTCTGGTGTACAAACAACATGATCAAAAGGGGATTTTGTGTTGTGCTTATGTCTAGCAATTTTTCCCCATGAGCCATATTGATTAGAATCAGCGTTGGTAGTTGCCCGAGAGAAGAATGTTCGAGGCTCATGGTACTCCATCCCTCCCAATAAAATAACCCCCGAAAAAAAAAATACAATGGTAACACAAACCAGCAAAAGCAACCAAAAACACATGGCAGACTTTGCGCAGGCCACAGCCCGCTTAAAGTACTCACCAAATGACTCTCTAATGCTCATGTTTTTGGATCTCCTCAGAGTCAACACCCTGAGCTTCGGGTTGGTGTCTTGGAAATTGGCTTCTGCTAGCTTTCGTGTCAACCCTGGATCTTGGCACCAGGATCAGGCACTATTACCAGACTTTGCTCACCTTCCGTACTTAGGTTGGGTCTGCGGAGATCACCTTTTTACAATAAGATAAATGCAGAAAACAAATAAATGCAGAAAAAACAATATTCTTTCCCTTCACATTTATGTAATTGGATATAAACCATATGTATTGTCTGAAACGGATACAATAGAGTCGGGAACTTTCCTCTCTGAGGTCTTAAATTGCCTCGTGAAAAAGCTGCAAAACCGTATCACTCACTCACTCACTCACTCACTCACTCACTCACTCACTCACTCACTCACTCACTCACTCACTCACTCACTCACTCACTCACTCACTCACTCACTCACTCAATCTGACAATCAATTAATCAATCAATCAATCAATCAATCAATCAATCACACAGGTGTTAACTAATTTGTAATTATATTGCAAGCAATTCCTAATCCTACTTTACCTTTGTATAAGGCACAGGTGTCAAATTGTGCTTCATATTCATGTCATTACTCGAATTGCAAATTATCTTCCCTCTTAATAATGTTGTAAGTTTAAATATTAGACCAGTTCGTATTTGTCTGATTTGAAAGCGAGTTACTCGTCAGCTTGTTTTGCAACTCCCACAATATGAGGCGCTCACACATCTACTCGGGTATACCAGTCATACCAGCCCTCCAAAAGAAGCCATGACTACACCGCGGCCCGCGAACAAATGAGTTTGACACCCCTGGCACAAGGGATAGCCTTCTCATTGATCAATCGCGTATCTTAAATCATGCTTTTCCTCCTTTGAAGCGACCATATACTTCAAACCCAAACGGCACCATTTTATAGGGAAAAAAATTGTCGAATTTATTCGTTGTCGACATAATACTGGTCGCAAATTTGCATGTAGAGCATTTTTGAGTTGTTGATCATAGACATAAGTTGAGCACTCTTTCTGGTCTGTGTCTAAAGTCTTCAAACAACTTATCTTGTTTTTGTTTAGTTCGGCCAATGTCTGTGTAATTTGCTCTACGTTGGAATTTTATTTTTATCCTGCCCAATAGTTGGTCAATTTGTATTTGTAATGGCACCCTGTTATATTCCAATGGACGGCCCTGGAGATCAAAAGGACTCCAGGTGCCTTTAACGCTTGCCGAATGTTTGGTTAAGGATGCCATGAAAACCTGTTGTACTTCATCACCTCTCAAATTATAGGAAGCAATTAGTTGTTTAATTTGGGGTACAAAGACGGAAAGGATGGTTCGCTTTGCCGTGCCACAACATCTGTCTTTGTAATTTGATCATTTTTCTCATCTTCATTCATCACATTCTTAGCTGCGATTCTTAAGCGAGCTCGCGCTGACACTGTCATCATCTTCCTGTTAGTGCAACAGCAAGTTCTTTTTTATCTTTTCTTCGTCTTCCTTATCTTTCAATTTTGCTCTCATCTGGGAAAATGAGAATGTAATTTTGCTTTTTAATTTTTAATTTTAAGTCTTGCAAAATTGCTATATCCTTACTGCACCGAGATAAACTGTTAAACATATCTTTAAACAAAAACAATCTATGCTCCTGCAGAGACTCTTCAAAATGGGACCCAAATGTCAGATTACAAATCAAACCTCCTCCTTCACTCTCACATTTTTTTGATAGAACAGTCTACTTAGCTAGACACTGTCATATCATACTAAATAATGGCCTGCAAATTAAATATAGTGTTGTTGCTGTGGTCCCTCAAAACATGTGACTAGAATTCGGACAATTACTAACCCCCATCAATTGATAAATTATCTCCTCACTAAAGTCCTAGCCTGTTAACCTATCTGCATCAAGAAGACATTTGCAATGCAGGGGATTAGAGAATAATAATGACACCATTGATTTCTAATCATTAACCTAATTTTATCCAGTTCTACAATGTATGTTTTCTCTTACTCTCACATTTTTATGAGGGTTGGGCACTCTCCTCGTCGGATGAGTTTCTGCCCACAACCGTCATATTATTCTATAATTTCTAATTGTTACATTTAACAATGCAAATCTGATAAACCATTGTCTAGCACACCGTTTTCGTGCACCAATTTAACGCAATTCCAACCTTTATAACGAACTGATACACAAAGACAAACATACACAGAAACAAACACACGGGCCCACAACATAGACATGACAATCTTCCCAGCTGATAACAAGGGTGGGGGGAGCAACTGAAGTGCGGAGAGCCTCGCCACCGCCACGTCGCATAATGCAACCACCTCTGTCCAAAATATGCATTTGTCAAGATATTTTATATTTTCGGTGTCGACCCGTTGCATTTTAATTCATGTCGGGGTAGCGGCTTTTGTTTGCTATTTGATTTTCCCATGGTTTATTTCTCTAAATTTCGGAGTTGGCAATTCGAATGGCACCTACAGTGTCCTAAAGCCAATTTAATTCACAGAACAGTGGTTAAATGTCTCCTTTCCTCTACTCTCACAAAACCACTGTTTACATAAAGGAGAGCTCAAATGAGATCACTCTCAGTCAAACCATACACACACTCACACAATGCGCATTCTTATCGTCTCACAGGCAAGCAGGGGAGCCCGCCCTCCCGTGGATTTGAACAAACTCTTTAACCTTCCTATTGTGCAAGGAAAACTTATCTTTACCTTTTTCTCAAAGTAATATAAAACCTATCTTTTCATGGAGAAAGTAGCCAAACCAGCTAAACAAGGGTTAAGGAAAACCCACCACAGATGGCAGCAGAAAACTAACACATTAGGAAGGTTAGTGAGGAGGCCCCACGACACCTCAGCGGGATTTAACTGCTCCAACTACCTGTACGTCTTTACTTCTTTAGAAAACAGAGGAGTCTGCCCTCCTATGGAATTTAACTGACGTTTACGTCAGGGGACTCCAGCATCCCATACAGAATTTAACTGTTTCTAAATGCACTTGATAGGGTCTAGAATTGTCAAGGTTTCAAGTGACCTCTTGCCACTACACTTTCATTCCTTTCAACAGAATCAAGATTCGTACTCACAGTCTGCTGGGCCTTCTCCTCGGATGATCTCGTCAACCACTCCGGTGTCCAACCGACTGATCGAGACAGCCCCGTGAAAAGGGTTTCTCTATCTATATGCCTTGGCCAAGGACTTGTCCTGCGTCGAAAAGTCGGCCGGAACCCCGAAATAGGTCTATTGAGATCCCGGACGAGCCCCCAAAAATCTGTCAGGTTCAGAATCAGCAAAAGGATCAGCAGACAAAACCAGTGAGGCAGAATGTTGAGTCTTTTCTCGCGAGGAGTGCAATCAGACTTACAGCAGTCCCGAAATACACTAAAAATCTGTTTTACACTCCTCGCTCTTTTTATTTGGAAATGCCCTACCCACAGTGTGAGACGATTAGCCCTTAAGGGGGGGGGGAAAGAGATTGTGGCTTCGTCTCGTAAGAAAAGAAACAAAGAGTAACGCACAAAGTGTTGCGTGCAGATATGGCTATATCAGCAAAACAGTTTAAGCGATATTCTGAGAGATAAAAAGAGAAAGTGACGTTCTTTAAGGAAGATCAGAAGGTTCATGACGCATCGTTTGACGTGTTGTTTTCACGATCTGTTCTGGTGGACGCTGAGCTGTCAGCAGCATCTTGTTTGACACAACCGTCATCTCGCCCCTGACCCAGCCGTAATCCTCCTGTTCTGTTGTACAAGATAAGAATAAGCAAGGCAAAGCAGCAAGCATACTGAACAGTAACATTGTGAATAAGTACTCATTAGAGAACGCATGATAACATATATATACAATTTTTCTAACAATCAGGACATTGTTTTTTTATTATATGGCAACTCCTTGTGGACAGCTGTCCAAAGAGCTTAACCACTCCGTTTCCTCGAGTGTGTTTTTGTCTCTGCACCATCGTTATATTTCCCCAGTGTAAGGACGCTATATTTCCCCAGTGTAAGGACGGTCTTTTTTTTTTTTAACCGACCTAACATTGCCACAAAGGAACAAAAGGCCTTTGAAGGTACACCTTAAAGAAGAGACGTTTCTACAGTCCCTGGAATCAAAGGATGCAGTGCAACTCCTTTGGGATGGTCTCCGTGGTTAGTCAGCAGTCTTAGCTGGGGTCCCTAAAATCAAAAATGTCTTTTTTTCTCTCTTTTTTTTTTTTAGGAAATCACCATGGGGGACATCAACACAAATCATGCAGTCGTCTGTGATGTTTGTAAAAATAAGAAGTGCACTATTTGCTGTGTTATATCAACATGTGGGACCCCTGTTATGGCCTTAAACATGAATTGTGATGGCAGTACTGATGAATAGGAAAGAGTTAAAGAGCTGGCGCGATCTGTTGAGTCTAGCGTGGTAAAGCCAGTGGACTGGAGCAGGACTCGCCCAGTGACTGGCTGAGCTGGCTCGTTTCCAGTAGCGCCCCATGCTGCAGACAATACTACCTGTGTGCTGTGAGAGTGTGGGAGTGCACGCGCACATAGACATTTGAAAACAGCCAACTGCTTATTTTGTGTTGACCGGAGGTTTGGGACTTGTCCTTCCTTCTCCCCTTTCTGTCGTGCCTCTGTCCCCTAAATGTCTATCAACAAGCTTCAGCTCCTGTTTTGGCTCTTTGTATTTAAATGTATGTTTGAAATCTGGACTGCGCGCATGTAGCGCTTTAGCTACGACAAGGGCTTAGAACTTAAAGGGGATCTGATTTTTTTATTCCGAGGGTGACTTTTTGACCATTGCCTTACAGCAATTGGATACCTGTGACCTCCAATAAACACACTGGCGGCAAGAGGGGAGGAAGGTGAACCCAAGGGGGTCTCCATTCTCTGGTTACTGCATAGAGGCTGCCACTGACCGAGGGTCGCTATGGCAACGCTATTTGATTCCTACAACAATACAAGAGCGCGACTCCCCTACCCCCTTAGAAGTACCACATTTGCAATCTGGACCTGTGTGATTGGCCCATCATACTGGCGATAACCATCAAGTGGTCGATTTTGCTGTTTCTGCACCCAGGGTGCATTCAAGGCTAATTGAATACAATAGAATAAAATAGAACATTTGATTTCTGCCTGACTATTAATCTGTGTTAATATTTGATTCGTTTCTTTGGCAGTGTTGGGTCATGCAATGAACAATTGTGACTCGTGAGCAAATTTTACACTGGATATCCTTGAGTAGAACTCAATTAAAAATCGGGCTGTTTTTGCTATTTTCCGACCAGGAAGGTCAAACACCTGACCATCTAATCTTTTGGTCTAAGGTGTGTTAAGATTGGATTATTCCTGATATGTGTCCAAAACTGTTTGCGACCAACAGCCTTGAATATTAAATTTGAATTTGATTGATGATATTTTTATCTTTTTATGTGTGTGATACAGGTAAAAACTAATCTTTTGACATTTGAAAAATCCTTATTTGTGTACAAAGCCTTAGTTGTTTTTGTCTTCAGATAAGACATTGGATATTTTTAGCAGCTTTGTTTTGTTGCTGAAGGCAATAACGTATCAAGTTGTTATCAGGTAACAACCTGCTAGTTGTAACTTGCTAGCCTGCATGGGATCAGAGAGGGTGAGGGAATGCATGTTTTGTCAAGACAAGAAGTCTTATTTTACAAAGTGTGCCAGAATGTTTCTGCTTCTTGTTTCACGGAAAGAACGGGGACAAAAAGACAAAATTTGAATGTCAGTGTTGTATTGACATAAAACACTTGACATAAAAATATTTATTTAAGCCGTGATTGGTACCTTCTTTGACCGCGAAGGTGCTTGCTATCAACAAAACATCACAACCACAAATGTGTCCACATGGCACGAAGGTAACCGGAGTTGTAAGATAGCTTTACTGATTAATATTAACATATAATATTTATTGATATTAATATTTATTAATTATTTTTTGTCATTATTTTAAAAATATTCTTATTTGACTTACTTCTTATTTATCGTCTTGTCGTTCTTTAAAGTTAATTTCAACGTTGAGTTTTAATAGTTGAATAAATACGAAGTTTTGAAATCAATGAAAAATTGTGCTTATGAATTGTAGTTTCAATATCAGTTTCTATGTGTGTATAGTGGTGATGATTTATCTTTCCATAAGCACCCAGACCGGCTACTCAACTCTTAACATAAAAACTGTAAACACCATAACACACTACAACCCAGAAAGATCTTGGGTGAAAGTTGAAAGAAAAAATATTCCAAAGTGGGTAAGCTGAGAAGACTAAAGCCATATGACCAAAATACATCATGTGGTGTGCCCAGTGCCCTGCCCCCTACATTTTGCAGGAAATACCATGTTGGCTGTGTATGAGAGCAAGAACATTGGCTGGGCCTCTAGGGTGTGAGCACATGGACCCAGACAGCCCTATTTCTTTGTCCCCCTGCTGTCTTGACAAGCTGTACACTTCAGAACATCGACTGAGTCTTTCATCAAGCCTTTCACCTTTAATATGGACTCGATGCCCTCCCCTGGACCAGCTTTTCTTATCTGTATTGGGAGTATATATACTATTCTTGCTGAGATGTCAAACATCTATGGACCTCCTATTGAGGGGTTTTTGAACCTTTACTCCTTTTATTTGGGATTTTTGTAGCTTCTCATTAGTGGATGAAATTCGATATTAGCAGTATTTTGGCAATGTTAGGACCGCCCTTGCTGGTCAGGGCAGGCCAGCCTTTAAACAGACGATGGTATTGTTTGCACATCAAAAATGCCAAGACCAATTATCACCTCTGCCTTTCAACACGACAGATGCTCCTCCCGTAGAAAGTGGGAAAAAAAAACAGTATTCGAACTCACAGCAACCCTTCATTAAAGTTCTTTTCATTTTTTCTGGCTTCGTGTTAAAAATTGAGTGGCAGTGATGCACAATTGCCGTTGCTTTCACAGATCACTACAAAAATTGGGCTAGCTAATTATCCCATCCCCAATGGCATGTACAAACAGGTTCATGTGACAGGAAATGTGGCATAGTCAAAAGAGTGGAAACTGAAGACGACAACTCTAAGCCTCAAGGTGATTTTCGCAGATATTTGCCTTGGTATTCTTTTACAGAGTTTCAAGGTCTTGTGTTGTAATACAGTTTTCATGCAGAGTAAAGGCCTATTTATATTTGCACGGGTAACAATAGCCGCGTTGCATCTCATGACCCAAGCATTGGGTCGTGCAGCACCTCTGCAAAATTGTTGCTGCGGTTCGAATGCTATATGGATGATGTTTCATGATTGGTCCGTTTAGTCACATGCTGTGATGACATAATGGGGCCTTCTCCGGCACCGTTCCATTGTAATTTGTCACCATGAATATGCACCATGCAGCTTGTTGCTGCCACTGCAAAGCAAGCTAGCTTGGAGGCGGCGGTGTGCGATGTGCATGTACCACCTACGATGCCGCCTTCTTGATCGGTGTCGCAATACAATTAAATGCATCATCCGTTCTGTCACTTTGCTCTAGCAGGCACGGTTTTTATTCGTCGCTTTTTCACTTGTTCAAAAGCTAAAGTAAAAACTCCCAACTCCACTCTGCCCTGACGAGTATGAAGAGGCCTAAACGGTAGCAATGTTTGCTTTGGCTCCCATTCCCATAATCCACGTCAGAATGGCTCTTCCATTACCTTTGTGTTGCCTGTGCTCAGGATGGATGAAGCTATCAGTAAAACATTCACTTGCCATATCCCCTAATGCACAGCATTACAACAAACACACATCATTTTGACAGATTAGTCTCATTGTTTCACTTTTCTTCTGCAAGATGAAGTGCTTGTAAGGGGGATTTTAGTGAAAGAATTGGAGTTAACTCAGAATCATGTCATCGGTCGAATGAAGTTGTATAAACAAACTTTCTGGAGCCAATACACCAACTACTTTGAGTGCTTGATCATTTTTGTTTGTGCACCGTTAACTCAACTGACTATTCCTTTAGTTTACTCGTGAGTGGAGTAACGACCAACCCACCAAGATACTTTAATATAGTATTGTTACAATAATAGAGCGCCAATAACAGAGACCGTGTCGCTATATTAAATGAGAATACCCAAAATATAATTCCAACTACCCAACTTGTTTTTGACAAGTACCACTGCGTGAACACAGATTAGTGCCAAATTCTTCCACTCTAAACTCACAGGAAAGAGTCTAAGTTGCTGACCTCACCTGTCAGTCCCCCCCTTGCTTACATCTCAATCCTCTAGCTGCAGACCTCAACCTATACTGTCAGCTCGTAAATAAATCGAATAATTTCAAAATAAAACTACTTTGCTTTTCCAGTTTCGTTTTAGTAAAATAAATAAATAATCGGTACATTAAAATCACAGCTTACCACAATTCCATAAAAGTTAATTTGCAACACAAAGATCATAAAGTGTACTTAGATAATTGTAATGTCAAACTGACTCAAACTTTCCAAAACAATTTGAGTTTGTTTGTTACCTGTAGTTCGTTAAATGTACGTACGTCTCAACTGATGGGTTAAATTTGTGTTTTAAGTGGAAACATACAACTTGTGTGCAATACAGTAAAAGCATTTGTAATTGTAGCGACGGCAAAGGCAAACTTTACACGGTGCTTTACCGAAGAGTAATGAAGTGCACTTCCTGTTAAGTACTCTCGAAAAACTGCGGAGTCAAAAACACCCCAATTTGGGTTAAAAATGGACCAACCCAGGAAGTTATGTCAATTTGCACAAAATAAGCAATTTTTTGTATTCATTTTTTGTTTGGGGCTGTTTTTTTTGCAGAATAACCCAAACTTGGGTCACATTTACCCAATTTTCTGGACCGATCCCATTTTTAAGCAGCGTGTATCTTTTTCAAATAGAGAATTAGTGCCACTCGTGTCACACATATAATTGCAACTCATAACTGATGAAGGCATATTCATTCATAACATTTGAAAATCAGGATCCACTCCAATTGTGGATTTGGGCAAGCTGCCATTTTTTTCTTCATAACATTTGAAAATCAGGGTCCACTCCAATTGTGGATTTGGGCAAGCTGCCATTTCTTTTTGCTATCCAAAGATTTCTCAATGTACCAAGACAGCTTGGTAGGGAATACCTTCCTCTTTTGGATGTGCTTTCTAAAAATGTGTTTACTTTTGGGTGGCAGTGTGTATTTGTCGCTGCTTTTGAAGATGATTATTCTCTATGCTAATTCCATATCGCTGCACCACAGCTCGTCTCACCCTGAGCACTTTTAAAGAGCCTTTACACAACCAGGAATTTACAATCTACTACTTGTATTAGATTGCTGCTGTGGATTCCTGTCCATTTTGTCTTTATATTCAGGACACCTATGTACTGTTGATTAAATCTGACCGAGTAAAACCATAGCAACCACGTCTGATTGACAGCACTGTGGCTGATTAGTTGGCGAGCACTCGGTCATAATCCTCACAAGCATGTAAACAAGGACTGAAGTTGCCTGTGGGTACTTTGTACTACTGCCTCGCCTTTTGGTTAAACAACCTTCAAGGGCAGTATTAATAATTGAAGCAAACACTCAGGAGGACGAGTGACCTGCAAGAACCACTCTGCTTAAGAGAGACGATTAAATATGGAAACTCTTTCTGGTGTCTAATCATGTATGTTTTTTTTTTTGGTTTGTTCTCTAAGAGCTTAACACCTACCATACCGTGGGATTACTCCTCCCAGCCAATAAGGTTAATTGTTTGATCAAGAAAAAAAATTAACTGCCATAGGGATGTAAATGGGTTTTCTTTGTTTGAACTTGCATGTGGTTCCGTCAAGCGGATGGGCTACCATACATTTGTATTCAACAGAAAGGGTTTTGGGTGGGCTGAAATCAAAGGCCTAATGATAGCTGGAAAAGCAATATTGTGGCAATAATGTTAACATGTTCTACTCAAATTGATATCCTTTTAACATATGCTTATTTCTGCCTTTATAAAACACATATCCCGCACCACAGACACAAATTCTTGCATATTGATGCTCGTTTTGTGTTCTGCTGAACACCATTTTGAAAAGACACACACAAACGCCGGATCGTTAGTTTTCCGTGTTCAGGATTAGGCACATTTGGGGCCATCTTACCCTCTTAAGTCGGTGTGGTGTTCAGGGTGGACGGGTGGGATGTGCATGAAACCCTCAAGGGGAAAGACTGAACTGCACACAAATCATTACTGCTCATCAGCCTCCGCCGCTCAGCCACTTATTTGCTTGGCAGCTTGGCTCGTCTCGCCGACACGCATTTAAGGCAGCACTCCTCATTATACATCAGGCTTGTAGGGAGAAACAAAGAAGGGGAAAACACAGTTGCATCGGAGAGGGATGGTCAAATAACGAAAAATGTGCAACCAATTCGTCATCATTTCCAAGCCCATTGTCACAAAAATGTGTCACTCATCTATTTGTGAAAGAATTTCAACATGCCAGAAAAATGTGACCTCAGCATTACGCAGCCCCATCTGACACCCCTCCGGTGCATTATTTATGGCAACTATAATAAGTAAGGTTGTACGTACGCAGTGTATTAAATACATAATCTTTTATTGATGCCCTTTTAATGGAAACTTTACAGTTAAGACTGACAGGAGAGCTTTGTATTTAGCGGCTGGTAAGCCATGTTTGAATGCCTCATTTGAGCCAATTGAAAATAAAAGCCACCTCCAAATACTTGCTGCTGTTTACAGGAGAATTGGCTCTCGGACTGTATTGCTCTGCGGAGGTTACGTCCGCTCTTGAAATACAGTAAACATTTACAGGCTGTTATGTTCAGCAACAGACTGTTTACACACCTTGGCCGAATGATAAGACGGCACGCCAGCTGCACTCTGATCAAATCTGCCACAGGACATGTTTGTGTCAAGTGCTCATGCGCCGCCCGATGTGTGTTTCCATTGTGAGAGGGACACATGCAGATAGAATGATGAGAGAGAGAGAGAGAGAGAGAGAGAGAGAGAGAGAGAGAGAGAGAGAGAGAGAGAGAGAGAGAGAGAGAGAGAGAGAGAGAGAGAGAGAGAGAGAAGGGATTCCTCGTGATGCCCTCGATCTCTCCCCGCACACAAAAACACATGCTCATGATATCATCACACGATCAAGCCGTCGGTGTTCAGGAAATAGGGTTTATCTAACTAAGTGACTGAAGCGTTCCAGTAATTGCTGAGATAGGAATGTTTTGTGGTTAGGGCACTGCCAAATTGATATGATACAATAATAAGGCGTAATCGCTCCACTTTTATTTCATTCGGAAATCTTCAAGCAGTACTGCAAGAGGTTTTTGTAACCTGTTAAGAAAAGTTAAAACATTTACATTGAAAATGTAAACAGTCTATATAGGCAAAAATAGTTTGTATTACATTGTTATGCAATTAATTGACACATTAATAACACTTGCACAAGAGAATGGGTGCAGTCTTGCAAATGCTACTGTTGAACGATACAAATGAGCAGTTTTGACCCACACTGCCACAGACATTGATTAAACAGCTTTATTCTTAGTTATATGGTATTCATTTGCAGCATCATTTGAAAGATAGAGCTTTTCAGTTGGTTTGGATCAATGTTGGCATACATGGCTAGTGACAGGTAGCGACAAAATCGTATCAACTACAATTATACTCCATATTCCTATCTGAACTTTGTTTTATTTTAGAAACAAAAATAATACAAAAATTTTGAATAAATGTGCTTGTCTGCAACTACAACATTGTCAAATAAATTTAAAAAAATGATTTAAACAAATCACTGTTAAACAGTTAAACATAACAATTATTTAGTGTTAAAGAAATCTTCCGTAGAGGTGAGATATACATTTTTGTTATGTTTAAGATTGTTTGTTTCCCCCTGACATTTTAATGATTGATTGCACAGTGTAGAAACGTCATCCCACTCATCCCTCTCCACTCTCCCGGCACAACCACTCAGACTCAAAATAGCCAAATTTTTATGTTGGTGTATTGAGTGTGTAGTCACTGAGTGTATAGTCCTGCCTAGCGTGAAACCATCAGCTGCTGCAAGTGCGCAATGTTCGTAGCGACTGAGCTAACCCAATGTAAATGACACCAGCTTGCGCTACCTATGGAGTGTTTGTTATTAGAACTTACTCAAATATAGTCCCAGTATTGGTGTCTAGACTGTTCTATGCATCTCTACTTGTAGATTCTTTGACACAACACAGGTCATTTGGTTGTATCTTAGGCTCTTGACACGTGGTCAACTAACGGCCACACGTATTACCCTAAAGGAGATCGACCTTGATTCTCTGGTAGTTTTTAGGTGGATGTGCCTGCCCCAAAAAAAGGCAAAAAAAGTCCTTCTATTTGGCTTGTCAGAGTTTCTGAGCCAAATGGTTTGACTTCTACTGTCAAAGAGCTTTCCAGTTCTGGTTTTCAAAAGAGGATTGTAGACTATAACTCGTTTCTTGCAAAATGCTGAACTTAGTTGCAAACCTAATGATGATTGGCCTGCCTCTGAGCTGAAAGTTTTTTTGGCATGTATGACAAAATGTGTGCCCATCGCTGTTTTATGAGGATATGAAATGATGCAGCTCCTTTCAAAGGTGATCTTTTTGCAGCACTTTACCCTCCATATTTGCCACCCACTTTACTACTTCCCTCAGTATCCTTTTGTTTGTGTAGTTACACAAGCAGAGACTGGCGCCGGCCTCACACTCGCTGTTGGAGCGTGAAGAAGAAGAAAAAAAAATCCATGTGGTGGCACAAAAGTGCAAACAAAGCAGTGTAATGATTGAACAGATGTGGGCAAGCTTGCAGATCTCCTGAATGGAAAAGCATGCCCAGAGGAAGGAGGGTGTCATTCTGAGAGGATTGTCACACACTGTAAACTCACCGATAACCATTCAGCAAGGCAGATTTGAATATATAAAATAGTTGAGACTTGAGCTCCACCACCGTCTGCATTGAGCCCTTTTGGGCAGTTTGTCTGTTTTGTGGTTGGCTATAGACCTGGGCAGTTAATTCTGTTTCTAATGCATTCCACCATAGGAGTTTGCTTCTAAAATAATCTTTACTTTACCAGCAACATGAGCACAACTAGTTGATGGCAGTTCAAGTAACTCATTAAAAACAACATGCATATTCTGTACGGTAGCCGAGTCCTTGTATCATTTGTTCATTCATTTTCAAATACAAAACAGCATGAAAAATATTTGTTCATATTTGTTTCAAAAACTAAAATAAACAGATAATAACCCATTTTCTGATTTTCAGTTTTCCGATCATAGAGAAAATGCGGGTGGATAAAAAATGTTAACAACTTGTTAGCTTTTCGTCTGCAGCAAGTTGTGTAAACCAGGAAAAAAATATGAACTTGAAGCAAGCTTTCACGAGACCTTGCAGAGTCTTCATTTATTTATATTGACACTTAGGCATGAGCACACTTAAAAGAAAAAAAATCATACCTTACAGATTTTTTTCTTCAAGCAGTTTTCAAGTGGTTTCGTTTTGTTTGCATGCAGGCCTCATGCATCTAATTCTTTTTCAATGTTTTGAAAAAGAATGAGCAAATGATACACTGCAAGATCTTGGGTTGTTTTACGGCAGTCAGTACACAATGCACTTCAGCAGATGAAACAACAACGTCAGGCTCCAGATCAGAAGGTTTTATAATGTCCGCAAGCAGGAATACGGAAGGGAAGAAAAGGGAAGGGAAAAGAAGGAAAAACATATCCTCATAAGGCAGACATTTGTTCTGTTATCACCTGAATGTCTTGTTATCTACTGGATGTTTTGTATCTATGTGTCATGACGTTAATGAGCTGTGCCTTATGTGTAATGGAAAAGTCTGTGCTCTGATGGAGCAACTATGTTTGTATAAATTAATAAGAGAATTTAGACATTGCTGTTGCTCCCTCTTCAGAGTCATGTTCGATTTCAGGTAAAACAGTCATTAAGTCTCCCTCCCAGAATAATCTAGCTGACTTTGATCCCTTGTATGACAGTGTTAAATGATTTTCTCCAAAAGGCTGCGAGCATGCAGAGACTTGCTCCTCTTTTATCAGCACCTCCCCATCAAGCACTTTGAAGCTGTTTATGCACTGTAAAATATCCCAAAAAACCAGAGTTCCTTCACATTGCTTTCAGGAAGAGCGAATCAACTCATCTGAAAATGCCATCCCAGTATTTGAATTTATATTTTCGTCTACGGCCTTCCACGTGCAGACAGGGACATCAGTTTCTTCTGTTTTTTTCTCTCAGCTGTTTACATAAACCTCAACGCACAATTGGGGCAACAGGCATAAAATTCCACAATGCCTTTCCAGCTCATGATTTTATAAAAAGTGTCTTGTGTCGGTGTCCTCGAGAGAGGGCAACATGAATTCCAGGCTAAATGCAGATTAATAGGATTATTCAACCAAAATGAAATTGTGGTTTAAGGGGACTAGAGTCTGACTATTCCTTTTCCGGACAAGACCAAACTTGGAGGAAATATTGATTTAAGAATCCAATGCTTATAATTTGCTACGTTTAAATGTGAAGGGAATTCTGAAGTTTATTGATTTCTTTTGTGTTTTGATGAGTGAAAATGGTTGCAAGAACCAGTGGGCTAGAGAACACTATTGGGTATATTTTCCAAATCCATAGACGTTTCTTTAGTCTCGTGGTGGCGGTGGAGGGCTGAGGGTGGTGGAACTGGTAGGGCGAAAGATGAATGTGAGTTCCTGTCTCAGATGACTATCTCATTTGGTGGTGTTCACAGAGAGGAGGAACTCTGCTCAATCTGCCCAGTCTGTCAACTACTTCCTGGCCGTGTCCATACGTAGATCCGGTAGCTTGTCCCCAGATGGATGAAATCATTACAGACTTGGATAATCACAGGACTGGGGGAAAACTGGAGATTTTTTCTAGTTTCCTGAATTATTCAGAAACAAATTCTGTCTCTTTAGAATGCTGCTGCGGTGCTTTGGGCCTATACGCAATGTGTCTATTATGAAATCGGTGTGGAATATTCAGTTATCAGTGGTTGACTGAAATTCAGTTCAAAACCTATTGTAATGTAAAACTGTGTTTTTCTCAAATTAGCAAAGAAAAGTGTGCTCAGCATCTGTGTTGGTCTGCATTGCTGTCTCAGTGGGTTGCTCCTTCACTGTGGGCCCATGGGGGGAAGTCAAATAAGAGGGCGAATCCGAGCCTCAATCACTGCCGGTTAATTATCACATCCACAGCAGGTTGGAGCTTTCCCCACTGTGTAATACCTCCCGGATCTTGATCAACTACTAACACACATAAGGAAATCCATCTTTCTGTGCATTCTTCCATTTGTGGAGGTATCTGTTCAGTTTTGCTCCAAATATTTATTAAATGGGTCATGTTGTGTGACACAGATAAGGCTTAACCACATAATTGTCATTTTTGTGTGTGGTTACCTGGCAGGGGTGGGAATTAAAAACTGGTTCTTTTCGGGAACCGGTTTCCAGTAATATCTAGGAAGCGTTTGTTTATCAATCCTGTAAGTGGGAGAACAAAACCAACCCCTTGACATGAGCTCGACTGCCGGCGATGCCTCTTGACGTGTCACGTTCTTCCGTGTGATCCGGCCTACGCGGTGAAGGGGGCAGCAGGGAGTGAGAGGAGAGAAAACCATGCTGATTATCACATTAACAGGTTATCTAACAAATATGATTTAAATATTTAAATCAGGTAGACAGCCAAACTTGACACACCTCCCAACCATGCATCTCTCTGAAGTAACTTGGTTGTATTGACTTTATTGGCTTTCTGTTTTGCAACTTAAAACGTCTTTCCCATAGCAAAAAAATAGAATGGTAATTGAGACAAGTGGAAGAAAAGTCAAGCTTCCTCTTCAGTTGTTAGATCAGTCTGTCCTCACTTGCACAATTATTTTTGACTCTGTGAAGACTAATGTGAGTCGTGTGGCGACATTCAAGCAAGTCACAGTTTGTTCATGTCTTCGGCCACACTCATAAAAAAAAAAGTGCCTGCAGTGTATTTCAAAGCAATAAGACCTGTACTTATTGCTGCTCAGACTTTTAAATTGCAATTCCAATTCTTCACTGGCTTTGTGTGTTTGAGAAGCGTTTTACTAAGATTGCCCTTGCCTTTGTCCCTCCCTCCCAGTCACACAGGGGGCTCCTTGGCAGTAAAACCAACTGGTTTTGAAAGTTCTGTCTAAAGAGTGGCTCAATAAGAAGGGTAGTCAATATGGTTGCTCTCAGACAGTGTCTCAGTAAGGGAAGAGGTTTCCTGCTGAGACACTGATGGAACAAAACAAGGTCTTTGTTCGAGCAGACTCTTTATCGCTATCCTTTTCAGTGTTTTTCCACAAGGATGGCTCTTGCCTGTTTCATGGAGATGCTTGGATGAGTTATGCACCAATGTACTTTTGCTCTGTTATTTTCCAACATGGGCTTATGCTTAATAATATTGCCTCATCTTGAGAGCACAGTATAGAATATCATGGCATCACCTTAAACTGAGCTCCCGAAAACCTTTAATGACACAGAGCAAAGTGGATTTGGGACAGAGGTAACAGCCCATACTTATCAACTAGACAACCTCATTTTCTAGCCTCATGCTCTCTGCTCCCTCGTTCTCACTGGTTGCCTGTTGTGGTGTTTCCTCATTTTCAGAGGCAAGCCGATGCTCTGTTTCCTCAAACCATTTGAGACTATTCAAAACACTCACGTATTAGACTGGACATACAGTAATTCTCCATACGCACTTTCTATAAGTGGCCACGATACCACAGTAATTCCAACATTGCCTCAGTAAACTCACCCAGCGATGTCTCTCTTTATAGAAGTATGAAAGTCAGAAATGCTTGAGGCTAAAACAAAGAAGTCATAATATGTTGGTAAATCCTATAGTCTGGGAAAAAAAGGGAAATTTGTGTACCGTATTTTCCGCACTATAAGGCGCACCGGATTAGTAGGCGCACCTTCAATGAATGCCCCATTTTAAAACTTTGTCCATATATAAGTCCATATACTTGGACACGCCTGCCGTAATGGCTCAATATTGGTCCATATATAAGGCCCACCGGATTATATGGCGCACTGTCGGCTTACTGCCGAAAGCAGATGGTTGGCCATTTTGTATGAGAGTAGTGCTATGATGGGGATAAAATGTGGCTAAAAACATCTGTTGTGCG
Source organism: Syngnathus floridae (assembly GCF_059516105.1). Taxonomy (NCBI): domain Eukaryota; kingdom Metazoa; phylum Chordata; class Actinopteri; order Syngnathiformes; family Syngnathidae; genus Syngnathus; species Syngnathus floridae. Next base: position 8,796,766 of record NC_142415.1, read on the forward strand.
TCTTATTAAATGTGGAAGGATAGTGTTTACAGAGTACTGGGTAAAAATGCTCTTTTAACCCAACTCGCCTATCCTATAGATTCAGTGTTAGTGTAAAGCAGAGAATTTCTTCGTGTCACTTGTCTGAGTCTGTAGCTGCTTAAGTATTAATATTCTTCACAATATAAACACTCGGCTGCTCTGACTGAAAGCCGCCTTGCAATTAGGTGGAATTTAAAAGAGCCATATCATGAATTTTATTTCACAATTTAGAACTGTTCCCAGGTGTCTTCGTAAATTGCCCTTGACAAACTTTCTGTATGTGTACTTTTAGATGCACATGTAAATTAGACACTTCAGACACCTTTTGAAAACTTGATAAAAATATTTACATTAGTTGATTAATTTTTTCCCTTGATGGCTCTCAATTTGTATGGAAGCGATTAAAAAGTCTATTTCTCAAAGTGTCCCCTTTAAAATTACTCTAACTTGTGGTTGCTGAAGAATATCTGCTTTGATGAATACGTTTAAGGGATAAGGTAAGGATGCCCAATACCATCATCATTTTACATTCATAAAATTTTTCATTAAAGCGATGACACATCATTTTAGAGTGATCGCTTGTTTATTTCTGACAAAAGGCAGAACAGTCATGCTGCTCTTTAGATTTTATGTTGAATATAAGACCTCCAAAAATCACTGAATTAGCATTAGTTTGTAATATGTTTTTTAAAAACTGCAAAATACAACTAAGACCCACTTGTGATTTAGGCTTGGTTGGAATTGAAAATAAATTGAAGTGCAGATATAATAATTTCAACTGTTAACTGTTAATTAACTGAGCTTGTCACAAATTGATTTGTGTGAAATCTGAGCCGGTTTGATTAAACTCACCTTTCAGGAAGCCGCGAGTTATTCTGTTGTATGAATGGCAACAGATGGATAATGCAGGTTTTTCTCACTTCCACCATCTAATAGAGCATTTCATTATTCTGCCTGCCACGTCGTCGCTGGCATTGATAGATGAACAAAAATATTGTTCTAGTTAATATCCATACATTTTTGGAAAAATTAAGTGAGTTTGAAAAAATTCCTCCACACGCTATCTAGTATGCTATGGCACCACTTTTGGAAATAAAATCATTCATTTAGATAGAATGGGGGCACTTTAACACCCACACAGTTTAGTGTTAAAGCTGAGTTGCCTGGCAATTGAAAAAATATAATTCACCTCAGTCATTTTCTATTGCAATTTTTCTGTAGTTGAGCTTTCAAGATAAGCACATTAAGTATTGATATTGCTTGGTAATGGAGCCCACATTACAAGCCTTCTCTCTTTGGTGCTCACAAGGGAGTTGACGCCGCAAGGTAGAGGACTTACCTCCGAGAAGTTATATTGCTCAACCGCTGACATCGCTTGTAGCTCTATCCTTCCTCTCTCTCCCTTACTTGCTCTTGGAGACAAGCCATTTCTTTGGAAGAGAGCAGGCATAGTTTAAACTGTGTTTAACATTCCACCTCTTATTTCACTCCATTCACTGCATTATTAAAATACCTCCACCCCCTTAATTATTTTCCACCGCTCCCCATCCCTGCAGAAATGGCAATTGCTGTTATTTGTCTAACCAATACCACCGTATGACTCTTAGGTGCTGGGGCCTGAATAATGGATGAGTACAAATGCAAAACAATTGCACTTAGTCTGGCTTTGCACTATCTATTTCAATACGATGTTAACGTCTATAGGCGAGAAAAGGAAATTGCAATTGCACCCCACCGTCTCTACAACTTCACTGCACTCTCCGCTCATAGGCGCGATATTAACTTGCCAGGGAGGCGAGTCTGGGTTATATTTATCAGGCTCTCCTATTCAATTTCAATGGGGTTTGTGGTTTCATAATGAAAAGTGTCCGTATGCTTTTCTCTGAGAATGTAACGTTTAGTGTTATACCAGTCATGTACTTCCAAGGTTTCTTTTTTACATTTTTTTTAGCAAGCAGTAATTTTCTCTTGACTTGCACAGTTTATTTCACAAGACCCACCAAAACCAATATAAATCCAAATTGTACAATAATACCAAAGACATTTAGAACCAGTGTTTGTGTGTGTTATGAATAATTTTATGTTGTATTCACAGCTGATATTGTATCATATGACAAAGTTTGCGATGTGGTGGTTGGAATCCAACTCACAATCTTCTCCCTTGTTTTTATTTTCCCTCCAGCATCAGCATCAGCAGCACAGCCTTTCAACCCATTCCGGTTCACGGTGGAGCCCCGAGACACAGTGGCTATTCGGGGTAACTCTGCACAGCTCAACTGTTCTGTACACAGTGATGCAGCCGTACCAGCGCGCATAGAGTGGAAGAAAGATGGCACCTTCATGAGCCTGGTTTCGGATGAGAGACGGCGCATACTCCCTGACGGCTCCCTCCTCTTCACCCATGTGGTTCACTCAAAGCACAACAAACCTGATGAGGGCACTTACCAATGTGTGGCCACCATCGAAAACCTAGGATCCATTTCTAGTGGCACAGCGCACCTCTATGTTGCAGGTGAGGAGGGGGTGGGGGGGTTAGGGCACTAATATGTAAGAAGTTACACTTTTTTTTCCTTTCAGTTTCAGTACTGGTAACCTCGTTGCACCAATAACCAACATTAAATGTGTGAATAGATCTTCTGACTCGTTAAAATTGAGATTTGTCTAACCTGGCACTTGAACATTGATTTTAAGAGCAGGTTCTGCTTGTTGCTTGTGAGCAGGTTTTGTATTGGCATTTAGTAATTATAAAGCTAAACGTTTTTAATCAGCTGGCGTTTTTTCCCCCTCAAACTCCTCTTGGCAAACTGAGTACTTCTTGTGCTCCACTTGAAACACCATTATTAAAGTACTTTTTAAATTATTTTGATGACTACATGAAAGAAAACCTAACAATTGATTGACTGATTTAAAAAAATATAATATTAGTTTGAAACCGCTAAATAAATCATCTTTTCTGCATCTACAGCCCCACAATTATCGAGGATTTAAAGTAAAAAGAAAAATGAAAGTGGACATCATGACCAAAATCTGCAAATAATAGAATAATCGCATTGGATTTCAATGCACTAGCCAACAGTGTAACTCATTGCAATAAATTAGGATCAAATTTTCAAAATTTGTGAATAGAAGTTTCACTGAATCAGTTTGAAAAATAATCTAATTGCATTGTGGGTGTGTCATTGCAATTTAATATTTCATTAAAACCAAGGTCCTCTTTACATGTACCAGTAATTTTTAACAAACACAAGCAATGAATTAATCTATACAACAAAACTATAACAGATTATTATACAATACATGGATTTTGAATGTTTTTGTCATATACTTGGTTAGGCTCACGCTAAAATAAAGGCCTATGAACCAGGTATGAAAGACTTTATCTACTTCAATTCATTCTTACCTTACCAAACACTTTGACTGGCAGTCTTTTAAGCCTTCACAGAACTCTACCAAACAAATATGGAGTAAATAAAAGTCAGAACCCAGAAGTAGCAAATTTTCCCAATATTGGTGGCTTTATCACTTCAACTTTTCATGTTTGATGAAAAAATTGTATGTAAACACGTAAATTGCACCTTAACGCTGAACTCATTACGACACTATTTCAAAATATAGATAAATGCGATCAAAACTACCCACCCACTGAACCGAAGCATTTTTTTTTCCTTTTCTAAGTTGCAGTCTGGAAATGGCATTCTACTGCATGCAATCGATTTGAATTCAATAATTGTTCAGCCCAAATAGAAATTGAATTCCTTTTCTTTGAAAAAAAGGTCGGCCATGCGCTCTTCATTAAAGTATCATCTGCTACTATGCTTCTAATGTGTGCTCCTTTGTTGATGGGAGAATGTTTTCTAGTTCCTTTCTTTGGTTGTAGTAATTGATTTCTTGTCCTTGAAGTGTGTCGTCAGGCCACACAACAAAAACCTGAATGCATTGCTTTTATGGATACTACATGCTTGAAAAAGATTCAGATTTGTCTTTTCTATTTCTTCTATTCCAATGTCACCTTTCTCAGTGTGAGAACAGTGAGTGACATGGGATTATTAGGTTTCTCGAGTCAAGTCGTGCCCTGAAATTCAATTTGCAGCCCAGCAATGCATTTACTGTGCTTTCCTCTTGCCACAATGCTGGCAGGTTTAAAGATACTCAAGAGATGCCAGTTGCAGGGCCTATACTGTAGTAGAATCTTAGTTGTATTCAAGGTGTGTATTCAATTTGGATATTTTACTATTAGTCACGATAATCATCCTAAAGATTTTTATTTAAACCAACAGCACTTTTGTCACTGAAGGATAAAGAGGTTACCCGGTATCAGAGCAACTAGCTCTCGTGGTCCATCAGGCTGCAGGCTATTATTAAAAAAAACATTGTTCTTCATTGGATAAACACTAACAATGATTTGGTCTCAATGTTGTTTTTCCTACTCACCTCGTGCAAGACAAAATAATCATCTAATTGACTCTGAACAACATATCTCTCTAAAATCATGTGGGGTCTTCACAGCCACAGTAGGGCACTAAACAAATAGTTTCAGCGCTCCCATTAGCTCTCAGGTCTGTGGAAATATAATGCAAATGGGGAACTTGAGATGAGCACCGTTGTCAGACAGCCTCATACCCAAGGGGTCAACCATGACTGAGCGTTAGATGCAATCACTTTGTACTTCAAGAGTGGAGCATCCGTCAATTTGAGTCAGCAATGTTCACACACATACTACATTTATGGTTTGACTTTAAATATTTTGCACAAACATGGCTGTTGGTGATGAACCTGCTGCTGGCGGGCAAGTGGCCTGTAGAAAACGTTAATTACAGAGTCGTGAGTGCAGGCCATTAGGTCACATCAGATCCAGGAATGATGGTGCAGGCAGAGGGTGGCGTGGGCGTGACCTCTTGGATGTAATGACCGAACAAGTCACGGATGGCTGGTGTGGCACAGAGCATATCTGACAAATATCAGGGTAATATCTGGGATGGATTGCCAGGAGACGTGGGACTTACTTCCGCGTGTTAGCACCATCATTGCCACACCGCCACAGGCTTCTGCAGTCAATGCTCATTTACACTGACTAAATTAATACTAATTGCGCTTCACTGTTTTCCCTTCTGCCCAATCAACGCTCATCTAATTAATCTGATTTAAGAGCAAAACTATAAATAGCATTCTCCAGTCCGTTTTCTCTTTCCATAAAAGCAGGTATTGTATGAATTGTAACTCTCAGCATTGAGTCGTATCGTCACACCTAATTGACTTGTAATGTGAACTATAGATACTGTTGTATCAGCACAAAAATTATGCAGCATCATATAATGCATAGTCGTGCATTTAATCATTTTGTCAATGTTATTTTGTTTTAAAATAGGGCAGGTTATGTGCATCTTGGAATTATATGCTGTGATCATTTTACAGTCCATAATTGCTTTCTTTGCGAATCTGGCATTATCTCATCGTCTTCATATGTATATTCTGAGGGACTTCTTATTTTGAATGTGTGTTTTTATTGTGCTTCATAGCAGCGAATAATACATTTGTATTTCTTAGTGGAATCAAGAACCAAATTGTAATGGTGATGTGACTTGGGAAAAGGTTGTGATGAAATAGCCATTGTCTTTGTGCTTTGTTATGTGGCTTCTTTTGTTTGGTTTGGCTTGTGTGACTACAGTCAGATATCATGGACCTGCACACAGACTTCCATCAAGGGGGAGGTTTGGGGACTCAGGAGGGGGGCAATATTATGTGTTCAGTTTGAGTCTTAGTGGGGAAAAAGGAGGAGGGGAGAGGAATTATAGGGCAGAAAGTGAATGAGCAGTGTGGAGCAGTGATAGCCAGGACACAAAGCGCTACACAGCTAATGAGAACTCCCATCTTAACTGGCTACTGTTCTCCCACACAGGCGCCCCCTCCCTTGTCCGGCTTTGAACTCCTGAATTGCTCATATTGAGTCACACCTCACTGCTATTAAAAAGGGAACCCCCAATTGAGAAGATTTCATTCTGTCTATGCTCTCGCATGCTTTTTTAAAGTCTAAATCCTAAACACCTGCATGCACGTTTAATATTTCACTCTTTATATGTCTGGGGTTTCTTGTTCTATCACTACTTTAAGTCTGTAATCCTTTTTTTAATTGTTACACCTTCCACAATTTCTTCAAATCAGGTAAGATGATTCACTGAGTCTAGTGTCATCATTACTTAGGTACCCATTGTTGTTATTCACGACAGATAAGGGACACACTTGGACGAGATGGCTAAAACATCTTTTGTTTTAGAAATAATAAAAGTGTCACCATAACATGGGTAAACATGTACAGATGCAACAAAATGAACCCCCCCCCCCCCACGCACACAAACACACACACACACACACACACACACACACACACACACACACACACACTCACACTCAATATATTTGACATCAGTATTATTTATATCTAAAATCTAAAGACCAAACTGAACTAAAGCTCCAATCCGAAAATTCTCTGCTTACAACACCGGTGTATCATCGTGTTGCATTTGTGCTGCCAAAACTCCTGATCTTGATATGACTTTTTCAGCATAATCTCCACGCTAATCTTCTCCACACAAAAATCACCTTGAGTCCTGTGAGTTTGTTTACATCACATCTTTACTGTGTTTTTGGTAGCATCCAATAATAGTGTTCCAGTCCCCCACATAAGCCTGGCATGGCGGTGTTTCAGTTTTTTTTTTTCAACAAATTTGTTTTTTATCTGTCTTTATTTCATCACATCATGTGTGTAAAATAGTTGACATCCATTGTCAGTTCCTTGCACAACTTGTATTGCTCACCTAAGCATTGCTTATAAAAATTAAGATTCACTTTGTGTTGGATGACAGGCCCATAGAATGACGTCATCAACAAATTTCATTACAAATATTTAAGAATAAAAGGTTATTGTATAGATTTATGCATAATTAATAAAGAAATCAATATTATTTGTTTACAACTGCTGCAAATGGTTGTTTAAATCTTTAAAATAATAGCAAAAAAAATCTAAACATCGGTCAGCCAATTAAATTGGCCAATTATGGTCCTTCAACTTAGGCCAAAATAACTTCATTGGGCGACTGATTAATTGGTCGGGCCCCTCTTTAGGTTATTTTTGTTTCTGTGTGGACATGGAGACAAGCTAATGAATTGAGAGATTTACATTTAGTAACCGCTCATTCTCCCAATACCAACAGACACGCTAACTCGCGCTAGATAGCAGTACCCATGGGTTTCGTGTCCTCGATAACACAGGCTCGTCATTTCTCAACCACTAATTAATTACTGTGTCATCAAATTAAAATACTCCTACTTGTAACTACTGCCTTCTCAAACACAAGGATTCCCTTGTGCTAACGCTGCTGACAGCTACAAGGGATTATCATTACTGCTTCATGCATGATTTTTATCTTTCACGACAAAAGTATTGAGGTGCACCTCCTAATCAGTCAGTTTTTTTATTATTAGGTGGCTAGAGCTTACTTCTTTCTGAATTTGAATTGTTCACCTTACCCAAAAACTTTACGCAGTTTGGGGAAAGTCCCTTTCTTGTTTTAGTTTATAAAGCTCGGTGAGTTTGGTTTGGAAGAACTTAAGAGCCTCAAGCGCAACCCCACTGTAGACACTTATATTTTCAGTTGGATTTATTTTGGCAAGGGAGCTGTCCCAAAATGATCTCCTTCCATTTCATTCTTTATTTTCAAAAATTGTTAGTAGTAAAATTGGTTGCTACTAGATTTAGAGAAGTCAGAGATCATGCAAAAAAAAAAATCAAAAGTTTTCTAATTACAATTAAATGTTATTCTTTGTAAATCAAACAAAATCTTAACCAACAAGCATCACAGTGAAATATTGGTTATTATTTCAACTTTGTTTTCACCTCCGCATTGAATGGTTAAATCAATATTGGTGAAATATGTATTTATTTGTTAATTAAATTTGCACAGAATTTTGCATTTTAGAGTTCATTTTACTTTTATCTTTCACTTTAGATTGGAAAAAGTCTCGGGGCAGTCTTGCTGGCAGGCACTAATTAGTTTATTAATTGCTCCCTATAAATTAACTAAATAAATGTGATTCCATTTTTTAACATTGCAATCTGGTTTTCTTCTGCATTCATCAATGTGGTATGCACAGGCCACAAAGGGATATTTTATTTGGACCTGGAAGACGAGACTGGACGGTCCACATTTATCCCACTGCAGTTTTCTCTCGTCAAACTACTTTCATTGGCTTACTGCTATTTTCTCCCCTCAATGACTCAACATCCCCCCATCTTTTCACTTTACTACCTCTCCTAGCCTCTATTTCTTTATTATCCTCTCATTCCTCTGCACAGCTCCAACACACCCGATGGCCTGCAGACACTCACTCCCTTGCATTGCAGTTCCACTGTGACCACCGTGCTTACTCATAAAGAGAAGAAATTGCTAACCAGTCGTCATAAAACAACAGCACAAACATGTCATTCACTCTCCCAGGAGCCACCAGAAAGAGGATATAACATATTTTGTCTTAGTTTAGCTTTTTTTCCTTCATGTAGTTCACTTTGATACTTGCATACATTTTATACTTGTGATTTTTTACCACCACATTTAATCATTGATTTTTTTTTTTTCAGCCCCTACATGTAATGTTAATTGTTGATAATTGCGATAGGCTGTCATTGTGGGAGAGGGGTGTTTATCCTCTGGTAATGTTATACTTGACAAGTGTAATTCGCCAATTCATGCAATACTTCTACTGGTTTTTGTAAGTTTACATCACGTATATAACCAATATGGTCTGGCTTTTTGGATGACATGCATGAACTCAATTTTACATTGTATTGATCAAATTAATTTCTAGTGTGAAGGCCTCTTTTGAACATTTACCGACTGTCTTTCTTTTGAGTGCTGGGTCATCGCCGTAACAAATGGCTCAGAACTGGAATCGGGGTCAGGGTTGTAGTGTTGTTTCATTATCCTGATTTCTATCTTTCTGTGGCACAGGAGAGGGTAGAAAAGCAATAGAAGGACAGTTTCAACACTAAGGAGCATTAGTCACCGATGGAGGTGAAAAATGAAAACATTCATCTACCCTTGGAGACCGAGTAATGAAAAACAAAATGCAGTTAAGACGAGAGAAACTGCAGTCAGACTGTTCTGTTTGATGTGGATGCACAGTAAACACAAACAGTAGCTGTACCCTTACACAAAGGTTGGCAAAATTTGGCGTGAAGTCCAAGATGGAGCAGGAGAGAAATCCATCTTTTTACCGTGTGTTTTTACAGTGTTGACAGGAAGTCTTTTTGATCGTAGGAAAAAAGACAGGCTCCATTTTAGGTGCAGCCACTGATTGATTCGGCCCTCTGTGTAGGCGAGGAGGCTGATTAGGATGGCCCTATCTCTTCTCTCCAGACACCTTCGTGCTATGTGCATATGTGTGTTTGTATTTATGAAGAAATTTACACCTGATTGAGTGGCTGAACATCCAAACAATATTAGTACGGTTGAACTTAATGAGGCTCTTTAATGCAGCCAACAGCCCCTTTTACGCTGACCATCTAAGCAGATTTTTGTGTGTGCAAATAGGCCATCAACGCTGAGGATCTACGTAAAAAGAGATTGACAAATGTTGGAGGAGTTGTCAATCTAATTAATTACCGATTTGATTCTAGATTGTGTTGCGTTGAAATTTTACCTTACATTTTGGATATGACCAAATGGAATGTTGCCTGCGTGATCATTGGTAATCTCACTTTTCAATATTGTCTACACAACCTTGAATATTTCCTCGAAATGCTTTCATTTTTACACATGACGTTTAGGATGGAACAAGGGCATCAGTAACTGTATGGATAATTGTTATTTGTTTTCCGGACAATACGGATCCTTTTCTATTCCACTCTCAATCCAACGAATTTGTTTGCTGACATTGACACGAGTCACAAGTGGGGATTATAGTAATTAGCGTCTTTTATGGATGCATTTGCGTCCATCACCTTCAAAATATTGTGTGTTCGATTCTCATTCAGTTTTGAATTAGCGCGCACAGCCATTTATATCTGGGGATTTAGTCCAAGCATTTCTCAAATCCCCTTGAATCTGACACCAGAGTTCACTTTCACAACATTTTCAACGGGTATAATGTTGTTGAATAGCCCATCAAAACATCGACTTTAGTCCTGTTGGATAATATAAAGTAATATTCAGTCTTACTGATGGTCCTGGCTCTATGCATCAATCAGATAACTGAAAGATAAAAAGTGCAAGCATATCCATCATCTTTAATTGACCAGCTCTCATTCAATTTTTGAAATTCATGCTGCATAGTAGAGAATGATTATAATTTTCTTTGAATGGGTAGCTTTGCATTATTTTTGCCTGTCAACAGACAGCAGTGGTTCATTAACTCGATGAGCTCTGAAATACTTGTCTGATGATGTGAAAATTTAATTTTATGAGAATGGGCCATCTACCTGCTTCGGACTTAAGTTTGCCGTAACCTCCATCCTCTTCCACTTATCTATTCCATACAAATAACCTAGTATGCAAAGTTTTTTTTCTCCAAATACTCAACTACTTTATATTTCCATAAGACAGTGTTTTGCTCAGTCATTCCCGTGGGCGTTGCTGTTCATAAAGTGTCAGGTGTAGTGTTTACCAACATTAAAATAATGTCTGAGCCATGATTTGTGTTACTTGGAAAGAACATTTACACACAGCTCCTAATCTGCATTTAAAATGGCCAGAGAAGTGGATTCTGTTTATCCTCTATTCCTTCTGTATAATTCACTAAGTGTCCTTCCTCGTTACTGTCTCAGTGGTTGTAAGGTCACTGCACCTTGGCTTGAATGATAAATTCCCCGCAAATCTGCTTGTTGAATATTTTCGAGGGATCGTAATCAGCATAGTAAATTCAATTAAATTAAATTGAAATTGGAGCAATATTCCCTCATTTGGTCTTTGGAAAATGACAGCTGAGCGACCTGTGTAACACACAGGTTCAAGATTTCCCATAGCTGTTCAGCTGAGATCAGGTGAGCGTGAAGGTCACTGTGTATGAATAATTTTCCTACCATCAAAAAACTGATTTATTCAGGTTTGGTCTTTAATAGGTCACTTGTGTGTATCTAGCCTGTTACAGACTTTATGTGTGCCGCCATCCTTTCATCTGCTCCTGCTCGCCCAAGCACGCGAGAGGTAGTTTTGGGAGTATCCACATTAAAACGATCCCGTTTCAAAGCGAAATTGGCCTTCATAGAGTATTTGAACCCTGTAAGAGACTTGACTCGCACATTTTTGCAGATTACCTGTTGTTTTTCAAAGTCCTTTTGTTCCTCAAACTGTTGGATGGAAAAGGGAGTTCAGTACGGTAGTGGGGATTTTGGGCTTGTTAAGAGTTTCAAGGACTTTTTACCACCTGTTCTGGAAGAATTATACAGAGACTAGCTTCCAAAAATACCATTCACATACTGATGTTCCCATGAGTACTGATATCTTCTTGTTTTGGCTTTTTCCTGGCTGTAGTGAGGCCCAGCAGCACCTTTTTTATTTTTTTATTTTTAATAAATAAAATTGGCCCAAGGATTGAACACGTGTGGTAACTGAAAGTAGGTTTTGGTTTTGCTTCTCTTCATCTAAATAAAACATGTTTAAGCTACATATTTAACGTTGCCCTAGCTCTTGCTGAGGAGGCAGGAATATTGTGTATAGTATTTCATTTTATATTCTGCGCTGATGGAACACATTATATTGTGCACAGATGGAGGGAAGAAACCAAGGTGCTAAGTTCTCAGTCGGTTTCTTATGCTTCAGAGATCCGCAGAATTCTTTATATGCCCTTGTGATGTTAAGATGGTGATGCAGAGTTGCATACATGCTCATAGTATGAGAGCTAACCCCATCCAAAACATTTATTTTCTCTACCAATACTGGTATTTTGGTCAGCAAAATTTAATGTCAAGTAAAAAGCGTTTTCCTTGGTCGATTGTAGATTTGTTGTTATAACTCACAAGTGACAAAAATAAGTATAGAAAGATCAGTATCTTGCGAGATAATCATTTATGGAGGGTTCATTTGCATTTACTTTGTTGTTGAAACCTACACAGCAAGACACACTGTAGCTCTAAAAGCTGCAATGGTGAAAGGAGTACTGAATGAATGGATAATGATTGCCCTATGGAGGCTGCAGACGGAAAGAGACAAAATAAAGCCTATATATAAATGCTTTCTATAAGCGTTCATGCAGACTAAAACTAGAAATCCATATTAATGTTCACGTATGTGTGTGTTGAAAGTAGGAAGGTGGAAGGTTGAAAGCAAGAGAGTGATATGTCACTTCAGTACAGTCAAGTAATGCATGCTTTGACTGAACCCAGCCCGAGTGAACTCTGTGTGGAACGACCCTGGGGAGGATGTTAAGACTCCTCTCCACGCCAAGCACCGTCTTCATGGCCTTTTGATTGGTGGAGACAAGCTGTGGACATGCCAAACTCATTTTTGTATGTGCACGGGAGCGCAGAATTGCCTTTTGTACAACTCACTGCATCGTTAACATCTATTCTGCTCCATCTCTGTAAGTGCGTATGTGTTTCTTCGAGGCTGCTGAATATCCTTTGCTCCAAGGTCAATGATAACCATCTCCTGCAGTGTTTACACAGATATACGCTCACAGTCTTAGCAAGATGCCAAAATTGTGACTTTCATACCATTTATTTGTAAAGTACCTTCACACTAACACAGAAATGAAAACATGGTGGCGGAATACTAAAACATCAACAAAAGCTGCTGAATCATTGATAACCTAACATTGAACTTCAAATTCTTATTTTTAGCAAGCCAAGAGAATATAGGCCAGTGGAGGATTTTAAATGAAAGTTAGCTATAATAAAAACTATCTATTGAGTTTGCTAGCTATTTAGCCATCTAATAAATGTCCCTCTCGCTTCCCATATTGTGAGGGTGCAGCCCTTGGGAAGAATGTTTATTACTTGATTAGCCATCCATCCATCCATCCATCCATTTTCTGAACCGCTTAGTCCCCACGGGGGTCGCGGGCGTGCTGGAGCCTATCCCAGCCGTCATCGGGCAGTAGGCGGGGGACACCCTGAACCGGTTGCCAGCCAATCGCAGGGCACACAGAGACAAACAACCATACTTGATTAGCCATCTTGTAAAAATATGTCATCCTTTTTCAGTCAGTGAAAACAACTGATTGGGTATGGACCATTTGAACTTTGATCCAGTGCTAGTACAATGTGTCTGGTTACGGTACTGGTTTCTCTGCCAATCTCCCAAAGTTCAAAAGTCTTATTTGCCCAGTGGGGTTAATACAAGTGGAATTTGTATGGAAATCTGACCACATGTTGTTAAGCTGGGTGTTACGGTTGCCTTTTTTTCACACTGGCCATTGAAAACCCAGCGTTGTCATGGGTTTTTATCTGCTCGTTGTCCCATGTGTATTGATGCAGGATGGGTGGATTAAAGTCACCCTGGGAATTTACAGGTTTACGGCCTCCAGTGTAAAATCAGAAGCAAGACAGAGACATGTCGCAGGCTGAGCCTCAACTTTACTACCTGAGACCTCCTGTTGTCTGTGTTGAAAGCAATTCCCTATATGCCAACGCTCGACTGCAGAGATTCCGTTGAAAGTAGAAGCCAGCCCAAGTATTTCAGGTTGCCATCGTCTCTTTCAACTTTGTGTCAGATTTTTTTAAATGCTATTTGCGAGTCAACTCTAAGCTCCAGAAGGAAAATGAAAACGTTCACACTTCAGCCAACAAAGGCAATACTGCTGAGAATTGATGTGCGCCTTTGTCGTTTTTTTTTTTTTTTTTTTTTTCCTCGCATATCAGGAGATGCGTCATCGATGGATTGTCGCAGTCCGCACTGATATTAGCTTGCGGGCATGATTTGACAAGTTCTGTCAGAAAGGCAAAAGCAAATTAATGTACTGTAATGCATCTGGTGCAGCATTTTTATAATACAATGTGGCCCCCAGTAATGATCTAATATGATGTATAAATCAGGTTACCATACGAAGCACAATTCAATTTTGCATACACCTTAATGCATGCAACCTTTGTCAGCACCTCAGTGACATTCACATAAAGATGAATCCAGGAGTTACCTTGGTTACGACGGAGTTCAATTTCAATGTCGGCAAATTTTTAAGTTGGAATATCCTATTGATTACTACACCGACACAACTCAGTCATAATTACAGTAAATACGTATATTGAAAACATTTGTAGGCCATGAATATAAAACAAATTAAATAAAAGTAAACTTGGTGGTAACACAGCATGCATTTTTGTGGTATATTAATATATATTCTTACACCTTCATGCAAAATAATTCATTGCACATCATTTGCAACCTTGGAATGTCATATGTCAGGACAGATGACAGATGACCTTCTGTATTTATGATCTGAAATAATCTATTCACTGAACAGCCAGAGTGATGAGGCCATTTAAATACTCCTCATTAATTTAGTAATGTGAATATTGCTTTTTCATCTGTGTATTTACCGTAAGGAATTCCATATCACATATTCTTTTGATTTAATATTCATTTTTGGGGATAAAAACGTAGTGCTCATTTTGGACTTAAGCATAATTCCCTGTTACTATTTTTTCCCCCCATTCACCTGCGCTCACACTTCTCAATCACTTCATCGTACAACTCGTACGATTACTGTTGCTTCTCTGACTGATGTACTCTGACAGATTAAAAAAAAAAAATTCTATTGTAATATGGTAGTTATCAAGAACAGCGATTCCATTACTGTACACGATACATACATTGTGGGCGCACATGTGCCTTGGCTTGAGTGGGTGGTCCATGGAGTATTTTTATTCTCAGAAGTGCCAGTTATCATGAATAAATCTTTATATGATCTCGATACAGGATTAGGTGACACGACTACATTGTACTTGCACCGAAACAAGCGCTCTATGGACTTTTTGAGTGAATTGCTCCAGTTGTTTGATTGGATTGTGAAAAGTGGTGGCTGTTAGCAATATCTGGCAAGGAACAATCCCATCACAGTAATTGTATGACAAGTATATGTTGTGTGTGCATATTTATGGAAATGGTGAATTTTAATGGGCCACGGCTCATCACCTCATAGCATGGCAGAGGAGGCCAAGTTTACTAACCAAGAGAACAATTCAAAGCAGTGACACTAATCAAAAGTATTGAATTTTATGTGTCAAGTGAGCTCAACCACAATTCGAATAGCCTAAATTGAACACGCTCATATTCCTAACTCAAAGGGTAGCTTCTCAAATTGCCGCTTTGTCTCAAACGCTGTGGCACAAAACATGAATGTTCTCATTACAACAACAAAATGATATTTTGTTATTCCAAAACTTGTGCCTTTCATACAATGCCTTGCTATGTTCTCTTCTTCTGCATCACTATCCATTTTCCTTCTACCCAAGCTACCATCTATCTCCGTTTTCAACTACTTGCTCTTGCGCAGCTAGAACCTAAGCACAGCAACAGGGCAGGCGATAGCATCTACAGATGCGCTGCCAAAGAGATAAGAACCAAGAAGCAGCATGCCCTTCTCGAGCAAACAACAGGGCGCATTGAAATATGTGGCGGGATGATGAAGAAGGAATAGGAAGGGTGGAGACAGACTTCAAGCAGTTTGAGATTAATTAAAGCATAGCATGTGAAATGGGCCAACATTTGGAAGGAAAGGTGAATGATGTATTAGGTAGGGTATGTAGAGGTTATCTAATTAGCTTATATCTGTGTCTATCTACACTAGAACAGGTGTGTTTAGTTGATTCATCGTGTATCCCCACGGCTTGTTTTCATTCCAGTACCATAAACAGATCAGAAGCTTCATTTCTACGCAGCATTTTGGTTCGGTTCA
Source organism: Syngnathus floridae (assembly GCF_059516105.1). Classification (NCBI taxonomy): domain Eukaryota; kingdom Metazoa; phylum Chordata; class Actinopteri; order Syngnathiformes; family Syngnathidae; genus Syngnathus; species Syngnathus floridae. Next base: position 8,812,672 of record NC_142415.1, read on the forward strand.
GTTAAACATGGCCCATTTTCTTGTGTATCCCCTAGAAAAGCCTCACAAAATGGTCATAGAATATTCACCTGAACTGTCCTAACAAGATTTCATGAATGGTCACGGTTAGTGACTTGTTTTGGGATGATTTGAATCGTCGTTGGAAGGTTTCACGATGTCCATGCGCATGAATTTTCTCACACATGCAAAAAATATATTTCCGTCATGGATGCTTATGCTTATGTTTTTCCCCCCATGATACCAAAAACAGTTACAGTTACCATCCTGCTTCTCCAAACGGATAACCAAGAACCTTTTTGGTGTGCGTTGGTGCGCACGTGTGTGTGTGTATACAGTTTGGGAATTGCATCAACCCCAAAAGCGCGTTATTTAGAAAGTCTTGGAAGTGTAATAAAATCAGAGCCATGCATACGAGTGTATACATGTTAGTGAAACTCAGCTGCTACACTGCAAAGTCATACAAATACAATTGAAACACTTGCATAGTACATGTGTATGTATACTCCATGTATATGTATTATTTTAACAATACTTAACTACAAGCTTGCAGTTGCCAAATTGTACATAGGGATGTATATAGCATACTGGCTTGGCAGCACCCATTTCCTGTCTTTGTAGCAACAAAACAACAAACTTCTTCCTTGACCACATAAAAGTAATCAAATGCCATGTACTGTAAATGTCAAATCGATGAAATTGCTGCTCAGTGGGTAGATGAGGCATATTGCGAAGTATCATGCAATGCGTGGCACCACTAGGTTTCTATTTGCACCATTATCGGCAGTGAAGGTCTGCTTTTACCGACGGTCTTCTGCAATCATTCAGTACATTTCATGTCATCACGTCTGAAGCCGTACACGACAATTCATATGTTCCTCTAAAGCTCCAAAGTCACCTATAAGGGCAAGGTATTTTTTTTCAGCTCTTTCTGAAGCCAGAAGATGTTTTTCATTGAGTGTGGAAATAAGAACTCGTCTGGGGCCAATTCTTGCGGAAGGCCATCGATCTATCTTTATTCCATATTTCAGTTGAGAGAAGGGTTATTGCTTCTTAACTCTAATAAACTGCTGTTCTTGCCACTTACCACTAACTGTGCGTCTGTGCATGCACTTTGCGTCATCTGCCCCTTTTGCTGATAAAGATAAATACGCTGTGATGACAAACACAGCCAGACTGCATTTTGTAATCATGACAGGATAGTAAGCGTTAATGTTTGGCTTCATGCATAATGAAGTACCTTAGTGATAAATTGATGCATCGCAACAATAATCACTCTCTATTGTCTTATATTAGGGGAACCGGCAATAAGGAATTAATTTTCTGTAATTGTAGCATTCTGTGCTGTACACAATATGTTGAATTCAAAGAAGCTGTAAGCGGATGGCAAAAAAAATCATTAAAAAAAAAACCTTAGTTGTTGTTTATACCATTGTTGAAAAAAAGTTGAACTATGATTTTTATAGTGTAACTTTTTTTATTACACCATAACTGTTATGGGTGTGCATCACTTCAATGAAAGACGATTTGACGCATATCTTGGTGTGATACAATTCAAGAATGATACAAGTGGGATGACTCAATGTTAATTTGATGCACTAACATATAAAAAATCTAATCCTTTGAGTATTTCCTTGTCAAATACTCTGGCCACATTACAAATTTATTCAAATCAAAGTCCCTCTTGGAAAGACAAACAAGGCTGTGGTATTATCAAGCTACTAAGAATTCCCCTTGAAAATGTTTCATAATAATCTTAGTGCATTAGAGAGACAGGGTGATCTCTGTACTGGTTACCAAAAAGCCTAATTTTTTATTTTATTTTAATGAAGCGTTATAAGTGCAAAAGTGGGATGGTGTAATTTTTGTGGCGTATGCCTTTGTTTCTTTTCAGTTGGGCGAAGAAGTAATGCACTTATTTGATTAAACATGCATTTCTCAGACAAAATTAGGACTAAACACAGCAAGGAACACAACATTAAAAGATTAAAAGAAAAGGCTTTCTCATTAGTAGGAAACTAAAAAGTATAGCACTTTCTTGCTTTTATGGTTATAGTTTTGGGGTTTTGGCTGCCTTTTAATTGAAGGATGGTGAGTTGCTTCATGTCCTCCATTGCAGTGTGAAGGAGTCTTGACTATTTGAGCAGTGCTTACTGGAAAGGTGCTAATTAAAATGACCCCATTAGTTTAGATTTTGTCCTCCATGCCCTGTTAACTAATACATTTAGATGATATCTTCTTCCAAGTTCATCATGCAAGAATGTAATTCCCCCACTGAGCCAAACATATATGGTGTACAAAAGAGCCAGTAGCTCACTGCATCATTGTATAGCATTTCTCATTGCATTTAAGAACCATTGAAATTAAACATGTGAAAATCTGTTAAATATTAATAAGGCGTAAATACTTTAACCGTCTTACCCTGAAAAAGTAGCAAGTAATTTGCCTGAATAGCATCGTTAGCTGTATTAAATAAGACCCTAAGAAATTATCTCCCCTGAAGCTTTGAGAAAACTTTCAATTATGGAATTAATTATCATTTATGCTACAGCATGTACAAAAGGGGCCTGGAACAAAAAGAAGCTGAGCTGATGTAAGGCTAAGAACATATTGTACAAAGGAATTATGCAGTGCGTTTGGACTAGGCTTCTCCCCCCCCCCCCCCATCATTATTATAGCCACTACATCTCATTTACTGGGTGAAACTTTTTGCTTCGCTAAACATAAATTAACCCACTCACACAAATAAATATAATGTGGCAGTGTTACATTGCTCTATAAATAGGAGAGAGATTGTGTTCACACTGCTGTGACTCTGCAATAAAAGAAGTCAAAGGACAAGACAAGGAGGGTTTATTATCGCGAGTAATTTCATTCTTAAAGATTTTTCCAACATGAAGGGCCTCAATTTCAGCTGCTCAATTTCAGCTATTGTTTTTACCCACCTTCCTCGAATGACTTTCGCCAATGACTTGGGATGCCTGTGAACTTGTTGAATTTAATGGGCGGGGGGAATAATAGGGTGGTGGTAATAGAGTTCCTTTGAGGCACTGATAAATTGTGGTCCACAGTTTCTGTTATCATCAAAGTGAATCTTGACATTTCTACCTTTTCATCGCCATGATTGCAAAATGGCTTTTGGAGCAAATGTTTCTCGGTTAAGTGAGACACTTTTTTCTATCTTTAGCGCCAAATGCTTTACATTTGATGAGGTTATTAAGTTGCGTGTGCTACTGCGCAAGTCATAGGTTAAGTGTTAGCCTTCAAGTTTCTAGTAAGTCAAGTCGTCTTATGAAGTAAACATTGTTCAAACTGAAACCTTACCAAACAATCAGTTTGTCAGACTAAACTTTACATTTGTAGTGCTAGGATTCTCTGCTTCTCCTGTGCCTCAAAATTACACATCTGCAACATGGAGTTTCCGAATAGAAAGGCGACATTACTGCAAGGCGTTTACTAATGCACTGAATCTAGAGGGAGATCTGTGAGTCTCTCTGCATATTCCATTAAGCTGCTCATTGTTATTCTGTGCTGAATGTTATTTCACAGCAGCGGGGGCCGAACTGTGCAATTTAAGTGCATGCCTCTTGATGTGCATGTGTGGTTACACTTGTCACTTATTGGATATTAAGATGTGTATTTCACAGTCATAATGTTACAAGATGATAGATAACTCCAAATATTGCCATGCATGTTATATGACTTAAAACAAGATCAGAGGAACAACACCTCGAAGTGTCTGGTTTCCATCCATCCATTTTCTATACCGCTTGTCCCCGATTTGGTTAATGCACTATGTTTGAGAAAATCTTTCAATCAAAATCATCAGTGTTTATATTGCATAATTCTAGTGAATAACCCAAACGACATAACATATCTTTTGTATTTATGCTTTATTTGAAGGACTTCACTAGAACTTGACTAGGTGGATACGAAGCTCCCACCTAGTTAATTTAAACGGAACTTAATTGGAATCAATAGTGTTGGAACAAACGCTCCACTTCCGAGCCTCCCCTGACACACACCACTGTGTCTATGTAGACATAGTACACACACACACGGGCACACACACACACGGTAAGACTTATTCTAATCCATTTACTTAATAATCGCTGGTTATTACATAATAGGATGGACACATACCGATTCAGAAGAAATATGTCCAGAAGAACAAAGGATGAGGTCTCTCGTTGTTGGTATTAGTATGCATCTTAGGGATTTTCAATAGCGCCTCCTAAGTGTGTCAGTTTATGCCTGACATTAAAATGCATCCCCACACGAGCTTCCAGTTACCGCTTGTAATCTTGGTCTAATTTTCACGCTCTGTGTGTGCGACAATACACGCATGTTTTGACAAGTAAGTCTACTCTGCTAGAATTAAAACGTTTAGAAAAAATGACTACAACATCAAATTAGTATTCATTGTAAATGCGGTCATCCAAGATGTTGGCTGCGTTAAAATTTCTGGTCACGCTCATTGAAGTAGACAGTACATCAATGTGGGCTGGAACAGAATCATTTTGTGTCCATACTGCTAGGAGAAGATGGTAGCAGATTCTTTGTAAAGAATGAAATATCTTGTCATGTCTGCTAATGACTTTCAGGGCCATCTCCTCTGTGTGCGCTTTAGGCCAAATGTCATCCCTCCCGTGCAACACAAAGCCAAGCTTGTATCTCTGGTTATTAGACCTGAGACCTTTGTTTTCCAGCTCATCCCTTAAAATGTCAGGCCTCTTTGGGCCAAACTATTTCAATTTCTCTATTCCTGAGTCTCAAAACTTTGACATCTTTCCCAATTGTGTAAATCGGACTGCCACATTTAAATGACACGGCTATAAAGCATGATTCACCCTGGTTAAATCAAAGTCTATAAAACTGCTAGTGCTAAGATTCTTAGGATCCTTGCTATGAAAAATTTAAATCAAATTAAATCGTCATTATAAGCCAGATCTGTACCCCAGAATTCCCCCATCTCTCATGTATTATTCACCCATCTTCTCATCTTGTTATGATGAAAAATATAGCTAATATTTAATCTGTTGGAGAATATGGGTCTGTTTGCGCTAATGTGTGCTGTCCTTCATGTTATAGTAGGCGTTTGCTTGCTCCTTAAATCTTCGATCCGCCTCTGGGACTTTTTAGCTGTTTGACTCCATCTCCATGTGAGATTACCCCCTGACTCAGTTTTGCAGGGAATTTAAGGTACTGTTTTGGTGGAAGGAGGCTGTATCATCCTACACCAAGTCTTTCGCCTTTTCCAGCAGCATTTTTACGAAACATTAATCCCCCTTCTCTTGAGTGCGCAACCTACTCAGCTTGTGAATAGCTTTACTCACAGTTGATTTGGTGTTTGTCTGTTTTTAACAAAGTTACAAATATTCATTTTGTAACATGGTGTAAACTTCAGTAGACACAGTAGTATTGCACTTGTTTGTCTGTGTTCATTATTTGGCTACTCTGTGGTTCATGTGTTCTTAGCTGGGGCTAAATATAAATATATAATTGTCTACATGTGCTATTCCTCAACAAGGTTTTGTGTTTGTGGTTTTGGATAATTTTGAAAACAAATTGAGCTGTGAAAAACAATTGATTAATCGATAATTATCGTTATTTCTAATAGTTATTTACAGTCATAAGATGAGTAACTTTGTTGTGAGTTGTTTGTTTGATATTGTTTAACAGTTTAAAAATACTCATACTAAAAATTAAGAATTGATTAGTAAACATGAGGATCAATTAAGAATTGATCAGTAAACATAAGGATCAATTATTGCTCAGTGGCGATGTGCATGTGGGTGTGACGAGTTGCTTGTCTCTATATGGGTCCTGCGACTGGCTGGTGACTAATTCAGGGTGTAATCTGCCTTTGGCCCAATGTCGCCCCCGTGACCCTGATCAGATAATAACACGAATAAAACAATGATAAACATTAGAATGTAAATATCTTGCAATACATTTTCATTCAAAATAAAGTTGTATACAATTGCTAGATTAACTGATGGAATAATCAAAAGAATAAATAATTGTCAAAAAATTGATGACAGCTTTACTAACAAACAAAAATATTGCGATCAAAACATGTAGTTTTTGTTCACTTTGGTCTGCTAAAACATAAATGCACGCGCGCACACACACACCACAGTTATCCCCAAAGAGGTCCATCTAGTTCAGCTTTTTATGGTTGATAGAGTAGCCTTACTCATTACTTACTCGTTACTCATCTTCCCTAATTAGCCTTCACAGTTTACATATTGTAGGTTCTCCGTAATTAAAGTAATTATATGCAATTGTTTCAAACTCATCCTATGAGTATTGTTATCACTGGCTCCAAACACTAAAAATAATTATTTTATGCTGCAGTGAAATTGGAGATAAGCACCAACAGTAAAATTGTTATCTTGAATTACTTTTGCCTGTCTCATTTGCTGCAAAACATATTAACCATTTTTGCAAAATCACAAATACACCTGTTTGTCTTGGGATTTGCAGCAGGGCTGGGCAATTCATCAAAATTCAATCATAATTTCTCGCGATCCTAAAAACGTTATAATGGAAGAAAAACAATTCATGTGCTGAATGGCATTGTGTGTTTGCAAAATTCCCAATGTTTTGAAAGTACCCTGCATGTAACGTTTGTGATTTTGCTCTCCTTAAAGTCTGTAGCGAATGTTGGTTTTCTGTCAGATTCCTAAAAGGTTGCAAATATTTTTTATGTTGTAAAGTATAAATTTTGATCATGTTCAAAATTACATGATCAAAATTTATTGGCAACAAGAAAAACGGTGCGACTATTGAAACTGTTGGTCAGATTCCTAAAAGGTTGCAAATATTTTTTATGTTGTAAAGTATAAATTTTGATCATGTTCAAAATTACATGATCAAAATTTATTGGCAACAAGAAAAACGGTGCGACTATTGAAACTGTTGGTGAATATCTGGCTTACAACTTTGCGCACGACCTGTGTATTTTTTTTTCCAGACATGCTTTAAGAATGTAATGAAAAAGGAGTTACCAACTCCAGTCCCACAGTGATTTCGATGTTTTCCTCGCTCAACACACCTGATTATCTTAAATGCTTTGAAAGTGCGTAGTCTTGAGGTAACTGTAATCACAAATTATAAAAAGACGGTTTGAAATTGTTTGTGACATTTGTTTATATGAGGAAATATTGTTTCGTATTAAAACTTGTCTTTGTCCCCCTTTTGAAGGAATGCCCAGGTTCGGCAGCCAGCCAGCACCTACATCTGTGCGTCAAGGTGACAGCCAAGTCATGGCCTGTGAAGTCAATTCAGACCTGGTGCCCTTCACCCGCTGGGAGAAAGACCGTCAGCCTCTGGAGCTCAACTTGAGACTGGTCCAACTACCTACTGGTGCCTTGGTGATCAGCAACGCCACAGAAAATGATTCTGGTCTTTACCGTTGCTTGGTGGAGAATGTGGGGTCATCAAAGTCCAGTGAAGAGGCGCAGCTCCAAATCCTGCCAGGTATGCTGAGTTAGTAAGCAGACGTTTGAACAGCATAGATGGTTGTTTTGCGTTGTCTCTTTGTAATTATAAACCGATATAAACTTTTAATTTGGCTACACACTTCTACGACAACCACATTATGAAGACTAAGCCTGATTTACTGAGTTGTCAAATTGTGGGCGCTTAACAGATTGCCCACATTGCTAGTGGGCTTGTTGCACATAATTTTCCAAGACTGTGAAGCAATGGTGGTGGAGAATGCCGCATTTAAAATAGAGGTTTCTAGATTAGGTAGCTGTGGTCGTTTTCACTATCAAACATTTGGGAAAGCACCGCAAGTGCAATGAGCAGTTAGTGAAACGACAGACTGTAATCGTCAAATCATTCATGAATCATTAAAAATCCTTCCTGAAAGAGAATTTTATTTTGGAATGTCCAGAACGTGCAGCAACATAGAAAAACAAAGTTGTGCTTCTTTTTTTTTTTTTTTTTTTTGTGGGCGCCCCTGTGACTACTGCTGTTTCTAATTTCAGAGGTAAATGACGTTGGCTCTGAATTACTTTTAATGAAAACTGTGCCCAGCTGGATGTAGAGAGTGTTGTTGCTTTCGGTGGACTTATCAGAGAAAGCCTTAGAAGTCAGGAATTCCTCTGTGGCACTGTCGTGTCTCATCACTCTACACATTTTGTTTACTAAGTTGTTAGGCACCAGGCTCCTGCCGGCAAAGCGAAGATATTAAAAGCAATAAATTAGTCTTCAACAACCTCAGTAGGGGATTTATCTCTTTTTGTCTCCTCGAAGGTATGTGGTGTCAAAAGCTTGGCTCCAAACAGATAGTAGCTTAATCATATACTGCAGGAGGAAAATTGGAAATTTTTTCCCCAGATGTTTGTGACAGGAAAATTAAAATTAAAAAAAAAATTAAAAAAATTATTAGCTTGAGGATTTATTTTTCTTAGCTTGTGAATGACTTAAACATTTGCAGGTCTTAAATTTAAAACTACTGTAAACTCACGGTGGGGTCAAAGATAGAGGCCAATCATGACATTCTGGGTTATTGCAGTTTGCTACAATAGGAGAGTGTTTTTTTTTTTTTTTTGCACTCCAGAGAGCTGACTGCTTTCAAGTGGTCGACATGGACATTTTTCATCCAACCATTCTTGGTTCTGGTGTCAAGAACAACTACGCCTTGGACCTGAGTACTTTTGAAGTTTTTTAAGACGGATGGCCCTCTTAATTTGAACGATGGCGCTGTGGCTCACTAACTCACTCCAAGATTAACCCCAGCCATAACCTAGCCTTGATTTTTTTTGTCTCATTCCAGAAACTGGAGACGAGAGGAAGCTGGAGTTCCTTGTACAGCCTGTGCCTGTGACCAAGGTGCTGGGTGCCAGTGTCCTGCTGGCCTGCGTGGCTGCAGGTTTTCCAACACCACATGTGCGATGGATGTTTAAAGATAAACCACTAGAGGACAGGTATGCATTTTAAACATTATCGTTTGTTTTTTAAATGTAAAGTTTTTCCCTCCTTGGCCCTTGTAGCACTACCAAACATTAAGTTAAAATGGTCAGAATGATGATATTTAATTTAAATCCCACAGTATTAATAAACAAACAAAATAATTCCTTCAATGCTTCTAATCTCAATGTAAAGGGTGACAACACGCGTAATTCCAGGGTTTGTGTTGTGATCGTGTTTACTTTTTAGCAAACATTTTGTTGAAGGCGTTTTCACACGTGTCAATCGTAAATCATATTGTTATTTAATTACTGCCCAGCCCTGGCAGATAGAAGCAGGAATGAATAGATCGACGGACGGACGGCAGACGGACGGTTTCCTCAAGCTCTGTGTCAGTCCTTACTTTTGGAATGCAGCAGAATATTGAGGCTCCTTTGTACTCCTCCCCAAGTTAGTAAATCTGTTCTTCCAGAAATCACCCCAGGGGGTACCTGGATGTGGCACAAAAGCCAGTCAGGAGATGAGGTTGCCAGCTTTCCTGCAGAGAGGAAGTTCACACATTAGCAACCTAGCACTTGGGCCCTAACTCCTATGGCGCCCATTATCTCAGGAAAAGTAGCTGGAATCCATAACTGAAAGTTTTCTTTGATATAGCAAGTTGGACTGTCACCACCCAAGTAAATTAAGCGCAACTCAAGTAGGCATACCATAGCCACTGTTTAATAGAATTTTAAACTTGACAGAAAATAGTGCTTCATCTATGTTGATTCAAAACAAAATTGGATTTCTGCTTGTTAAACTTTTGGTGAAGAATTTGACATCCTTAAGTAGGTGGTTTCTGTACACGTCTGACTTGCCAAGCTGAGGATTTGATGCATTGCACCACAATTCAACATCTTGTAATAACTAACCTTCACCTCCAATGGGAATGTCTTAAATGGTACCTATTAATCTAGCTTTTAATTACCAAATTCCATTCAGTGTAAACACCCGCCCCCCGGGTTACCCATACTGGTAATTAGCAAGTGCACTCCCAACAACAGGGAGAGTCTTTTAGGGGGTTATCGTAAACTCCGCCTTGCCACCTTCATAACTGAAGCGTATTACAGAGTGATTCTGTTACCACATTTTGATTTTGCTATGACATTGATAAATGAAAGCATAACCTTGGTATCCTTGCGTCTCCTGTTGTGTGATAGCTGAGAGCTAGACGCTGCTGTCAGTTCTTAATTATTGCACCCGTTGTGGGAGCGAAAGAAAGGAAGCAGCAAAGAGCAGCTTAATTGGTCTTGGAAGCACAGCACAAACGGGGCCTTGAAAGTGACAACATCAATGCTTGAGATGTGAAAAAAAAAAATTGCAGGGGTTCTTCAAAGCAGTCAACTGAAATCTGGGTGAGTCTGACAACAATTAGTTGTGTTTTTTTCCATCACATTCCTAGAAAATTGACTGATTTGGAAAACAAAACAATGAGTAGTTTTTGAAGCTACTGATTCTAAAACATTCTCACTGTGCCCCCCAAACTTTTTTTTCCTTTTTAAATGGCGCCATGTCGTATCTTTATTTTGATTTGGCGCATGTGGGAATATGGCTGATTCAGAATTCTCATAAGGAGAACACTTGAAATGCAAATAAAGAGCAGGTGGCCGTCTTTTAGACTTTAGACTGCGATTTCCACGTGCTTAGTTGTATATTTCCTAAAGAACAAATGTGCTGCTGAAATGTGATGTGAACAGCATTTTCTGTGCATGCATCATGTAGAGAAAATTTATAGAGACCGATTCTGAAATGAGGGCCTTTTGAAGTTTGGTTTTATTCTTTTGGTCTTTTTTATATTACCGTCATGGTCAACATCACAATATATATGGCTGAAGTATTTTTTTGTGGCCAAACTTTTCATCTCATGTTCAAAATGTTTTTGCCCATTGTCATCATTACTGCTTTTCATGTTAAATATTTTACAACCAGATGAATTCACATTAACTTGAACATATGTTTAGTCATGTCTGGTTAACATTGTTACCAGGGTTTTTCCTATGTTCAAAATCGTATGACAGCCGTATCTTGGGTTGTTGTTTCTTTTTCTTTTTTTTTTTATTTATCTTTTTATTCCCCACAAGTTGCCGCTAGGGGCGGCATGGTAGTACATTGGTAAGCACGTTGCCTCACAGTTCAGAGGTACAGGGTTCAATTCCGGCTTCAGTCTTCCTGTGTGGAGTTTGCATGTTCTCCCCTTGCCTGCATGGGTTTCCTCCGACATTCCAAAAACATGCATTTTCAGGCAATTGAGCACTCCGAATTGCTCGTAGGTGTAAGTGTGAGCAGTTATTTGTCTCTGTGTGCCCTGTGATTGCTGGCAATTGAGGGAGTCCCCCACCTACTGCTCGAAGTCAGCTGGCATGGGCTACAGCACACTCACGACCCTCGAGAAGAGAAGAGGTTCAGATAATGGATGGACGGATGGAAAGTTGGTGCTCTCGGCGTGCTGATTTTCCCTGTGGGATGCTACTAACGGCATTGCAATATTTTTTGTCTGAGTAATGTTTGTCGTTTTTAGCATTGCATATCTAGCTGGCAAAATCACTTTAAAAAAACAAACTCGTTGGGAAAGAAATAAAAGAAAAGAGCAGAGAAATTCAAATTAACATAACTGGCAGTTAAAATGTAATAATTCATGGTGGTGACATGTGGAAATTTATGTCAGGTCTGATAGTAGTTCACAAGGGACTAGTGATAGCGAAGGTCAGAATGCAGGACAAGACGAGTTGGCGAGTCAAGGGTACTTAAATCACAACAACAGCATAACAACGCAAAGCCAATGTAGATGTGACTGGTACATCATTTTTTATTCCTCTTTCCAGATCTCAAAAACACAGAGCCAGTGGCTTTGACAAACAGTGGCTAAATCAATTTACCTGGCGCCTAAAGAAGGCATCACTGTTATTTATGCCAAAAGCAATGTGGCCCAACACAGCAGACAATTTCTGCCACCCTAGTGAGAGAGCCATCAACCAGCTACAGCCTGGACACATTAAAAAGTCATGAGGTGACGGCCATTCATAAAGCAGCAGAAGAGGAGAGGAATACATTAAAAATAGTAACACCTAAACACCTTCAATAACAAAGTGAGAAAAATTAAAATTATATAGTTTACATTGGGCGGCACGGTGAGGAGGGTGCAGGTTCCCTGTGTGGAGTTTGCATGTTCTCCCCATGCCTGCGTGGGTTTTCTCCGGGCACTCCGGTTTCCTCCCACATCCCAAAAAACATGCATGGTAATCTGATTGAGCACTCCAAATTGCCCCTAGTTGTGAGTGCGAGTGTGGATGGTTCGTTTTTGTGTGCCCTGCAATTGGCTGGCAACCGTTTCAGGGTGTCCCTCGCCTACTGCTGATGACTGCTAGGATAGGCTCCAGCATGCTCGCAACCCATGTGGTGAAAAACGGTATGGTAGATGGATAGTTTACATTGATAGTTTAACAAATAATTGTTTTTTCCCTTTACTGTGCCTGTAAAGGAAAGTGAGTCAGTTGGATTTCAGAGGACATGCACGTCAATCACAGTATAATGTTTGTGGAAGTAAATATAGTCCATCGAGCAGGCGCCACCGGCTTATCCTTTTATCTCATGTCCAAAGAGAAACAATTCGGTTAGAGATGGAACTGCAATATTTTGGTGGAACTAAGGCGAGGCTTTTCGTGTAATAAATGGAGGTTACTGAAATAGCACAAATGTCCAATTTATGCTTCATGGTTCAAGCGGGAATAAATTAAAATCTAATATCAGGTCAATACTGTTACTCAAAACAACCTTGTAGATTCAATCTAAACTGTCACTCTCACTTCTAAGCAGTGCGTCTCCCCGCCTGCGCAGATCACATGATGACGTCCGACCTGTTCAGACTGTGGTCGCATCACAAGAAATTCCAATACGTATCCGAATTAGGACCAACAAAAAGATCTGCAGTGTGAATGTAGCCTAAGACGCATGAGCTCATTTACAAAGCAATCCTCTTGATGTTATGCTCCGCATTCTGACAAAACTTGGTTCCCCAATGCTGACTGTATTGTAGTTTGTCAATATGACGCCTGATTGACAACCTCTCCACTTGCTTAGGGGCGACAGCGAACACTGTGTCTGCTCTCTTTGTATACACATCTGATGACACTCATGAAAAGTCATCTTTTGTTATTTGGAGTATCACTCGGTTGTCTAATATAATCGTCTCGTATTCAATGAAATGGATGAATTATGCATGGCGCCCTGCAAACAACAAACTGTGCTTGTAAATCAACTTTTTTCCCAAATGTTGACACGTCTGTCATCCTTCTTGTCCCCTGGAATTTATTTGAATGCGACTATGGATGTTGTGTGGGAAGACAGGAGTGGGATGGAAATGTGTCTAAAATTAAACTGCAGAATAAAATGATCATGTAAATGTCTTGCACTCTAAGCCTCAAATGTACTCTACTGCGATTTAGATAAAACACAAACAGACATGCACATTTAACTATATGTCTCTTCCTGGTGCTTTGAGCAAAGCCAATAGCCTTTTACCTTCTTGTCCATACTTTAATAAAACCAACTGACGGAATTTAATAATGTTTATACACAACGGACTTTACAAATATTTATATATGGATAGTAAGGGCCTGGAAAACATTTTAGAATCTCTTACAAACCCATATAGTATTGGATTTAAACTCAGGCTGTGAAATCAACAAAATAGTCCTTTGGATGTTTTATAATTCCATCTTTAGACCAGAAAGCTACTTGTGCCAAAATTTCTCATCCACGTCGCACTTGTTTTCTGAAGTCATGTAACTCATAAGCCCCTGATTTTAATCCTTAAAGAAAAAAAAAAAACATCCTTTAATCGTGGCTTTCTTACACTCTCAAAGAAAGATTTGTCCTTGCACTGGGTGCAAATCTTTTGACTTGTTCAGATTTGCGTGCACACACACACACACAAACACACAACACCAGACTGCTATAATAATGTAATTATGGTTTAATGACAGAGTAAACCTCAACATGAAGTGTGAATGTTTTCTCTGAAACACTTCACATAATGATGGCTGCAACATGGAAATGTGTGAAGATAATTGGAGTGGTCGCTGGAACTTCAACTAATTTTAGGATGCGCTTTAGTGCATCACAAAAACAAAACCTAAATGTTTCTCTCCTACATTTTTTAGACACCATATTCTCCGAAGATGTTCAAAGTAACATTCCGTGTACCAAAAACATGTTCTTTCGATCAAATGAAGCAAAATTGAATAAAAAATAAAATCCAGATGATCAGTACAAAATGTGTTAACAGGCTGTCCCGTGTCTTTGCATCACTAGAATGTAAGTTGCAGTAACATACAAAATAACCCAGGCAGACTAAGTTATGTTAAGTTTAGGAGCTCAGTGGGCGTCGCTGGTCCTGTACTAATCAGCCTCTCAGTGCACACACGCATCTTAGTAGCACATCTATTCCTGCGACCAGGGGTCATCACGGCTGGTTACTTCCTCTACTTCTTTTAACCTCTCTCACCAAGGTTCCATCAACATTTTATTTATGCATGGAAAGCAAGTCTATATTGAGTTTCCAGTAGAAGTTCAGATTTGTGGGGTCTTAAAATAGAATCTTCAGCGTATTTTAGCTTGTGGTTTTCTACTGTATAATTATATTGACGTTGATATTTTGTACATAGCCCTCCTAGAGATAATCACAAGTTTTACATATCATTGGACACAGGACAACACCACCAACTGATTTTTTTTTTTTTAAATGCAACCATATAAGAGAGATAAGTTGGTTCTTCTTTAGGACCTTGATTGGATTATAAAGCAGGGGAAAGTGACCACTGTTCAAATCATTCTAATCCCTGCTGTCTGTGGTCGTCAAAGAAAGTACCCCTGAACAGAAGAAATTCCTATTCCACTATCCTAAATAAAAGGAGTTGGAAGAGGGCAGATGGCAGGGTGATCGCGGTCAAGCAGAGCAGGCAGAAGCACACTCCAAACATACCATTTTACCAGACAGTTCTAGATAAAAATGGCTAATATTTCTTGCAGCCACTTATCTCCACAATAAGTGGAGGTTTTTCTAAAATAAAAGTATGATGACAGTCATGATAGAACACTTGGCGTGGAAGTGTGATGCTCGACATAGCCAAACACAAATACTCCTTACGTTCATGAAGATGACTTCTGATCAGAAACTGTTGCTGGTTACAGGGTCAGCTAATAGTCTGTGCTCATTGTGTAGCTTTGCTTACCTTTCGGTTATGACTTGGCCAGCCAAGCTGCCAAACTTGGTGTGGGCGTGATTGTTTTGTTAGTATTGTTGTGTTTTTATATTTCCTACAAAGTTTGCAAAAATAGCTAAAATGCAAAAACTCTTGTTTTTGCCAAATAGTCTATTATGACATTTGTTTTTCTTCAACATCGTTCCTCTCGAGCACCAATAACGATGACCTCTAACCAGAACCCCATCCTAAAGACAGCAGTATGCTGTCTAGCTGATTGGCAGTTTTCCTAGGCCCACATGTCCTGGCCTTGTCACCAGTTTGTGTTACGGAAGACTGAGTTGCACGTAGTCACCTCACTCCACAGTTCTGTGTAACTGCCACGACCTTTTTTGGGGGGAGAGAGAGGGAGAAGAATTTGTGTTAAATGAATCTACTTTTTGAGAAGTAAGGAATAATTGCCACGATGTCGATGATGTTCATTATGTTGCCAAAAAATCCAGCTTTGCTGGGACAAGCAAAGAATCTAACAAGGAACTCAAACGAGAACCAGATGATACACAGGGTCTCCACAATGAAGAAAGGATCAGTAAAATACGGCGCATGGCTTTTGGGGGTGGCTGTTCCGGAGGGATGAACAGAGCAATTATGTTTGAATTTTTGCAAATCCTGATATTTATTATGAATTATTTATTTTTAATTGTGGGAATGTTAAGTAACTTGTACATCAAGAGCGAGCCAAATTACTTGATTGCAATAATTTCAGGCCAATTATTGTCTCTTCAATGGTCTAAAGATGACATAATTCAGTCTGAAGAGCTCTTACTCTGCTCCTAAATACTGCTGTTAGTGTTTCCTCTAAATGTCTTGGGGGTCTTGTACGTTCCCTTCGTTTCAAAAGGAAACGGTCAATGCAGAAATGCTTGAGCGTCTCAATAGTTGTCCCGGTGAATCAAATGCAGACTGCTCAGCACTGTGAGCAGCGAATGATTCATACAATGCGGCTTGGATATTCACAGCCTCCCAGCATGCTTTGCTTTCTCTTCCACTGTGCACACAATGGAGTAATCAGAGCACTGAAAAGCATTCGCTTGACATTTGAGTTCTATGGCATGCTTTAAAAAATATATATTGAATTTTTCTCTGGCGTTCAGTTGATCTTATATTTTGACTTGGGACCATGTATTGATCAGGTGGTTGCGGTCAGTCTATAAAAAGCAGGATGCCCAATCAACAAGTGTAGTAATATGTGAATGTCTGAGAGACCGAAACCAGATATTGTGGCCGATTTATGTCCACAATGCTCATGAAACTGGCTAGCAAGCAATAATGTCCATTTGCAAAAAAAAAAAAAAAAAAAAAAAAAATGCAAATCACATACAGTAGTGCCACAATCCTCCATGTGGCTGGTGACACAAATGATTGATTACAGTATAATCACATTATTGTAGGCCACTGCAACATTAAGCACTGCTCGACCTCAACACTGCTTGAATGTCGGAAAATAAAATTGTACCAAAGTAATGATTACGCTTAATCATAAAAAACAATAAATAGCATTGATGTCCAACACCGCACTCTTTGTTTATACAAGGCAACCATACTTGTAATTATACACTTGCACCTTCCCCCCCCCCCCTTTTTAAAATAGCTTATTTAATAAATTTCGCTTGGTCCAAGAGGAACTTACACAATTATTGCGTTTCACAGAAATCGGTCTCAATATTCTCATTTTGTTCCAAAAAAAATAAATGATTGCTTGAATAATCATGATATCAGTTCACAAAATAATTGTGATTAATATTTCTTTCATAATCAAGCAGCCCTAGTAAACTTAATACTAGTAAACAATGTCAAATTTATATCGTCTGAACATTGTTACCTTTGTTCCAGACTCTTTTTCTGGGAACAATAAATTCTCTACCTCTCTACCTTTGTAAAGACATTATATTTTATGCAGCTCTGATATTGCATCATACGGGACAAGTTGTTATAATATTGTGGCTTGTTTGTGTATGCGCTTGAGACTTTGCTCGAATGACAATTGGTTTCATCTATCGTGTTGGAAGTACATGGTAAGTGTTGCACTTTGAAACTATCGTGGCTAGTCATGAAGCGAACAGTGTGTTATGTGTCAAGAAGATGCCAAGCAGTGATGGTCACAGAATGTCAAGTGTCAGTGCAGACTGTTGCCCACTCAGGGAGATAAAAATGAGTTGCAGCAGAAGCCCTCCTTTTAGCTGCTGGAAGCAAAAAAAAATAAAAAATCTACCTGCAACACTTGACTGCACTCCATGTATCTCTCATTCAGAGACCTGCACTCCCTAGCTAGATACTAACCATGTTTTCTTACATTTTCCTTTGTTCTGATTCTTTCTCACCGAATCTGGATGTCAGCTATTATTTTGTATTTTCCTACACTCACCCTCCTCCTATCCCCCTTCCCTATGCCCCAGTGACTGTTGAATCAAGCCTGAGCTCGGCCACAGCCTTTTGGCCTAATTGGGAGAATAAAAGTGCATGCCATTTAATACGAAGGGTCAATTGGTTCTCTGGAAAGCTGCTTGTAAATCTGGAGTAAATATTTTTAGACTATTTTTGACTATTTTACTGGTGAAAAGAATGTCTCGTTATGCAGTTTTCAGGGAGCCTTTGCAGAAATTACTTTGAGTGTTTTCATATACCGAATCAGAAAGATAAAATGTGACAGAGTGAAAAGCATCCTTAGGTTAGTATTTTTCTTCATCTCAATAGTCAATGAAAAATGAATTCCCGCTATGACTCAGTAGACATGTACTGTTTAGGTTAATTAAATTAACTAATTGAATGGAAGAAAATGTTTCTTGAGGCAATGTATCAATAATTCACTCATCCCACACACTGTTGTCTACAGTGTCACACTCAAATACATTAGGACATGCCAAAACGAATAGAATTTCGACATTTTATCTATAAATTCCACAACTGGTGGTGTCTGTCACATTTCAATATCCAAACATTTGATACGCCTGATAGTGGAAGGTAGTATACCAGGCCCAACGTGGAACACTAGCAAAAGAAACCCTCTCTAAGAATATGCTTCAGGGAATAAAGGTCGAAATTAGTTTCTACTAAATCTGTAGACGTGGGAAAAAATATGTGATTGTACCGTGGGCAGCCCATGAGACCTTTACCCATCAATACTATAAGGTTAAAGAACTTGAGGCCAAGTCTTAACTTTGTTATATTCCTCAAACCTCTTTTTCTTTTCACCAGCGAGGGCCGTAGGGAATTGCTTGGAGGTGGCAGTCTTCAGATTTCCAATCTCACAGAGGAGGACGCTGGCATTTACACCTGTGTGGCTGACAACACCAATGCAACAATTGAAGCCCCGGCCCAACTCACTGTGCAAGGTACTCTCAACAAGCCAACTGTTACTTGACTTTCCAAATGCCAGGTCTCACTGTTATTCAGAAGTACTAGATGATAAAAAAGCCATTGACAAACTATTAGAAGCAACTTCTTGTAGGTTATAGCACATTTCTGCACACAAACTCCACAATAATGTAGAGCACAGGTGTCGAACTCATGGCCCGGGGGCCAGATACGGCCCGCCACATCATTTTATGTGGCCCGCGAAGACAAATTGTGCATCGAATTCGTGTGTCATTACTAGAATTGCAAATTGTCTTCACTTTTAATAATATCTTTTTTTTTTTATATATTTGACCAGTTTTTACTCGTCTGATTTGAAAATGAGTTATTTGTCAGTTTGTTTTGTAGCTTTTACTGTATATAATGAGGTGCTCATACATTTATTTGGGTTGACAGTCATAATGGCCCTCCGAAAGAAGCTATGGCTACAATGCGGCCCGCGAAAAAAATGAGTTTGACAATCCTGATGTAGAGGCTTAAAGATTTTCTATCACCTAATTAGAAAACAGTTGTTTCTCTTTTGAATTGCATTTCTCCCCAGTGTTCATGATTTAGTTGAACACATCAACCTAATATCCCATTAAGATGCTTGTTGGTGTTTATTTGGGACAATGATTCCAAATTTGCATGCAGGTCAGCTAAGAAACAGCAGATTTTTTATTTTTAGCATCAGTGCAGGTATTTTCTACTCTTTCCTATGTGAAGCAAGTCAACAGTTTGATGTGAAGCAACAATTGAATTGGGAAACACCCTGAGGCTGTCCCGCAATGTCACCCCATTTCACACAAAGCGACATCACACTAGGACTTCATCCCTTTGCTCACAAATCCCTTTCCTCTCCTCTTCAACACCCTTTCATCATTTCCTGTCAGACACTGCGATTAAAGGAGACAGTAATGGAAAATTGGATCAGGTGGTTGGAGGACATCTGACTTTGGTGCCTTTGAGCCTTCAGATCTGCCACTTCAATTCCTAGCAATCCCTCATGTTTAATACCTGACCCGTGACCCAACTCCAATGTTACAGGCATGTAGAAATTGGATCGCCAATATTTTTAAAAGACATCAAGTCGTTATGTTAAGTTAAAAGAGTCACATTTTACCGCAGTACACACACAGAGTAAATTGTGTTTTTCACCCACACCAAATTAATGGCGAAACAAGATTGTGGCATTGATTTGCTCCCTGAAACATCAATCGATTTCCCCTAAGAAATAACTGCACTTGTAAATGAAATTCATACAAATTATTTTTCCAATGTTGACTTGCTGGCATTTTTTTATTTGATATATCTGAAATTGGATACATAATGTTCACTATAGACTGCTCAAGAAAACCCATTTAGGGTTTACACCAACAATTGGAATCAGCCTTTGTGGCTTCACGATAAATTGAAGTTACCATGGATGATATGGAGTCATTGTGAGAATCTTTTCGTTTCTTAAAAAATCACTTTCAAAGAGTAGTCTTGACAATGAAACAGCTCAACGTTGGCGAAAAGCTAAAAATATCACCCTTCTACTCTTTCATAACCGCCCAAATTATACTGTGAGAGACATATCCTTGCTTTAGTATTTCATTCAATTTCTCAAAACTGACCACTTAATATATTCTCATTCTAGTGTGTACAATTTTATTTTTGCAATCTATTGGTATCGGTAACAGTAATTTTAGAATCCAACACGCGTCAGCTGCTTTTTCCTTTCATTCACTTTTATATGCCATTGATATTTCACATACAATATTTGAGTTTTTCTTTGAGTGGTTGTGAAGCTGATCTGGATCACAGTGTCCATGCAACTCGAGCAGTGTTCATGTCAATGTTTGCATCACTTGCCTACTTACATCACATCTATCAGCCTAACTTACACTGTGACTTTGCTACATCTCACCCTCTATTAGAGCTGCCATGATTAATGAGGCCAGAGGAGACAGCGTTTTTTTTTATTATGGTCAGTGTGCATGTGAGTGCATGCTTATGTGTAGAACAGAAATAGCTCCTACACTAATACCTGTATGTAGGTTTCCTGTTTTCTGGTGCGAAAGGTTAGTATCCCTCATCTATCATGTCATACTGTTATCATGACAGCAGTGCCATATTGTTTTCTGGAAACACCCGAATGAGATTTTTAGAACCTAAGTTTCACACCATTTTCAGTCGACCCCTGCATAGGCTCACCTCCTGCAGATTTTTTCATAGGGGGAAAAAAAAATCTTTAAATAGTTTGGGGGAGGTCGGGGTTTTCCCCTATTTTCTATATGTTAAATATCTATCAACATTTCTTGAATGATCAGGGTTCCCCCCCACCCAATGGATTTCAGTTGGTGTCGATTCTGAATGGATAAATGCTGGGGGTGTCAAATTCATTTTTGTCGCAGGCCACATCGTAGTCATAGTTTCCTTCGGCGGGCCATTATGACTGTCAACCCAAATAAATGTATGATATACAGTATAGGCTACACAACAAACTGATGAATGGCTAGTTTAACTTGTAACTATACTTGAAAGAGCTGTTCACAATTTTAAAAAGGTGAATGGTAATAAAAATTGCTAGATACGTTTTTTTAAAAGTGAAGACAATTTGCAATTATAGTATTGACACAAAGTCGATGCACAATTTGTCTTCACGGGCCAAATATAACTAAATTACGGGCCAAATTTGGCCCACGGGCCAGAGTTTCAAATCCCTAATTTATGCCATTCGTGTGCCGCAAATACTACAATACTATAAACTACAACTGTGTAGTAAATAAAAAAGTATTTTTAATGGATTTGTTTCATCTACTAATCGGGCCAATGATTTTTTTTTTTCTGCTGCTTGGTGAAAAGTGATTAGCCCAAAAATTATTCAAAAAGCCTTCAAACTTAACATGTACAATAATAAAGACTTTTTATTGTTGTTACTCCAGTTTAGTGGAAAAATCTGTCGTGCATCATGATTTTCCTAAAAGCCTTTACTTTAGATTGAGTATTTTGGAAAAAGGGATCTACCCCAAGAGAAATTAAACACAGAAAAACTTTCCATGGAACTTTCAAAAGCAAACAAATCAGTTGACGAACTACTGCTGCGGACACGCCTTTTCCATATCCTCACTGGGTGTTATCACCACCAGCAAGGAGGTGTCTGATTGTCATCCTATGGCTGGCTTGTTTAGAGCCTTGTCCACCATTCTTTTCAGATAAAGCAATATCACCAACTCACCGGAGCCATGTAAGTGGCATTTGTCACTGTCACGGAGTTGTAGAGAACAATTTCATTTTGATGCCTCGTGAAACATTAGCCCCACTGTCAGTTGTTTTTTGTCTCCTCTGTTACTCAATATCCAAAGCACCAATGTTCGGACTAGTTCTCAAATGTTTTAAATTATACAATCAGAAATCCATGTGATAACTTTCTTATTTGCTTTAGAGTCGATCTTTGCTATTGGTGGGGGATTGGGACCCGGTCGGGTCGTGAACTGATCATTACGAATCAAATTAATACCACACTGCTAAAGTTTTAGATTAGGTGTAAAAAGTGAAGGAGAAAAATGCAGTTATTGCAAGCAATGAAATTGCAACTAAATATTGTATAGTAGTTTTGCTCACCTAAGCATAGCATTTTCATTCGAGGAATCTTTTAAATTGTTAAATACATTTCAGGTCACTAGAGAGAACAGAGAGGATCTTCAGAAAACCTCCTAAAATCCTTCAGTGTTAAGCAGTTCATATGTGAACTTTTTGTGACCTTTAAATGGTTCACTAGAGTCTTTCTCCCATCTGTTCTCATTTAGAATCGTCCAATTTGCTTTTGCTTATGTGATTTTGCCTTCATTAAAGTGGTAACTTTTCTATTCAGTCACTTTTTAAGAAGCATCTGTGAACTACTGTACTGAAAACAATACATCGCTCCATCTGAATTTTTTGCCTCTTCTTACCAGTTCTTAATTTTAATGTTACCTTGTTAGGCCTTCGACTTAGAGTTTTTGTTTGTGTTTATACCATTGCTTTTTGTAATAGCTTCAGTGAAACCATTTGATTTTCATGTAAAAGCCTTCTTTATGATCCATGAGCCAGAAGTCAAAATTCACCAAAAATGGAATAATAAGCAGACAGCACACAAGAAACTGAACCATAAACACAATCAAATATTTATAAAGAGTCATTTTAGAATCTTGTTGCAGCAGGAACAACTGACTTATATCTGTTTTACAGTAGCCAGAATGTATATGCTGCATGTCTTCATTACCAGCACCACAACCTACAAAGACTGCTGGGGCCTGCTAATCCAAACATTGCTTTGATGCTCAGTCAGAAAACAAAACTCAAAGCTACATTTTCATTTTTTTCAAGGCAGTCATTTATTTTTCCATCGCACGGTCGAATGATTTTCTCGTGAATTTGAGCTTGGGTACTACTCGCATGGAGGAGCCATTTGACGAAAAGCTTGTAAGGGTACTTGACCGCTTTCTTTGTGGTCTTGTGGAAGCTGTTGATGTGCCTGCAAAGACTGTGTAAAGCATTTTTTAATTGAAAATATTTCTTAACAGATTTATAGCGCCCTTAAATCCTCTCAACAAGTCACACTTGGGATATTGGATGTCAAAACTGTGGACATAAACACATATAGTATGTACACACACTGCTTCATTTTTGTGGTAGAAACAGAAATTTATGTGAAAACGCCGTAGACAAATCACTGTATTCAAGTACTACAAAAACCAAGATTTGCAAAAGCATGCTCAGTTAGAACCAGGTAACATTTACAAGCCGAGATATTCGGCTTAGAATAGAGATGATCCAGGGGTTTTATTTGGAAACTTCAAAACCTGATTTAGGGCATATTTATGTTTCTCTGCAAGCTCACATCGACTTTGAAATGAAGCCACTATTTGGGTTTAAAAGTTTTATTGATTGCATGCAAATGTAGGCAGTGACATTACCAAAAAATGTGGATGTCCCTCCAAACTTGATCAAATGAAACAAGAAAAATGGTCAGGGTGGCTGCCAGGAGGCCAACAGCAGCATTAAAGGCACTGCAAGAATATATGGCATGATCATTCACCACGTGACAACAATCTCCATTCTTCTCCTTATCTATGGGTAAAAGGCGGGGTAGACCCTGAACTGGTTGCCTGCAAATCACAGGGCACATATAGACAAACAACTCGGACACTGCACAGCCTATTTTGAATGTGACTGGTTAATTCTGAAAACAGCCACATCCCAAATTATCAGCGGGTGTGTCCCCTTGTGCAACCACATTAGCTTACATTGTTTATTTTGACTTCCCCTTTGGAAAAGATTTTCTTTTTCAACTGAGATGCAAATAATTGATCTTAACCAGATATTTTACCATAGGTCAGGAGACTTTTTTTAATCTGTACATACGAATCTTTCTCATCCCATTTCTCATCCGAAACAAGCCAAATTAACGGTAAGCAAATTCTTCGGCTACCATTTAACGGACATGCATGAGCACATCCCTTTTGCTCGCTCCAATAGGTTCCAAACGTTTCAACTCCTTAAAAGAAAATGGTGCATGTCTGCTCACATGGAAGAAGGAAGTGGAGGCTGGAGATGAAGAGATAGTCAAGGAGGTATAGTAAGATTAAGTGGCAGGAAAATGGGAGACAGAGTGGAAAAACAAAGATGGAGAAAGATAAAGAAAGCTACAGGGTACCAGTCTCCATTAAAACCTGACATGGGTAAGTCTTGCTGAGGGGTTCACATTTACACAAGCAGACTCAAAACATGCAAATTTGGTGGTTATACAGATTGTGACAGCATGGTTGCAGGAAATTTGTTTCCTTGCTTAAACAAGTCGCTTTACAAACCCCGCACACGAATGTGTTATGCAAATACGGAACTGAAAATCCCCCGCACCCAAACAGGTTTGCAGACAGAAACGGTGGTATCTGTATCCAGATGCAATTTGATATTATTCACTTTCACAGATGGCTCCACTGCCACGAGCAACCTCAACTCCCGCCACACACACTTTCTCAGCCATAATCCGTATTCCACAAACGAAACATTAATCAGAGCACTGTTTGCACTTGTTGGAATGCACAGCCTAAATGCAAAGTTTTAGGTGTGGCCGGAAACTAGCTTTTCTCACAACCCAGAACACACCACCTCCACTGTGTGGTGACAACATGATGCCGTGGGGTTGCTTTTCTTCAGAAGGGACAGGGAAGCTGCTCAGAGTTGATGGGAAGATGGATGGCGCTAAATACAGGGCAATCCTGGAGGCCGCAAAAGACTTGCAATTGGGAAGGAGATTCATCTTCTGGCAAGACAGTGACCCTAAACCTAAAGCCAGAGCTACAATGGAATGCTTTAAATCAGGGGTGCCCAACCTAATTTGACCTGAGAGCTATTTTTCAAGTAGCCCAGCTCCCGAGATCGACCAGTTTAGTGTCAACATTGCAAACCTACACACCTTTTCCAGCCTACAGTAACTAACCTCACTTGTTCTCATTGTCATCCAATCACTAGACATAATTGCTCTCTCTCTGTTCCTCTCTCATAGGTGCACACACGCTTGCAAACCTGCATAATGAGTATAGCCATAAATGACCCTAACAATAACCGAACAGAAAAATGAACCAGATACAAAAACTACAAACAAGTGGCTCCACAAAGTATAAACACAGGGAGACTGAATGTATATGCACACCATATTTTTCAGATTATTTGCCTGAAAATTTGAAAACAATTCTATAAAAACTATATAAAATTATATAAAAACTAACAACAACAAAACAGTGAAGTTTGTGGTTGTAAGATGGCAGAATGGGAAAACGCCGGGTCAACAGGATGAGGGCAGCTTGATCTCACAACCTGCTCCTGAAAAGCCAGGATCAATCTTTATCTACCCACAACCACTAATATCAAACCATCTAGATAAAAACTAATTAGATGCCAATAGCAATCACAGAGCTTAAAAAGGCTAATGAGGAAGCATCGGCAGTCCACACTCGGAAACTGCCTAGTGAGGCTGCCGCCTTATCGGTCAGTACACAGTTGAGTCAATGCAATCAAACGCAGAGGCCATCCTTGCACAGTGGGCCTTACTGTCTCTTCTCACGTGCATGTACAGTGCGGTCCAATTATATGCAGAGGACGTGCTCCCTCTGACCTTGTTCCACGACTGATTGATGAGGTGCTGCTTGGCTGCAGAAGATCAAATAACTCCTGTCTGTTCCTCATTACCAAAAGCAGGAGACATATGCAAGAGTTCACCTCAGCTTGAGTTACATGCTGACACATGGAACCGATATCGAGCTTGCTGTTGTCTCCCCTTGTGTAATAAAGACAAAGGAACGGGTATTGATCATTTAAATCGGAATTTGTAGCGGTAACATCTGCTCTGGGTGCATAATGTGCGCTATTAGATTAAACGCTCGTCTTTCTTCTGCTAGCCTTTCATGGATAATTTGGCACATGAGGAAACAGAATGGCATCGTTTGGTTTTGTTCTTTTTGTGCAGAAATGGACAATTGCATATAGTTAAAAATAGAAGAGTATTGTTTTTGCTTATTTCACTTAGTCCTGTCTCTCTTCCACAGTTCCTCCCCAGTTTGCAAAGAGGCCGGCCAACATTTACGCCCATGAGTCCATGGACATCGTGTTTGAGTGCGAAGTCACAGGTTCACCAGCCCCCACTGTAAAGTGGGTCAAGAATGGCGACGCTGTTATTCCAAGCGACTACTTCAAAATTATTGTAAGATCATTTTTCCTCTTTAGTAGTAACTTTCTACATTTTCTCTGCAGTCATATTTTTTATGTACAGTTTATACAGTATATAACAATTTTATAAAGTCCTAAAGTCAAGATCATCCATACCGTTGTACTGGCTTAATGCAGATTCAGCTTTCACCATTTTGAGCTGTAAAGCATAATTCCTTCATTCTTTTCAAACTAAATGTATCTTTTAATACACAAGTTTTAACCCTGCTCTGATTTTTCTAGATGTGTCTGTTCAGAAACGGAATTCAATAATAATATTTTACCATTAAAGCCATCATTTTAGTGAAAGACCTTTGCATACAGAAATATACATTATTTTGGCAATTATACCAATGTGGTTGATTCAGGGCAGTTGTAGGGATTTTTTTTTCTTTTTTAACAGTACCTCTACCATCTATTTTGCAACTTTCTCCCTTCTTCTCTCCATTTTGCTGTATTGTGTAGAAGGAACACAATCTACAGGTGCTGGGCCTGGTCAAATCCGATGAGGGTTTCTACCAATGTCTTGCAGAAAATGATGCCGGAAACATTCAATCCAGCGCTCAACTCATCATCTTGGATCATGGTACGCATCACAAACACTCACTCATGTTCAAGGCAGATTAAATTATTTTAAATGGGTGATAATCAAAAATTGATTAAGTATGTCAGTTAACTAAATTATTGTGCCTGGTAGGGCTGCATCTGATTGTTTTGCTCAGATGACAGAGAAGAGTAATGATGTCTGGCAAGTTTGTGTTTTCTTTTCCACACCATTAGTGAAGCAGAAATCCCAAAAGTCTCATCACGGAGCTCATCTGCCATTTTGGGGTCTTATAGTGTATATACGGTTGGCACTTCTTGTGCAAACCTTGTGTCTTGAAAGGTAAACGAAACCATTGAATTTTGGTTTAACCTGATTTGACAGATGGTACATGAATACAAAAAGTAAAGGGATGAAGGAGCGTTGCAGAGATGTAGAAACTCATGCAAGCTTCTGGATGCTGCCATTTGCTTAAACATAAACTCTGGAAAGGTGTTTCGGAGGGCTACAGCCTATGCAGCTAAAATATGCTTTAGTTCTAATTGTCATAGTGGGTAACCAGACTTAGTGGCTCATAACGTCAGATGTACTGGAAGACAGACTCATGCAAAATGTTTGAATACGTTAGTTCTCGTGTCATTACCTTTGAACATTAGCGGAAATGTAGTAGAACATAAATTCAACCTCATTTGCAAGTTGATGACGTTCCCATTTTAAGCCGCAGGGCCAGATACGATCTCCCTTCAAGAAGAAACTCAAACAGAATTGGGAATTCCATCAGTGCGGAAACTGCAAAAAGCAAAGTAAAACAATTGTGAGCAAAGAGGAGGAATGGGAGAAAATATTGTGTTGCATGGCATTTGAATGCTTATTACAAGCGCAGTCGGGAGTCCGCCCTAATTACACCAAGCATTCTTGACTTATTTTTGTTTGCAATTTGGTGTTTCCAAACAACTTTGTCCCAAAAGATCATTCATTTTGTAAAAGCCTGGTTGTTGAAGGTAGACGCCCTGTTGCTATTGATTGGTCACCTCAACAGAGTCCATTGTACAAGTCTCAGTAGGAAACGGCAAGAAAACAACAGTCGCCATTTTAAAATGCTTCATACATTAAGATGATAACAGTACCGTATTTTCCGCACTATAAGGCACACCGGATTATAAGGCGCACCTTCAATGAAAGGCCCATTTTAAAACTTTGTCCGTATATAAGACGCACCGGATTATAAGGCGCACCTTCAATGAATGGCCCATTTTAAAACGTTGTCCATATATAAGATACATTTGGCCCGCGGGCCGGACTTTGGACACGCCTGCTGTAGTGGCTCAATATTGGTCCATATATAAGGCGCACCTGATTATAAGGCGCTTTTGAGAAAATTGGAGGTTTTTAGGTGCGCCTTATAGTGTGGAAAATACGGTACTCTTGTTTACAGATCATCTCAGCACACCGCTCTGCTCTGTCATTGCTGCTCTTGAATTTTCTGGTGAGGTGCACACTGTTGCTGTGCTATAATTCGATGTAGCCCACATAGCTCACGCAGCAATTACTTTCCAGCCTACACAGCCAGCGGTGGAAGCACAAATCTCATCAGAGGTTATTTTATTGCTATTTATTATTATATAGGAAGCAAACTGAGTTGAACTGCTTCGTGGAATTGTGGCTTAGCAGGGAAATCAAGCGCAGCCAGCAGCAGAAACTTGGCTAATACTCATTAGTGATCATTATCTTTGTGTCTTCACTCTTCCAGCTCCAGTTCTTTGTAGTTCAACTGATTAGTCTCCCAAGTGGGTGTTTGGAATAGATAGAGGTCACTTGTTAGCTGTCGGTTCAGCGTGTTACTAGTTATTTATAGAAACAATGTTTGTGCCCTTAAACTTGAAAGTTCAGAAAAATGCATAAAATTTTAAGAAATTAAAAAGCAAATCACTTTTCTTACTCCTGCAACTATGGAACATTCAGACATATTTTTGGGCCAGGTTTTCTGAAATAGAAATATTGGTAGTCTAAATGATGCTGAACATTCCACATGTGCATAATGTGTCAACTAGTTGCAAACAAATGTGAGTCAATTAGAAACCAAATGCCGAAGATGGATATTAAGAAGACCTAATTAATTATGTTGTTTCACAGAGGCCAAGGAGATGCTCTGTAATATTTCTTGTAGTCATATTTTTAGATTGGTCATCTGGTGGAAGAGCTTGTCATATGATGTGTGTTTTTTAAAGCTGGATACAAAAGAAGCAAACATTTAGATGGCTCTTCCCAGTAACATTCATCACTGACCTGTTTTAAAACAGTGGACTGCGATCTTCTGATTTAAAAGTTGTGAACACCGTTGTTGTTTTTCATTTGATTGTGTGGTATTTATGGCCTAGAATTGTTTTTCATGCTATAATGTACTGTAATTATGACCAGTACTGCATTACAGTAAATTCATGGTAGACTTAACGTGAAATTCATGTTAGGGCACAGCTGTAGGAAAGGAACGCTGTCGTAAACTGAGGACCTACGATAAAAATTATTAGAAGCTAATTCGTAGTTCAATTTGTTCAACGCCAGCCTTCGTCTAGAGTCGTTGAAAGTGACTTAACTTGAATTTTCTGTTGATTAAACAAAGCTTTCATCAGCTATTAGTGCTGTATAAGCACTATCGTCCTCAAAATGATGGGAAGGAAGTTACATCAGATGCTGCTATTTAAGGGCTTCTTTTTACATCTTATTTCGACAGTGTCCTGCAGCCATTTGCAAACTTTTCCGACCGCATAATTTTCTGAAGTGTTTGTGCATGATATTCTGGCAGTTGTCAATTACAGCTTGGCGAGGAAACTGGTCATGTTTTTCAACTTTGAGGTTAGACAAAGCAGTCATTTAAATGATTTCCACAGATGGTACAAAATCTTAGTCTGATCAAATGACACAGCATTACAGTTTGTGTCTTGCAGCGCAATTGTTTTTTTGCTTAGCTCTTGGAAATCTAAAGCACAGACACACAGTCGACATTTGTGCACGCTAAGCTATGAATAGATAATAGTGATGAGCTGCATATTTTGTTTGAAACTTACTGTATTTGGCTATAATGCATTTTAATAGGATCATAAAAGCAAAGGTTGGTGAATAATACAGATGTCTGCATTTGCCAATACAATATGAACAAAAAAGGAGAAGGACCTCATAGATTGCACTTTGCCCTTATTTGCCATTTTGAAAATGGCCTTTTTTATGGAAATAGAAAAAGCCCCGGCTAAATTGGTGTCCCTTAATTCCACATCTTCCATAAATTATAGTCTGACATTTTGCCTACTTGTGATCAAGGCAACTATGACACTAGCCAACCTGAAATTGGATTTGGATATTTAAGTTCTGAGCACTCAAGCTCTTTGAGCCGCCTCTGTTACAATCATATCACATTGAGATGAATGGAACTAAATAAGTAACCATCCATGATACATGATACATTAAAAAAAAAATTGCTGATTCTGAACAACAGCAGGCTAGTTTCTGTTTGAGATGTTTAATAAATAAAGGCGGCCCAGTATGTTTGATAGCATTATTTATCTCTCCCACTATTAGACTTGACAAGAGAACAGAGACCCTCTCCTCCCATCCCATCATATGTACAACTCCCACAGTAAAATGAAAATGTCCCATTACTGCCACTCCTTGTCAGTCCCTGCATTACTCTGTTCAGAAAGTATATTAGAGACATGTGGCGGACATAGCATGGAAGAAGACATGTTTGAAAATACTACATCCTAGATTGATGAATCATTAACTAAATATCAACATTATTTTGAAGAATTTAAAAGAAGACTATTGCCCTCGCAAATAAGAGCCAAAAGAACTTCAGACAATTAAAAATGGGAAATTTAACATTAGCAAAACCCTATGATTAGAAAAGTCAGTTATCTTAATGCTAACATATAATGCAAAACATCATAGATAGGTAAATGGAAATTAATATAGATATTGGTTTCATTGTAATTTAAGCTATATAATATAACCACAGAGCAGCAACACATACAAACATCACATCCAATCCTACATAATTCAAAATCTGCGGTGTTCACCTAATTCCGAAATAGTCTTTGTGTCTTTGCGCAAGTCCAGTGTCTATGCCAGTTACAGACTTAAACAATGTGGTAACACCAGTTATTCCACCTTAGTATAAGAGAAAACATTTCAATGTCGCTTCCTGCTCATTTAGCACACCAGGAGGATGACATTTAAAAGAGGCCAACGATAAGGTACTGTCATGTTTCTGAACTTTGTCAGTTCAGACGTGAAGCAAAGAGTAATATCAGTACCCACACAGTTACAACATTGGTCCTGTTTTGTTAAAAGTAGATGTAGGAGCCATCCAAAACTATAAATTGTCACTCTTTGGTAACCACATGACCCAGCACGCTTTGTGCAAACAAGCTTCTTGTCGCTCAATCTCATAAAACTGATAAATTGCACACTGCAAATATTAAATATATAAACGATTTTCCCCAATAGTTAAAATTTTTAAGCACCCAACATTTTGAATTTTATGAGCACAATGTCTTCCTTTCCATAGGTGCTCATGCAGCTTACTGACAAAAAACACGTAGTGGCCATCAAATTCAAAGTATTGCAGCGATCATTCTGATTATTTCAGAGGTTGACAAATACTAAAGTGTGGTGTCTTCGACACACATAAAAACAATACCTCATGTTCTTGTGGCACTTAGTGAATCATCATCCGTTATCGGATGTCGCACACATAGTTTTTTCCCAATGGGAGTTCTCAGAGATAAAGTGAATAGCGGCAGTTTAAAGAGATGGTTTTGAGGTTTTGTCATTATGATTGACGCGGTGCGGGAGGAGAGATATATCGTTAGCTTATAAACTTTTTTATTTTATGATAAGCAAAGCTGTACAAATTTCATAAACGCAGTAGTAAAAGTTGTCTTCAAAGGCACTGGTACAGGAAGCAGATGGGCGAGCACTCCACTGCCTTTTCTCACCACCTTTATTCCCTGTTCAAATCAAGACGTGATAATAGGCTGCTCACAGATCCTTTCCTCCAGCTTGACGAGCACTGAATAAAAGCTCGGTCCTCCTTCAGGAATACTGTGCACTCCATCATCTGCCAGCAGGGTCACTGCTGGGCCAGCAGGAGGCAAATACGTGGTGCTGCGAACGTGTGAACATGCCAGCGCAGCACTCACGGGTCAGATGCCATCAAACGTGTAACTTCAACAGTAGACTCTCGCGGCAATATGCGACTCTTAGAACCATGTCAGGCTCTGCTGGGACACAACAGTATGCTCAAATCCAGTCACAGCTGTTACAGCTGGGAATGTCAAGGCCTTCACACTATGATTGACATTTTGTATATTCGGCCATAACATTAGGTACACTTACTATGAAAATCCAATGCCATGCTTTTGTTGCTACAATCTCTATTCTACACTTTATTGCTTCAACGTGATTAAATTTTTACGATAGTGCAGTTTTTTCATAGGTCACATTACCGGTAATGAATTCTTAGTTATTAAGAGGCATTTTGCAATATATTTCCAGTCATAGTAAACCTTCTATCCCTGTCAAGCCAAGGCTGCATGCACATCATGTATGTCTTAGAGCGTGTGTGTTCGTGCGTGTGCACTTGCGTGTGTTTTAATCATACACCTCCTAGTCTAAAAGGATTGGGAAGAGGAGAAATCATCTGCTACCAAATTGTTGTTTGTGCAGACGCTCAACACTCACTCTGCAGTGGCTGTCTTTCAGATGCCGCTTATGCTGAGTGTATATTTGAGCATTTAAAGGGGCTGTTTTCCTGGTGAACTTTTGTATTAATTCAAGCGTGGCGAATAGCTTTGCTTTATTCATAAACGGCCTGTCAGCTAAGTGCTAACTGAAATGTTACGGGTGCCAATTTTGCTGTTGTTTTGCCCTGGAATGAGGAAAAAAAAGACTCAAATAGCCTTGGATACTCGTCAGTGCTGTTTTTTTGAAGGTCATGCTTGTTATAAACATCGGTTTATGCCTGCCAGGACTTATGTTTGTGTTTTGTACTTCTTTCAACACTTTCTTTTATTACTATATAACACTGTCCTCCACCATGCAGTCATCCAGGATGCCAAGCGGATGTTTTTGGATGTGCCTAGTCCTCTGGGCAAGCTAATTAAGGTAGCTCACCACTTTCCCTTCACACCCTTCCCTTCGCGGCAGGCGGCTGACCCCTGCGAACGGCACCTCTAAAGCTTTTATGTTTCCTGTTAGCACTCACCCTTTCTGTCTTCATTGTACCTCCCTGTTGCCATAAGCTAAAAGTAGAATAGGGAGAAATATCACAGTGGGCAGTGGACATCCTGCTGTCTGGTGGAGTCCATTTATATTTTCTTTATCTGGCGAAAAAACATTTGAGAAAAACAGCAGTCTATTTAATACAAACAGGTTGTTGGTTAGGCAGCCTAAACATGAGCCAGTGTAATGAAGTCATTTTGGTATCAAACATTGCCCTGAATAGAACAGACTCTTAGCTCATATTCTGAATTGCACAGAAAGCAACAAACAACCAATCCACAAAGATAAAAACATATAGTACCGTCCTTGGTAGTGTGGCTCATTCATTCATCGTGTGCTGGTGTAGCTCCAAGGTTGTAAGACCATTGCAAGCAGAGACGATGTTTGTTTTCTAGCAGCTGGAGTGCGAGGCTCTGGAGATGTGCAGCATCATTGCATGTTTTGATGTGCTAGAAAGGCTTGCCCAAGGGGCCCTTGCTTTTCTCCCGCAGTCAGCCTGTGGCATGTACATTGTTTACTGTATCTGTACATGCTCATTTACATGCCCAAAGAGAACCAGCGTGATATTGCGTGTTTCTGGAGGTGATATGTGACAGCTTTTGTTGAAGTGGGGCAGTCAACCAAGAAAAAAACACTGACTCCCCAGTAGTCCACGGCCCATCACTGTGTACATGGAATTCTACACATCCCCCCCTGTTTAGCTTTGTGGAATATTGCTTGTCACTTTTTATAGAAACCACATTACCCTTGAGTAAATTCCAGGAGGTCTAGTGTAAACAGGTTTAACGTCCTGCTTTCCTTTGAATCCTCTCTGTAGTTCCATTGGAAAAAATGCCCGCTGGGTTTAGCTAAGAGAGACAGCGCTTCTAATTGTTGCTCTGAAAAATATATTTGGAAAGAAATGCAGATCCTGTCAGATCTCAACTTTTCAGCAAATTGCAAAACCTGGAAATAATTGACACCACCCCTCGCACAAATATGTTTTAATTTCCTGTGCTGCCACAGGATCACTGCCTTTTGATTAGAAGAATAGCCTGTTTAAATGATGCTTTTCCCATCACTTCGACATAATTCCTTGGGACCAGCAAGCCATTAAATGGCACCAAAGCGATACTTTTATTTTACATAGGGCTTTGAGCTGAGGACAAATACAACAAACAGGCGATTTTTTTTAAGTGAATAATGAAGCGTTTTTTCTTTAAAAAAATATGTGAAAAGGTGAATCCACAAGTAATTAATCATAAATGTGCGGGGAACTCTTAAAAAAAAAAAAACTTTATAGTGAGACCGCTTGTTTAGAATTTCTTTATTTCAGTTTGTTGGTTATTTTGACATCCAACCCCAGTCTCAAACTATCTTTGAAAACCCGTAACATTTTACTCAGGATCTTTACTTCTATTCATTGAGTGACACACAAAAAAAACATGCTTGACACTTTTCCTGCAGTCAACCATTTCTTTCTTTGCCTTCTCTTTGTGGTTCATTTTCCTTTGCTGATTTTCTTTTTTTGCACATCAGTTTTTCAAGAATAGCCAAATCTGATTCAGCCAGTGTGAAAATGAGCCGTTGCGGAAAATAGCCACAGTCGTCAGAAGTTGCTCCCGGCCACCAATAATTTTCCACAACGTTTACCTCAGAACATTAAAACAATTAGAGGGTATTGTTTTTGCCTGCCCGCTTTATTCTACCCTTAAATTGAATTGAACACTCGGCACAGTAAGAACCATTCTTGTACCTGATTGCAGCACAAGCATACAACTATTTGGTGTGATTTATGTAGTCAATGCTATAAAGTAAAGTAGTCATTCCTTTATTTTGTCCCCCTTTCTTTTGTTACACCATCTAAATCATTTTTTAAATGAAGTGAGAAATTAATCCATTAAAAAATATATTATTTGAAAGCCGAAAACTTAAAATTGGCACGTGCATATGTAGTCACCCCATTTCTTATGACGCTCCAAAAAAGCTCAGATGAAATCTTTTACCTTCAATCACACAATTTGTGGAATGATGTCCACTATTGTTCCATAATGTTTCAATTCATACACACCTTTTCTGGAATGCCGCCGTGGCTGCAACACTAAAGTAAGAGGCACTTCTAATCGAACATAGCCATAAAGACCAAGGAACTCTTCCAAAAGATTTGGGGCAAAGATGTTGAGAAGTACAAGTCAGGGTTAAGTTTAAAAACTCATCTAAACTTAGATGATTCCAGGGAGCAACATGAAATCCATAATAATCACACCACAACAAACTTGCAAAGAGAGAGGGCTGACCACCAAAACTCACAGACCATACAAGGAGGCAATATATCAGTGAGGCAGCAAAGGTAACACTGGAGGGGCTGCAGAGTTCTACAAGAGTGGCTGGAGTATCTGTTCACAGGACTACAATGGCCCACGAACTGCACTGAATTGGGATTTATGGAAGAGTGGCCAGAAAAAAGGCAATATTTTCAGAGCACGTTTTGAGTTTGGAAAAAGAAGGTATGTGGGAGACTCCCAAATGGTATGAAGGACAGCGCTCTGCTTAGATGAGACTCCAACTTCAGCCATCAGCTCTGTCTGATGCATACCCAGCTCATCTCATCACTCCAAGAACAGTATCCTGACAGTCAAACTTGGTGATGGCAACTTCATGCTGTGGGATAAGCAGGTCAGGATGGGGGAATATTTTTCAACAGCAGTCACTGGGAAACTGGTTGACGTCAGGGGAGAGACGGTTATTACCGAATGGTGACATTCCCGTGCAACACCTGTGCGAGAGTGTTAAATGAGTGTTGGCAAAAAATCAATGAATGAGATTTGACAAGCTCAAAGAGATTTATCAAAAATGACTTGCAGCCAATATTGCTGCCATTGGGTCTACAACATACACACTTGAAGGGTAAATAATTAATGGACGTGCTGATTTTGAGATTTATATTTAGGAATTTCAGATATATATATTCCTCCTCTCACATTCTGCAGATCCATCAAATAAAGTTCAGGTAAAGAAATTGTTTTAATTCAAGGTTACAGTGCAACATAATGGGTAAAAAGCCAATGGGGTGAATGTGTTTGCAAGGCACTGTAGACGTTTGTGCTGCTTCTGTAAAACCTGCAATGCTTTTGACTTACTCATTCATTCTTCATCTGTCAGATGAAAGTACGTGACTGTGGATTGGACCATTAGTTTCATGCTGGAGCTGGTTCCGACATCATAACTATTATCAAAACAATTACAAATGGCAGCTTCCCCTGAGAAAAATGTTATTTTCTTTTGCAAGAACCCAGTCAGGTCACGGTTTGCTATTTCTACCTTCATTGGTCTATCAGTGGTCCCGGTCCTGTGTGCCTCTGGCAGATATGAATTCCTTCTTTTAGTATGAGCCTGACTGACTCTCTTATCTGTGCGCTCAGACCATTTGATGAAGTACTCTACTTATGTTGAGTCACAACCAAGGATGCAGCCAGTTATTTGGGCTCTGAGAAAAAAAAAATCACTTTGGGCCCCAACATTGTATTGCCGCAAATTCAAAAAACGATTTTCTATGGCCACTATCAGTCACGGACCCTTGGAAGCGTCATCACTTTTCACTCTTTCAACGGCGCCCCTGGCGCACCACTGGAAAATAACAGAAGTTGACGAGTTAGAAAGAGAGTGAAAAGTTGAAGTTGTAAAGTGTTTGAATTGATGTTGTCTTTTACTTTCAGGCCAGTATTTTTACTATGGTCTATCGTCAGGTGTCCCTTGCAACTCTCAAATTTGTTACAATATATTTAACACTAACTTTTAAGAAACAACGTACGGGGACAGCTGTGGACGAGTGGCTAAGAATGCCACTTGAGACCAAAGGGCTGTAAGTTTGAAAGAGGTCTCCTAATGCTCCCTTCCACTTTTGTTCCAGTGTGTCACCAAGTAATTGGAATAGTGCTTTTTGAACTGCCACTTCGCCACTGACGCGTCTACAGTTCCACATTCATTTTTTTTCCTCAGATTAATATTAAGACAAATGCTTCACCGTGCATGTCTTTGTCCCAGTTGTATTATGTGTTGGTGGCCCAGATATATTATGCAGATCTGAAGTAACCTTCCTCATTAAAGCCTTAATGCCAGCTATTCATTACCTTCAGCACAAAGACTAATGATACAATTAATGAGCTATGAATGGAGCTTGGCAATGGTGGTAGGAGTCTGACATCTCCTTCCTGTAACAACCTCGAGCCTGCATGTTCAAGACTGATTGGACAGACAAGCACTGGTTACTCTGCTGCATGTCAATTATTTGCAGATGATGTTAAGATGGAAGCATAATTAGTGTCCTGGTCTAGTCTACGCTGCTCTGCTCAGCCGCTTGAGCTTAGTCATTTAACCATGGTTTTGTTCATATTTACAATCATGACATAGGGTTAGGGTTGTCTGTACACGCCGTATCTGAAAAAATTTGTTCCGTGTCAAAGTCCTTAGACTTTGGGTTAACTGGTCCAGTGTCTGCCTAAGTGACAAGTGATCAGCAGATTGATTTTGTGATTAATTTTTGATTTTGTGATTGATTTTTTTTTGGGAAGTCCTTAAAGTGTTTCATTTTTCTCTTTAATGCCCCAAGGTATTTAAAAAAAATCCTATCTAAAAATTGTTCACAAATTTAAGTTGCATGTTTTTGAGACGTTTGAGCTCAGACTCCGCAAAAATCCCCATTCCCTGTTTGTTCGG
Source organism: Syngnathus floridae (assembly GCF_059516105.1). Taxonomy (NCBI): domain Eukaryota; kingdom Metazoa; phylum Chordata; class Actinopteri; order Syngnathiformes; family Syngnathidae; genus Syngnathus; species Syngnathus floridae. Next base: position 8,850,475 of record NC_142415.1, read on the forward strand.
AAACACGTTCTGAGCACGAGCTGCTTTACTACAACTGTCCGTAAATTTAGAGCATTGTTCAAATATACTGTTTGGAAATTCAGAGTGCCCCAAAAAATAAGTGCCGGGGTCATATGGGTCAGGCAGTACAAATAGGAACAGTTCAAGCACCTGCTGCTATAAAAACTGGGGGTCCGCTGTATATGCACTGATGATAAAGATTAGTCACTGTGTGCTCACATGTATACCTTAGCATTTGATATTTTGAAATGATAGCTGGCCATCCTCTCACACGTTTGACACATTTGAATTGTAACCAAACCTCCAAAAGACAAATTAGTGTCCCGATGGAGTGACAGATAAATACTACAGCAGTCACTTGAATTGCTACTTATTCTGTCCATCAAGAACACAAGATACACTTGCCATGTTACTTTGCTTGTATTTATGTTTTACCCCATTACTTTCCCTGACCTGCACGTAAATGGAAATATCCCGTGCACTGACATTACTTTTGAAAAGGTTCCGTCTTGCCCAATCATCAAGCAAATGGAAAGCAGATCTCGCTGCGTTGTGCCACAAATTATTCTCTCCACCCTCCCCTTTCCCAACAAAAATCTAATCGAATTAAATAAATCTCAAGCATTTCTTCAGCCAGGCTATGGAGTGAGATGGAAAAGTGTTTGAAAGCATCCTCTGGCATGTCTTGAGCGAAAGCGCCTACTGTTCAGGAGGGACTTCTGTCTCAGAATGCAAATGCAGGTTTACCTCGCCCTTGGCCAAAAAAGCCAATAAAGATCGGTTATAAATGACAAACATTTCCAAAAAACCTGACTCATAGGAGTTGTGTAAATGTCATGTACTGTTGTGTCATAGCAAGCAGTGTAAATCTGCACGTGTAGTATCCCCCTGTATTGTGCTTTGTAAGTGTAGTAGAACTGTTTTATTTCTGTGTTTTCTCGTGACACCAGACGTCTTTTTTGTTATGTTGTTGTTATTTTGTTTTTTCTTCTGTTTTTGTTCTTTCTTTCTTTCGTTTCACCCTCATTTCCATTTCACCCCCTTTTTCACTCTCCTCAAAACTGTTCTCTTTTTCCTGGAAATATTTCTCCCATTTCCACCCCCAATGCTGTCTCTGTTTTCCCGGTATCCCCACCCCACCCTTTTCCCTCCACCCTCCCACCCCTCTTCCCAACCCCAAGATGTAGCCCTTCCCCCTCTCCCTCCCCCCTCACTGACTCCTAACACTACTGACCATGTAACGCCAGGCTCTGGGGGTGTAGCTGGTCCAGCAGGACCCACTCCCACCGCCCCCCGCGATGTTGTGGCTTCGCTGGTTTCCACCCGCTTCATCAAGCTTACCTGGCGCCCGCCGGCTGAACCGCACGGAGACGAGCTAACCTACTCTGTTTTCTACAGCCAAGAGGGCACAAGCAGGTAATACACAGTCTACATTGTAATTGTACCATGGCATTGCTCCTCTGTGAGGGAACACTCTGAGTGCATTCCTGAGCTTCCGGGCATTCTGCAAAGATCTCATTAAAGTAGTTAAAGCACTATTTAAAGCAGTATGTGTTTATTAATTAAAGATAATTATTTCCTCCCAAGGCTTTGTACTGAAATGAACAAACACTTGCTCCTTAAACCCCATTTCCTTCCAAACCTACATATTTTCTCATGCATATTAGTTAGAAAAAATGAAAAGGTAATTTAGGTAGCTAAAAGCAGTTTTGTATATTCTCATGGATTTTTGTTAATACTATCTGTTCTGAATGAATTATCCTGAAAAACTCCCAACCATGCCCTTCCCTAATTGTTCATTTCCCCATACATAAAATGCACTGTCTGTACCAAAGACACCTAATAATTCATATGCTACTGAATAAGGATTTGGGCTAAAGCCTGTAAAACAACCTGAATCTTAATGTAAAGCTTAAAACATTTTTGGCAACTGTTGCTTCCAAACCTCTTGGACAAACCTTGTGTCAGAAACCCATAATAAAAAAAAATGTCCAAATGGTCAAAAATTTTGAAGTTTTGACAGTTTTCCAAAACAAAGCACTTTATGAGTTTGTTACATGACTACCAAATGACCATAAAGTTGCTCTTTAATTAGAATCCCGACTGGGTAAAATCAATGACAATGCCAGAGTAAATGAATGATTTGCGTTCATCTTAATACGTTCACTGATCTTTGTGCAACTTTGAAATATTAAAAACAAAATAATTGCAAATAGAAACCGTCACATTTACAAATACAGTGTAAGGCTGATGTGTATGTGTATTTACTTGTTTCCACATCAGGGAGCGAGTTGTAAATACAAGCCGACCAGGGGAGTTGCAGGTCACCATCCAGAATCTGATGCCAGACACCAAATATCGCTTTAGGGTTTTGGCCCACAACATCAACGGCCAAGGAGAAAGCTCTACCGCTCTAAAGGTGGCCACCCAGGCTGAAGGTGAGGCAAACAACCGTGTGCACACACCACACGGGAATGTGGTTTTTCTGTGTGCTCGGTAAACAGGATGCGTAAACAAAAAGACGGGCTGCAGCTAGTTTGTTGGAAAGCTGCTCATATTAGTTCACAGAGGAAAACAGGATGCCCTCAAAAGACGCACACAAATGTACAAATAAACCCTCACCCATGCAAATATTCACTGCCATACACAAACACTTGCTTCAAACAGGCTCCCACCACTGAACACAGTTACACATAGCAAAGTCTTTTTAAGCTCGACCACCCAACAACACACCAGAGAATTGCCGAATTATCTCCTTGTGAGCTGCCCCTTATTTACCCTGAAGCATTTCTTAAGTCTTTTTGTGTGTGCGCGTCAAGTGCTCTAAACCAAGCTTACCTCCATAACATTTTACGTTCGGAAGTACGACAAAGGAAACATTTTCCGCTTTCAAGTCCCTCATTAAAATATTTTGACTGGAGGAGACTTGTAAATCATAGAAGAAAGACGGGACGTAGCGGTGCGCTTTTTTTTTCTCTCTGTGTGCCAAGATATCGGCCCCTCACCTTCACCCACTACTGCACCCACTCTTATCGTCATGTATAAAAAGAACTGTGAATGGAATTTCCCAACACACTGCCGCTTCTGATGTCCTTTAGCTTTTGGCAACATTCATTGAATGTCACTTTCACATTCAGTCCTTGTCCTTGTTTGGAGGGCAGGCAGATGAATCAACAGACTTTTAAGACCAGTGAAAGCCAAGCTGTCATTCGGGATTGCAAACATTTGGAGGAGCATAGTGTCCAGGTTTACCAGCTTTACCTGGACACCTTTTTATGTGTCTTGTGAGCTCTTAGGTTCAAATTGGAGCTTAAACTTTTGATCTGGTTGCTTTCATCGTACTTTTGCTCTTCATAGCCTGTCTTAAGATGATTCAGGCAGTTTCAGACTTTCAAAATGGCGCCCTGTCTTTCCTGTCAACAATATCTGCAGTCGAGCTTACGATATGTAGTATGGAGACGTGTGTTGACATGCAAAGCTTACAAGCCTAGTTGCAGTTCCAAGCCGAGGGACTTCTCAGCACAAATGCCAACTACCAGACCCGTCGCCAGAACTCAGATGATCCGATAGCTACTTTACTGCCGCATGCAGTCAGTGGTCTTGAATGGCACCCGCTGGCTGGCATTCCCATAGCATCCCCAACAGTTTTGGAGATTTGTCTTGGGGCATAGAAACATACAGGCGAACATCTGCCAAATGTCTTTGTGACCTTGAAAGAACCCTGATGAACCGTGGCGGAAACGCAACATTTGCTTCCTTCGAAAACACTCGCAATTGCTTGCCGCTCAGTGGGTTAGGGGCTTAAAGCAGATGGGATAAACTGTGACCCTGAACAGGATTGAAGCTATAGAAAATGGATGGATGGTGGTTATGCTAATTTCCTTTGCAGTCAAAGTTGAATAGAGCATTCTGATAACTACATTGAGTTGTTATGGGAATATAAACATTTGCTAACCCTTTGGTCCATTAAGAGTCTCAGACTCAAAAGCTCATGCCATTCTTAGAAGTTGACAGTTAAACTGAAAATATTGACACCGAGTCATGCAAAAGAAATTCAAGTATTCAGAATCCTGTTGTCATCTGTCATGCTTCTCAGTTCAAGTTCCCGGCCCAGCTCCGAATCTTCAGGCGGCATCGAATTCACCGACATCTGTCACTCTGAGTTGGGACAAACCTATCACCGGCAATGGAGAGATCCTCACCTACAAATTGTACTACACAGACAAAAGCATAGGAAATGAACAGGTTAGTTACACAGGCTGGGATGATTTTTTTCTGTCAAAAATGACAATGTCATTTGAATACAAAATACTGGGGAGGGGCTCACAACCTGAATATGTCAAAACGCACTATAATTTATGACTAACGTAAACTCCCGTCGTATTAAAGTCATAATAACGAAAACAAATGTATGAAAAACACTCTTTGGCCGTGAATATAAAACAATCTAATGAAAATGTATGTTGGTAACAGAGTGTGTCATGTTCCATGCAACATGTTGACTTATTCTTATGCTCCTATGCAAACAAAACGAATTTCCGCTGTTAGTCACCTCAAAATCTCATGTTCATACGCTGAGGGACCCCCTTAAAGCATTGAATTGAGTTCCTAAAGAATCATTTAGAAGCCATTAAGTTCATTAAAATGTGACAAGAAAAGGACATTCCATGAAAAAGTACAACAAAACATGCAAATGAATCCATATTATAGGAAATGTCCAGACACTTGTTTATATTGATCTTATTACTGATATGACTATAATGTTTATACTAATTGTACTGATTGGATTACTAACTTTCAGAATAACTTTCAAGCCTAGCGTTATTGTCATACTGTCAAAACCTGTTACAGTAAAAATCTTTTTGTTCTGCAGGTAGGGCTGTTTCACAGGAGTACAATTCAGAGGGTTAGAGAATTTAGTCAGCCCCAGCAGCTGCCGCATGCAAGCCAGTGAGGCATTAAAAAGCTTTTAATATGATAATGAATGAAACGTCATCCAATGCATTGAGTAATGATGCCTCAGTACCCTGGAGGAGAGTGCTCGAGATGAGCTGGGAAAGCCGCAAAGAGATGACCTCTAACACTATATCTGTAAAAGGGAACGATGACTCTCGAATGCCTCTTTCGGTATAAAGTTGCTATAGATAATAATCACGTCAAGAAGTTATTATTAGACTTGTATGAAAACATTGTTAGGTTTGACAAACTAAGAACTGAATGCAAATGAGCTTTAAGAAATTTAGGACACACTGATTGGCCTAGTTAGTGAAGCGAAATTTCCGAGGAAGCAATGTTTTATGGTTTGAATTTAGATAAGATGTGTAAGATAATGCTTCATTACTCTCACTTTTAGGAGACCTTCATGTTACAGCCGTGACAATTTAATGTTATAATAACAAAAAGGAGGGCACAGTAAAGAAAAACAGAAATGCCCCAAAGAATTGCTAAGCTTGTTCAGTGTATGTGAATCGATATTAGAAATATATGTCTCATCCTTGCAACACAGATCTTTTTTTTAAGAGACTGCTCACATGTTTCTGTCTATCTTGTAGGATGTTGATGTCGATAGTCTGTCATTCACCATGACCGGTCTGAAGAAGAACACGCAGTACAGTTTCCGTGTTGTTGCCAACAATAAGCACGGTCCAGGTGTCTCCACTGACGATATTATAGTCCGCACGTTGTCTGATGGTCAGTAATAATAAATTTGTCCTGGGAACCTATTTGATAAAACAACTAGCTTGTTAGAGACAGCTCTCAATGTGATGCATAGGTGTGCTGCACCATTGTAATCCAATAAATATAGTGAAATTTCTTGATTGACACAGTCAATCAAAAAGTAAGAATTATCATCTTTGTAAAGGCAGCCAGTTGTATTGATTTTGTAAGTGAGTGTGACTTTTCTTCTATGATTAATGTTTTTTTTTTCTTGCAGTGCCAAGTGCGCCTCCTCAAAATTTTACTCTTGAGGTGCAAAACTCAAAGGTAAGCCACAATATGAAAGGTTTTGGCACGGGTGGGGGGGGGGGGGGGGGGGGTTCTCTGAGTGTGAGCTTCTGTTTTGTTAAAAAATAGATTCTCTGCCAACACCCAAAAAACGCACCAGTGGTGTGTGTGCGAGGGTGTGTGAACCCTTATTGATCGTCTCATCAATAGCAGACTGGGCTGTCACAAGTACTTTCCCTCTGTATCATGCTCCATCAGTATACTTTCAGCTAAAGACGTACTGCTAAATCGATGTGCAAGTCTTACATATTAAGTACTGCAATGAAATACTGTTAACTGGTATTATTTTACTTGTAATTTGTTGTGATTTTGTATCTAAAGTATGAGCCGGGAAAAATGGAGAATTTTCATAGGCAGTGAATGTTACGGTCTCAACAGAGTTTGTCGGGGTTCGTTTCAAAGTCGCAAATGTTCGCAAAATGTTTGCCATCAGTTTTAGTGATTTTTGTTGTTGCAAGGAAATTTTGACCAAAAATCATTTTCCATTTTCTTTTCTGCTTGTCCCCACGGGGGTCTAAATTTAGACTTGGCTACATTATGAAAACAATTCCCTCAAAATCTGCAATGGGATGGTCACAATATTGATTTGAGATGGATTTTACATCTGGTGATGTTACTGTTTAACCATAACGGATATTTTACCATAAAGTGTAGAAACATTTTCCCCAAATATCATCCAATAAATAGTTGCTCTGATTGCATACTCCATTTTTTGTTTGAGCAGCATAGTGTTTTGTCTTTTCTACCATTGATTCTCCATCTCCCAAGCCTTATAGCAAGTCTTTGGGTGACAGAGTTTTTTTTTAACTATAATTGTTGAATCCAATTTATTACAGTCGAGCACATTGTAGCTCTTGTGTGACACTGCCGATTCGATAGGCAGCTGAAGTGGCTGCAGGCTTCACAACAGGCTCCTGATGAAAACAGGAAGACGGCCTCTTTTTATCCATTAAGGTCCATCTTCAATCAGAGGGCTGCAGGCCTTTTTATGGTATGCTTCCACCAACTGATGCATACGTTTTGTAAAGATGTTTCTTACTAATGATAAGTGAAACATAACATGTAGACCAAGAACCTGGAAGGAGAGGCGAAGATAAAAAAAAAAAAAAAGTGCGTGAACTGACTGCAAATGTTGGAGGACTCTTTGCTGGTCAGTGTTGCTCACAGACTGAGTGAGAGAGAACTGTCAAAGCAATGCGGAAGAAGAAGCTGTTCAATAATCCTATCACACACAAGCAGCTTGAGAGGGAACTGGCCACCCATGTTGAGGGAGAGTCAGCTGAGATTTGAGTGCTAGAAAACAACGGGTGCTGCTGCAAATGTTAAAAGGAGTAATTCGTTTGATAGGATAAGAATTGACACGCACTTGTTTTGTTTTGGTCTCAAGGCAGAAACAAAATTTAACTGTGAAACAAATAAGGCTTCCCACAAATCCTTTGAATTCTTCCTCCTGTTCTTTTTTTCTTTGCATTCAGATAGTTTAATTTTCATCAGAAGCAGTCAAAAAGTATCATTAGATTATGCCTCATCTCATTTGCTAACTGTAATATTGAAAAAATTGCTGTCATATCTTTCATATTTGCTGTTCACTGCATTTCCTCTTCACGTTCTTCCATGTGACTCACATCGGCTTTGTTTCAAGTAAGAAGAATAGACAAATGCAAGAGTAGCGGCTGATTACGTCAAATGAAAAACACACGTCACACAATTGGATTTGTGCCTTTTACCCAACAGGGCCGTATCGGAAAGTGAGTGTGACTTGTTCATGCATTGGGCCTTTTGTAAACCGGTGTGACAGGGGGAAGCATTAATTAACTCCGAGCTCCTGCTGAGCTACCCCCAACCCATCTCTTTAAACACATTCAGAATTCCGGTTGCATGAATCCCAGCGTGACGTGTGTGGCCGGCAAACGAATTTCCCACATTGAGCTCTCATGCCTGTGTGTATTTTTTTTGTCAGGCATTCACACCACTGTCAAGATAATACAAATGAGCTCACCATGTGTCTCTTTTCCACATTATGGCAGCACCTTAGCTGGTCACAGGTTTTTATTTGGAACCTACCACACAAGCATCAGTGCTTGCGAGGCGTGCACTGACATGCTCCAGCATCACACTCGCAGGGGTTCTATTACAGATCACAATTCCAACGAAGTTGGGACATTGTGTCATATGTCAATTAAAAACAGAATACAGTCATATAAAAATTCTTTTCAAGGCCTATTCAATTGAATACACTACAAAGGCAACATATTGTTTATATTTATTGTTCAAACTTATAAACTTGATCGTTTTTTGCAAATATTCACTTATTTTAAATTTGATGCCTGCGAGACATTCCAACAAAGCTGGGACAGTGGCATGTTTTTCCCCTTCAAACACATTGCTTGGATGGAAAGCTTTATTAGGTCCGAATCTTGTATGTACCTTTCATAATCAATGTTGCCTTCACAGATCTAAAAAATCTGCCCCGCCATGTGGGTTTGAAACGTGGACTCGTCAGATCAGAACTTTTCTACTTGGCGTCAGTCCATGTCAGTTGAGCTCGGCTGAGAGAAGCAAGCCATTTCTGGGTGTTGTTGGTATCTGGGTTTCATGTGTGGTATGTCCACGGCCCACGGGATCATTGGGTCCCATGAGTTGAGATAGCATTGACCTCTGATGGTCGCTCATTGGTCAAGCAGATTTGTCATGTCTGCGTTATTTTAACATTTGCAGATACCCAGCCAGACTTAACAAAAAAAAATAAACATTCACTACCTGTAGTATTTCAGTCCACATGGAGCTTTTTTCATGAAGTTTTTGCTAGCATTGACTCTCATTTGCCCTCAACAGAGCATCATGCTTCGGTGGCAGCCGCCGCCCTCAAATTCCCAGAATGGAGAAATCACCGGATACAAGATCCGATACCGTAAAGGATCACGGAGAAGTGAGACAGCGGAGACCACCGGAGGGACCCAGCTGTCCAAGCTCATTGATGGTAACAAACACTGACTGATTGGCACTGCTAGGATCATTTTAGTAATGAACTCACCCTGTTGTATTAACATATTTAGATCTAGAAAATGTTATATACATTAAAATGTCTGCAGTTGAACACAATCCAATCTGAGATGCTTTGACCTTTCTCTAGTTATGGATTTTGTGGGGGGTTTTTTCTTTTCAGTTTTACACTTTTAATCTTAAGATATTTTCTTGGAACGCAATCAAGTCATGCACTTATATACTGTATAGAACTAATACATACAATTATTTACTAACCAGTCGCAATGAGGGTCAATTCTCGATCACTTTTGGGCAAAGAAAAACATAGCAGGCTCTATGCTGCTTGCACTTTACCCCTGCTGTCAGCTCTTATCATTCAATTAGTTATTTTCGTATATGTGTACTTGTATGCCCAAAATGTTGCTTGGAGATTCGTTTTCTTTCGAATGGGGACTGAATGACCCAGAGCCTATTTAATTTATTGGGGCATGCATTTGATCGTAAGTTGTCTCATTGGGTTTGCACGTGGCTGTTGCGTCCCCCACGGCTATCACCCAAATCAATCAGTGATTAAAATTAGATGTTGGCTCAGCAACTTTCAAGTGGCATGACCTCCCACTGTGTGCTGCATCAAAGAGAATATGCACTTAAAAGTTTAATCTTTTCTCAAACATTCCGGAGGCAAGAATCAGAGACTTGTTTGTTGGTTTAAATGCATTAAGAGGGAGATGGAGCCTCGGAGGCACTGGGTTTGGCAGACTTTTGAAGCTACCCCAAGGGTGGCCCAGAATAGTTGGTACATGGCGTAGGTATCAACTACAAGACGAGCATGCTGAAAACAAATTGGACTGTTTTACAATGATGTTTCTTTTGTCTTCTTTTCTGCCCCAGATGAATATAGCAGCAGTTCAGTCTCCTCATGAATGCCATTCCCGGCACCCAGTCGTGAAACTGGATCTAGATTTTTCCTAATCCTTTTAGGGTTTTTTTCTCACTTCCATCAAGCTGTTTCTTTTAAAACGTGCTGCATATTTGCATCTATCAAAACAGTCTAAACCCATGTGGAGATGTCAAATTTCAATGTCTTGATGTTTTTGAGAAGGGAATAGTACCATGGTGGGGGAGGCTTAAAAAATGTATCTTCATATCATGCAGAGTGGTTTTGTGCATCTGTTGAAGAATATTTTCACTAAAATGCAAGTCAGTAGAAGTTAACTTTTTTTTCCTGGTGCAGGTCTCGAGCGTGGCACAGAGTATTCCTTCCGAGTGTCTGCCATCACAGTGAACGGCACGGGCCCAGCCACTGACTGGACTACTGCAGAGACATTTGAGAGTGACTTGGATGGTAATATTCTTCTTTAATACCGGCTTATCCATATAGTTGTCTTTTGGTAAATGTTTTATTTGGAATTTCCCTTACCAGAATCACGGGTCCCAGACCAGCCCAGTTCGCTTCACGTCCGTCCACTGGTCAGCAGCATTGTGGTGAGCTGGACGCCGCCAGAGAACCAGGACATTGTTGTACGTGGCTACAGCATTGGTTACGGCATTGGCAGCCCTCATGCTCAGACCATCAAAGTAGATTACAAGCAGCGCTACTACACCATTGAAAATCTCGGTAAGAAAAAGCCATTTGGAGGTAAGGTATGTGTTGTGTTTTTCAAAGACATACTGACTTGTTGACTCATCGCCTCTCACTTAATTACACTGATGCGTGTTTGTGTCTGACAGTACTAGTCAGACACTAAAAAGGCCTTGGGAAGAAGCCAAACCTGCTGCTCTTTTTAAAAAGATGCAAATTGGTTGGATTTTGTTACACAAAGATAATTAAACTGCACCACTGGTTTTATTCATAGTGGCAATTTCGAGGATTAATGAGCACTGAACTTATTCCGCAAGTTGCTCATCACACCATCCGGCGACAAAAACGGATTTAAAGACTTTTTGGTCATTTTAGTACTTGTAAAGTTTTTAAAGGGAAGTCACCCCAAAGATTCTATTGCATTTGTGGAAAACGAGTTAACCAACAGCCAGCTCAGTGGCCTAGTAGTAGAGTGTCCGCCCTGAGACTGGAAGGTTGTGGGTTCAAACCCCGGCCGGGTCATACCAAAGACTATAAAAATGGGACCCATTGCCTCCCTGCTTGGCACTCAGCATTAAGGGTTGGAATTGGGGGGTTAGATCACCAAATGATTCCCGAGCGCGGCACCGCTGCTGCTCACTGCTCCCCTCTCCCCCAGGGGATGGATCAAAATCACATGGGGATGGGTTAAATGCAGAGGACAAATTTCACCACACCCAGGTGTGTGTGTGACGATGATCATTGGGACTTTAACACTGGTTAGCATGTCTGCCTCACTGTTAGGAAGGTGCCGGTTCAATTCCAACTCCGATCCTCTCTGTGTGGAGTTTGCATGTTCTCCCCGTGCCCGTGTGGGTTTTCTTCGGGCACTCCAGTTTCCTCCCACATCCCAAAAACAAGCAAACGGCTCAACGTTTTTCCCATGCACCCCTGATTGGTTCTGACCTAGCCCTGGGCAACTGTGACGTCAATTTCGGTCGACAGCAAGTGGCAAAATGGCCGCCCCTTGAGATGGATAAAAATGGGTGGATTTTGCTTGTTCAATTAATATTCCACAAACAAAACATTAATTAGAACTCTGTGTTTTCATTATTTGGGCTGCACAGAACATATTGTTGCAAAGAAAATTTGAGGGTTGACTTCCCATTTAAAATGTTCTTCTCGAGTGTGCCATATCTTTTTTTTTTTTTGCTGCTCTTTGAGGACTTAAAATGTGATCAATTCTGATATTATTTTGATCATAAAACCAATGTTTGACTTGTTTTAGATAGTGCTAGTATCAATCGCTAGTCTGTCATGTGCCTGAGATATTCATGGTAGCATATTGCCATATTTGAAGCCTTCATTACAGTCACAGCAAGACGATTTTTTTTCTATTCAAATGCTTTCTCTAATATCGCCATTATGAGTTGAGTATCTCTAGAGTTTCAGCTTAATTAGATGGCTGCATCAATTTATATTGCCACACTCCATGTTTTCATCTCTCTTGTTCAGACCCCAGCTCCCACTATGTGATCACACTCAAAGCCTTCAACAACGTGGGTGAGGGGATTCCTGTTTATGAGAGCGCCATCACAAGGCCACAGTCAGGTAGGAAGTGCAAAACTATCACCAAAGGACCCGCAAGACTGGTTGACACCTTTATCTTCACAGCTTTGTTGTTTTATAGTAACATTGGGTCTACTTATGATATAATAGCTTGAATTGGATCTCATTAGAGTGTAAAAGTGCACCTAATGTTGTAGATAGTGAGTATCCTGTAACTGTAAATCATAATGAGACAGGATAAGTCAGCGCGCCAAATCCCCAAGGAGGACTTCTCTTCAATCAACTGTTTGCCTTAAAAAGGCAATTTAGAGTCATCAATTTTAATTGATTAATTGACTAGTAATTAATTATAAAATTAATCGACAACTATTTTAATAATTGCGTAATCCGTTACAGCCATTTTAACCTTAGAATTGTCCAAATCCTCTGTCAGCCTCTTAACAGTAATTATTCAGAATATCTTTTGAGTTTAATCAAAGCTCGACATTTGCAAACGTCTGCTTTTACTTCAAAAACAAAAACAATTACACCAGTAACTGAATCAATTTGGAGAGAACGACATAATTTCTCTTGCATTATATATTTATTGGTTATTTAGTTGTTTTTATTCACTAAACAGTGTATAATAAATAACATTAAATGGGCTGGTGGTTTTGAAATCCACTTTGATGCAAAATAAGATTTTAGCCGATTACTCGATAGAATAATCAATTTGAGTTTAAGACATTTAAAAGCAAAGTAAAGAAATAAACCATAGCTCAGCACAAAGACGCAAAACTATGTGGAGGTAGGTGTGTGTGGATTCAAAATAACACAGCCAATCCACACAGTGCTCCACTTGCCTCGTTTAACGGTTATTTAGGCATGATTCCTGTCCCTTTGTGTTTAAGAGCTCTGCTGCCCTCAGCCATGACCAAAGACAAGCTAATTATAACATACGCACATCTCAATTACAGACCAAAACGCAAGCCACAAATGATCTTCAAGTGTAAAGCACTTCTAGTGTTGTTCCATAAAAGCAGACTTCATACACTCTCTGCGTCAGCGTATGACGATAAGTTGCATGGGATCCCTGGGGCGTCCCAAAAGAGGGGGTCTGCACCCTTCACATGTTCAAATCTAGACTCGCAGCTCCCCGCTCAGCCTTGATGGCGCCACTTTGTCTCCTCCACAGCTCTGTTGCAATAGTGAGGGCGGGATGCTGAATGACATGAATCACGTCAGCGTGCTTTGAGGGCGGGTGGCAGTCTAAGTGCACACATGCACAAGCTTCTCTATGAGATTCATTGCTCCGCCTCACATCCTCGTAGACACACACAGTGCTGCACACACCCGGACCCCCTGTGGTGACTTTGGCAACCCTTCGTCAGATCCAAACGTTTCTTCTCAAAGCAGAACCAAAAATCCTTCCACCGTCGTCTGTTGCTGCCTCCTCGGGGGCGCGTTTTTTTCCTGCCAGTTTGTTCAAGTCAGGATTAAAAAGACAAGCTGACCTACATAGGATTTATACTTAGGAAACATAAAACTCTTAAAAAAAAAAACTTGGTGAACTTGGGTTGCAAAAGTGTGGGGCGGGCATAACTCGAGTGAGGAGCGAGCAAAGTTTGAAGAAAATGAATTTATTAACCCCTTTACAAATAAAAGGGGCCCACTTTTGAGTTTGGTAAAAAAGAGAGAAAAAACAGCTTCTGCATTTCACTCAAAAACCACAATGCTCTCCTTAACCGCATGAATGCTTTGGTTTTCATCAAAGTGCTTAAAACAGAAAATGGAGTCATGCAGGGTGAGGACCAACAAGTGGTTGAAGAGAGTCATCGCGGTTGACTGACCAAAGCTTACTCTTTTATCACTTAATGAAGTGAAGACCATGAAGAAGTCAACCAAATGTGCAAGGGAGGGGCGCAGCCTTAAGTCAAACATAATTTACGTACATATTTGTGGGCATTTTTGCTTTGTATTCAACATTTCCTACCATGTTCCCCCCAAAAACAATCGAATGGAAGTATGAAAAACAATTCTCTGTAGTCTATAATCGAGCATCTCTTCCTTTTTCTCACAGTAGCACTAGTAGTGATATCACACAGCAACTTTTAAAAGTCTATAGATTTGTCTGATTTTAGAGGTTAGTGGATATTTTTCTAATAGAATCTTTTCTCTTTTTCTTCACCCTTCCCAATCCCATGTTTGTTGTGCTTATGTTTGGTTTCACCTTTCACCCGCCATTCTTCTTTGTAACTCAATAACCTTATTTTTCTGGCTCTTTTTTTACCCTGCATCCCATCTGGACTCCTGCCTGATTGTGTCATGACCATGTCATGCATTTCTTTGTGTTTTAATTTGCTCATTTTAATTTGGACGCTTGGCTGCGGGTTTACTGCCTGTTGGGCAGACCCCATAGACCCTGATGTTGACCTGTACGAACTCTTCCATGCTCCATACACCCCAGTTCCAGATCCCACCCCCATGATGCCACCTGTGGGTGTTCAGGCCTCCGTTTTGAGCCATGACACCATTAAAGTCACCTGGGCGGACAACTCGCTGCCGAAGAACCAAAAGATCACAGATAACCGCTACTACACAGTGCGCTGGAAGACCAACATCCCTGCCAACACCAAAATGAAGGTAAGACTCTTGTGGAGTACTATACAATATATACTACCAAGGAATATTGTTAAACATGTTTTAACGCGAGAAAATCCAGCCATTTGGCTTTTCTGTCCGGTGCGCCTTATCGTGCGCCTTTATAGTGCGGAAAATACGGTATGTTTAAGGCTACATAACTTCTGAAATCTGAAGTCAAGGATAATAGTTTGTTCAACTGTTGTTCACATTATTGTAAAAATGGGTTTGGAAACAAAAAAATGCTTACAGTATTGAAATGTTTTTATTCACTACCATTTGGAATCTTGGACCAGATTTCAGCAAGAATTATGCAAGAGGTTTGAAAATATTTGGCATAGCCACACCATCTGATTTCTACATTTGCCAAATGTCTACTTGTAGTAATATACACAGCACACCGTGGTACAATTGGCCTTGCATTCACAGTTTCCTGGCACATTGCGCTTTCCCATGCCTGGTGTGGAAGGTTGGTGGAGTAACTCGTCCTTATTTGCTTTCTTAAACTGTATATGAATGGGCTATCAATGGGCCTCTCTCAGCCATCTTACATTGCCACTGTTACTGACAACTTCTGTTTTCTTTTTCCTCTGAAAACATTGTGCGTTTTAAGCTAGCTACAAATTGTTAGCCTCAACCGCACCATTTTATAGTACAGCACACCCCGCTGACATGAATTGCTGGTTGAATTTGAGTGATTTGCACACTGCAAGAGTGATTAAAGAGCTCTACAGGCTCATTATGGGTCTATTCAATTAACTAAATCCATTATATTTACACGTCTATTAACAAGGTCTTTTTTTATATTGGTCTAATACTTCGTGTGAGGAACTCTCATGCTGCTTATAGATTCTCTGCCTTCTGCCTTTCCCTGTTTCACCATCTGCTGTTGTACTGCCCCACTTGAGAACAGAACATTAATCTTAAAAATGCCATTCTAGATTATACTCTTAAAAAACTGTGAGTAGACATCCCTTGTAGTATGAACTAAATTTGATAGTAAAACAAAAAAAATAAAGACATGACCTTTAATTTCAATAATGGTCAAACTGGAGCAGCTGTCTCTTTGTAATAGATGTGTGCTAAATGTTTCAAACCAGTCGTACGATAAAACTGTGGCCATGAAAAGAACCACAGTCAGTAGGTGCTCTTCATGTTGAAGCACACACTTGCATAGTCACATGAGTGTTTCTTGAGTTTGGAATCTCCTGAAAGTCCACGCAGTCCTTCCCCAGGGACTTTAGTTGTCTTTGTTTGACACAGTACATGCAGAGGGCGGCAGCCAACTTCTAGGTTCGGCGAAGCAGGCTGCAACGTTTTCTTCAAGTTCAGGTCATTGTCAGAGACCTGACTAGAGACAAGGGGGGGGGGAAACACAACACTGATTTATATCTTGTGGACAATAACATCAGAAACTCCAATATTAACTTAAGCAGCAATGACATCACCTGTGTCCTTTTGCGGATCCATGTTTTCACAATTGAAAATTACGACTACCCTATTTTCCGCACTATAAGGCGCACCGGATTAGAAGGCGCACCGTCAATGAATGGCCCATTTTAAAACGTTGTCCATATGTAAGGCCCACCGGATTATAAGGCACACCTTCAATGAATGGCCCATTTTAAAACTTTGTCCATATAGAAGATATATACATTTGGCCCGCGGGCCGGACTTTGGACACGCCTGCTGTAGTGGCTCAATATTGGTCCATATATAAGGCGCAGCTGATTATAAGGCGCACTGTCGGCTTTTGAGAAAATTGGAGGTTTTTAGGTGCACCTTATAGTGCATAAAATACGGTATGTAGGATATAACCCTACCTTGGATTTCTTCTAAAATGGAATATTCATGTTGCTATTACTATTGCTAAAACTAGCAAATGCAACTGAAAGCCTTTAGTTTTGAAAGAAGTAACAACATGAAATAACATTGGCAGACACTGAACCATTTTGTATGTATAACATTATAAATAATTATTTTTATTATTTTATTATTAGTATTTTACATTGAGGTCCAAGAATGATGTCCTGTTCTCCTGTTCTCAGGTTGCCAACACCACCAGCCTAAACCACATGGTGTCAGGACTGAAGCCCAACACCTTGTACGAGTTCTCCGTTATGGTGACCAAAGGTCGACGCACGAGCACATGGAGCATGACAGCCCAGGGAACCACCTTTGAAACCAGTAGGAGCGCCACAAACATGCATCGAAATGTGACAAAATGCATAAACCTCTCACTGATTGTAGCAGCTAATCATTGATTAGATCACAGCCACATGCGAGTTTAAGATGCTACAATGATAAACGGATTTTTTTTTTCTTTACATCTCCCACTGTTTGCTTGGGAAAATACAGACAGAGCCCTGCGGCGAGTAGCAAAAATCTGTCAATAATTGGTGTCTGCCTTACAGAGGCTTATTATTGTGTATAGCAGGGCTCACCAACCTTTTTGAAGTTGAGAGTTACTTCTTGGCTACTGATTAGTGGGAAGGGCTAACAGTTTGATAAACACTTCTGAAATAATACATTTGGTCATGTTATTATTTGGCCTGATGATAAAGAAATCTGTGAATCCGTTATGTGACAAAATTGATCATGTTAATGATTTCGCACAATAGTTAGAAAACTGATAAATACCAATATGCAACACTTTGAAAGATCTTCCGTTGATTACATTTTAAAACCTACAACTGTTTTCCAAAATTCATCATGGTGAGCTATATTTGGAACAGGCCTGCAGGGTACAGATGGTAGCAAAGCAATACTTTAAGATTAGTTAGACAGGATGAATAGTTATATTTGCCAACATTCAGTCTAACAATGTAGCATGAATGAGTTTTTTTTTTTTTTTTTTTTTGCTGTGGTTTATACCCTCTTGTCAATCCCCACCTTTAGTTCCTAGCTCGTCCCCCAAAGATGTGACAGTGGTGAGCAAAGAGAACAAGCCTCGCACCATCATCATCAACTGGCAGCCTCCCTCTGAGGCCAATGGGAAGATCACAGGTAAGTCTCAAAATCGTCACGTGGTGGTCTCATTCGGTTTTCCCCCACACATCTGGCCTGAATTAGTCCACTTTTCCACGTGAAAACCAGAGCTGGCATTAAAGCCATCAAAGCACATAATCTACCTCTTTGCACCCCTTTTTATAGGTTACATCATCTACTACAGCACAGATGTCAATGCGGAGGACCACGACTGGGTCGTTGAACCCGTGTTGGGCAACCGCCTGACTCACCAGATCCAGGACCTGACTCTAGACACCACATACTATTTCAAGATTGAGGCTCGAAACTCAAAGGGCATGGGCCCCACGTCTGAGGCTGTACACTTTAGGACCCCAAAGAGTGAGTTTCTCTAAAATGACATGGCAACTAAATATGAGATGCAATTAGAAGCATGAAGCTGCCGAATAAATTGTTGAGGAGTGTTATTTTGTACTTATGGAGGTCATAAATTGCTATATTCTTGCATAATCATACTCATTGGCCACTTCATTTGGGTCACGTTTGAGTAAATACTATGTTCCCCCATATAGTCCGTTCCTAGAGGTCCAACAGGCAGCCTTGTGGTTGTGGGACTAAAAAAAAAAGTGTCGAGTTTTAACGCCACGTGTTACATTCCGACTTTGCACTTTTTAAGATCTTATGTCGTGGATGATGTCCTGAACTGCCAAGTCCGTCTCGGTTCTTGCAACTTTGCACTTTTTATTTCGTCTCGTAACTCCATTTTCACTTTATATAATTTGTAATATAACGGTTGGTAACATTGATATTGAATATTGAATAAATACTCCCCTGTAAGTACAATTGGGATTCCTGCCTAATCAAACTTGAATGTTCTCCAAAATATACAATAATAAACATATTGTTAAATTTATACCACTCTCACAGTGACCATTAAAATCCAGATGGATCTCAATATAATATATCTTGTTACCAACCAGTGAGTTTAATTTTGGATCTACATCCATTTTGGAGGGATTATTTAATTTTTATTGCCCCCTCCCCCCTTCCTCCTCCCCCCCATTTGAGAATAATCATTTCTGTTGATTTTTGTCCCCCAAGCCTTTACTTCTATTGGTTACTCTTCACCAGAGTAATGACAGATAAGGTGCACATCTCACATTTTAGTTATTTAGTTGCGGTATTTGTTAGCTTTCTTTAATAGTAGTGTATTTTTTTTTTTGTTTTGTTTTCATTTAAATCAGTTTTAAATTGTTCTGCAACTGCCTTCTCACAGACTTGATCTCTTGTTCTGTTTTCTTCTCACTTGCCACCCTGCTAACCTGTGTTGTTTTTTTTTTTGTATGATTTTTTTTTCTTCTTCTTCTTTTCTGTGCTTCTTAAGCTGAGTCCTCTGACAAAATGGCTAATGACCAAGGTAAACACCCCTCACACTTCATCTTTGTGTGCACACTTGTGAGTCTGCTCCTCTTGCTAAGATTTCCAACTTTCCAGCTTTGGCTTATAGCAAGTTTTAGATTGGAGTCTAGCCCATTGACCTACACGAGGCAGTATGATATGCCAAGACCAGAATCCATTCATCAATTTAAAGATTTTCTGTAGTGCATCTTTTCCCTCATGAAGCCACTCTTTGTGTCCACTGACAGCCTCAAATCTTCCATCGAAGCCTGGGCCTCCAGGCAACCAACTTCCCCTTGATCCTGGATCAGCAGTTGGTAAGATTTTTCAACATTTTTAAGCCCCAAATCAAAATAAGTACAGTACATGCTTATAGTGTCAAATTGATTATATTTTTGTAACGGACATATTTAGGGATGGCCAGTATTGATGATTACTCAGACTTGGGTTAATTACGCAGAACTGACTGTTGATTGATTTGAGGGTCTGTAAAATATGAAAATATCGCTTTGAGCCGGTCATACCACAAAGCCACCAATTGTACCATTTTCTAGGGTCACTGTAATTTTTTTTGCCATCTTAGCTTGCATGCTATGACAAACCCCTATGAGCAATATTATTGAAACAGGAGTTCACCACAAATACTTTTAAAAAATAACATTTGATTACCATAATCGATTAATTTCCATCCAGAACATTTACTCAAATACCCATCCATTGTCGTGTATGAGCAAAGCAAGGCAGTTTTATTTATTTTCCACATTTCATACACAAGACAACTCAATGTGCTTTACTAAACCAAAACCACAACACCCTAAAAGCATTTAAAAACAGCTAAAGACATTCAAAGGCCAAGCAAAGAGAACTAAAGTAGCTTACTAAGAATTATTAAAAGAATGTACAAGCAAAGATTTGAAGGTATTTAAAGCTAGTTTTCTAAAATTACTGACAGTGAAATCTACTTTAATGCTTCAAAGACCTTAAAATTAGTTTGGAGTGGGGAGGTGGCAAAGTCTTTATCCTGGATTCAAAAGGATTTACTGTTTTAGCTTCTGTTGACTTTCGTGCAGCAGAACAGGTTGTTTGCTTATTTGATGGTTCTGCATTCACATTTACCATGCTAAGTGATAAGTGGTCTTTTTCAAGGCAAATCCGGTATGGGAAGCAATGAAAATCACATCCTGGTCATCGTCATCATCATCTCAGTGGGAGCGTTCATCATCATCCTGGTAGTTGTGGGGGCCTTCCTGTGCACACGGCGCACCACGTCACACCAGAAAAAGTAAGCAAAAACCATCACACATCAATTTTTTTTTTTTTTTTTTTTTGGTCTTTAAACACTTAAATCTTTGAATTATGAGTTCACTACTTCTCTCGGCTGTCTGGCTCTTACCAATTGTAGTCCCCATGAGGCAACAAGAATTGGATTTACAGAAGGTCTGCTTCTTCCATCAAGGTTTCCAGTCTGTCATAAATTTCAAGCAATCATTGTAAAAAAAAAGATGTCGAATGTTGTGCTTGTTTATGATCATATCGGCACACGCAGACTGTTCTCTGCTGTTGTAACATCCAGGAGATCAGATTACACGAACCACAGACAGCTTTATGGTCAGATGGCCTCCTTCAACGTAAGGTCGTTTCCTCCATTAACCTTGGCTTTACGTCACACAGGAAGCGGGCGGCCTCCAAGTCATCCAATGGCTCGCACAAATACAAGAGCAACTCCAAAGATTTGAAACCGCCTGATCTTTGGATCCACCATGAGCGGCTGGAGCTCAAACCAATGGACAAGTCACCGGAGCCAAACCCGGTCATGACCGAAACACCCATCCCGCGCACCTCCCAAGACATAACTCCAGCAGACAGCGGCATGGACAGCAACCCCCATCTGCAGCAGAGGCGAAATTCCTACCGTGGTCAGTCTGTGGGAAGAATAACTAGTTCAATGAATGTTATGGTCATATGATGTGAGTCAGGCTTTTGAGTCAGACAGTCGTTGCTAGGTTTTAGCTTGGTATTGTGCTCCACTATTGTTAAGCATTGCAATGGAGCTTTTTTTCCCAAAGATTTTCCCATACGGTATTGAGTTGTGCATCTATGAGAAAAGAAATATTTTGGTTTTAATTATTTGGCCTACATTATACAATCACGTTGAGAAATTAAGAAAGTTCAATTGTTTATTTGTAATTTTATGATTTTATTATGGCTGCACTGCATCATTTACATTTGGCATTTTACCCCCCATAATGTAACGGGTTCTTTACTTTCGCATAAATATACCTCGCGGCTTTATGGGGGAAAAAAGGCAGAACGAAAATCATGCAATGTAGCCACAATAAAACCATAAGATTAAGAATACTTTTCGAACATATTAGTATGATGTAAGCCAAATGGTTAAAACATTTTTTTTTACTTGCGCAGACCTCGTGGCGTTGTGGAAAAAATGCTACGTTTTTAGCATTTGGCTCCAAATAAATTTGAATGTATTTGCGAGCCGGTTTGGATGTATTTGCGAGTACGTTCGAACGGATTTGCCAGTCAACATATTTTTAGTTTATATTGGCAGCTCCGCACTTCCATAAATATGTCTCGTTAATGTTGCCAAATGCAGCAGCCCCTCCTCCCCCATTGTTGTTTGTGTGTCTAGATCCAACTTGTGTTCAATTAGCGCCTGCTTTACACAGTTTCTCAGTAAGTTTCTGGAGGTCTGCACTCAGTGTTCCAATTTAAATTAGCTTGATCATTTTCTTGTCTTGCCAGTCATATGCATGCTTTTCATTCACGCCATGTTCACAGAATGACTGCTCCACCTTCTTGCATCAAAAGTGTTTATCAAATTTGACAATATCTTTTTACAGTTGGATCAAAATGTAGGACTTTTTAAAGCATCTGAAATGAACCATGGTTCAAAATGGATTAATCTCCAAAAAGGGCAGAGTAGCAGCTCTTTCTGATTGGCTGGTTTCCACCATACTTTTTAGGCCATGAATCAGAGGACAGCATGTCGACCCTTGCAGGCCGGCGGGGGATGAGGCCTAAAATGATGATGCCTTTTGATGCACAGCCACCTCAGCGTAAGTGTGTGTGACCAGAGGTGTGTCTGAATGTGTTTGACAAGTGAGCATGTCATTGTTTACACTTAGTAAGCTGTTTCTTTGAAAAATACAAAAATGGGAGCACCACGGATTTCTGACATCTTGTACCCGGATTAATTTATTGCTGATGATTTAGTTCTTGACAAAGGATGAAAGCGTGTGAATGTGTATGTGAGCGGAAGTGCATCCACATCCTTCATCTTCAGCCTTCTCTCATGATAAACCTCCATGTCCATTTGAATCCACAGCTGTAATTAGCGCTCATCCCATCCATTCCCTCGATAACCATCAGCACCATTATCACATGGGCAGCCTGGCGTCGCCCACGCGCAGCTACCTCTACCATCAGGGCAGCGGGCACCCCCGTGTGCATTCCTGCAGCCCTGTCTCCCATTTAGACACAGGTGAGACACTGCCCCGTTCTGGTCGCTGGAGGAATTACAACAAAGGACGCTCATGTTGACTCGAGTCATTTTATTTCAAAAAGCATGTTTCCACCTTTATATATTTCTTCAATTCCATTGTTCTCTGCCTCACCCGTTTTACTGTCTTCTACCTCAGATGTTATTCAGTGAAGTCTGCCATCAAAGTTGCAATTAAATGTGCTTAGTGTTGTAGCAGCAGCTGTTGTTGCACGACACGACACGACGCTTTTTAGAGTGGAGAAGATTTGGACCGAGGGAAGTGACAGTAGTGAGGAACAACATATGGCCAAATTTGAGCAGCCAGATGTGCGTTTTTGTTGCCGCTGTTTCTTAGGTTTAGTATTCTTTTATAAAAGTAAAAAAATAATAATTGAATATGCAGACTACGTGTAATTCGTGTCATCAGTCGTTCTGTGCAGGGCTGCTTCTTTTAGCGGAAACTGCCATCTTGAAATGCTAATTTGCTTATTAAGTAACATCTCATTTACTAACTGCAAGGCCGCATCCTATGAAATTATGTGATTTGTAAAAGGCATTGTCCAAGACTGGGTGGCTACAAAGTGCTCTAATGGGTTGAGGGGAAAATTGTTATTGTCTGGTATCCTGTTTGTGGTAACTACTGCACAACTCAAAAAGTGTTAGGGACATGTTTGACTCCCAGGTCAAATTTCAGGGTGAACCTAACATGCAATATAACCTACAGGTAAGCTTCACTTGGCAACTTGGCATTTTGATGCACATGTCACATTTTGCACAACATGCTTAAGATGAACGGCAAAATTCACATGGCTTTTGAGCTACATATGAATCGACCTCTAAATTTCCAAGGAGGTGGATATCGCTATATCTTTGTGTGACTCATGCAGTCTCCTCGTATCTCTGTTGTTACTTGCTGATGACACTTTAAGCTTAAGAAAAATCGCTTCCTCATCGGTCTCCTCCCCCTCCTCTTCTGTCCTCCAGAGTCGGTGAGGAATACACCTTGTTCGGAGCCTCTTCCTCCAGCTGCCTCATCCTCGCAGGCCTCCTGCCCCTCAGAGATACTGGCAGAACCCGAGGGCAGCTACCATGGCTCTAGCACCACGGAGGAAGAGTGCTGCTACACCGGCAACCTGCCGCCCCTGCGCTCGGCCCACCCGCACGCCCACGCTCACCCTCTTAAGAGCTTTGCCGTGCCTGCCATCCCAGCTTCAGGTCACCCTAGCTTTGAGTCCCCTGCGCTGCCCAGCACTCCCCTGCTGGCTCAGACTGGTGAGTAGAACCTGCTGGCATTTCATAGTGTCTTGTGTCATGTAAACTCCACGCTAGTAGGCCAGATTGAGATTCAAACCCAGAATCCCAGAATGTTGGTCTTCTTCTGTCTCATTCACTGATTTGGATTTTCTAGCTAACAACATATCAGTGATCATCACTGACGGCTGGCATAGTTTTGCATGCTGCAGTTTGTCATATCTAAAAAGCACGATGACATAAATATCTCCAGACTCGTGTGAGTGTTTTAAGGAATCTAGGGATGCATTGATGTGAAAATGGCTGCAAAATCACAAGTATGCAAATTTTCCCCCAGATTTTTGGTTGCCACGTAGCACCGCCACTGAATGTTTGACACCAAGTTACTGAACAACATGGTGCTCATGAAATTTCCGCTTGGTATGTTCACCTGATTCAGGGCCTCCCACACACCCCCATGTCGTTAAAACAGCCTGCATCGGCACTCTTGGAAGGACTCGAACACCAATGATAGTCAACGTGCCCAACGCCCCCGACGTCCCAGAGACTAGCAAGATGCTGGAGGATGTAGACAGCGTGAGTATTGTGGCCTGCAGACGTCTCATGCTGTTCAATACTCAATTGTTTTAATGTGCCAGAAATGTAACTTCCACACTGTCCTTCCAAATCCATATCAGGTTTTCTTGGGGCACTGGATTATATAGCTAGCTGCAGATGTACTTTGATTTTAACCACGGTTTCTGTTTCCTCTTTCTCTCTTCATTCTTCTTTAACTTCATTCTCACCCTCTGTTGGCTGTAATTTATGAACCCATTTACTTTTTTTATGGCTGATTAATACAAAACCCACAATTGGAATGTTGGGTTTATTGTTTTGCTTCTTTGCTTCTGCTGGTTTATTTTGCTTTCATCTGCTGTCGCTTTCTGGTCATGTAACTTCCCACGCTTCAGTCCTATTGATCCATCATCCCCTCGCTCGCCTCACCCCACCCATTTGACTCCCCCCCCTCTCCATTTCCTCTGTGAAAGGTCCCTGACTGACCCTCTCCTCCTCTCCTTTTCTCCTCCCTCCCCTCCTCCAGGTGCTTGCCTCCCTACCCCCCTGCCCCTCCCCCGCCCCTCGCAGTAACCCTGTTCCTCTCCCTCAGAGTTACGAACCAGATGAGCTGACCGAGGAGATGGCCCACTTGGAGGGTCTCATGAAGGACCTCAATGCCATCACCACAGCACCATGAGCTTACACACACACGCGCACACACACATGCACGCACACACACTACACTCCATACAGATAAACCATTGGCACAGGAAAGTAAAAAAACAAACAAAAAAAAAAAAACATTTGGGAGCAAGTGGCCCATGGACACACAAAATGACTTCTGTGAGACCCCCACCCCCCCAACACCTTTCGTCCTGCAAAGAAAAAAAAAACTCCTAGGAACTTTTTTGGCTCACCTTTCTCAATCTCAGGAAGGAGATGGCCATGGCGCTTCATGTTTTTATGAAGAACCATTCTCGGAGACAATGAACTCGGTCAAATGATTGTGATCTTACTTCCTCAGCAAAAATACAAACATGTTTTGTTTGTTTGTTCGGTGCCACATGACGATGCACGTCTGTCAAAAGTCCAACGACATGCTAGTATTGATGTTGGTCCATGCGGTCTCTGTGTTTCTTTTGTGCGTTTTGTATATCTATTGGGCAGTTTCAGTGAAGTGAACATTGGACATCCGCCTTCTTTACAACCCAACATTATCCGACATTTAGTCATGTATGTTCGTATCCCCTTGTACCACGATTGTATTGTTTTCTACCTTATTGTATTCTTTATTTTTTACATACGTATCCTTATAAACATGTACATATGTTGTTTTTATTTTTTAAATTGCGTCATTCTTTGATTTGAAAGGAAAGTGTCACAAAGGAGTTCTAACATTTTGCAAGTTTTCTTTCCAGCAGGGTCTCCTTTCTAAAAGCCTTACTGCCGTGTCTGCAGGTTGGAAGGTTAAGTTGACTTGGACTCAGGGTGCTGTCCCCACAAGCCCCTCCCCTTCCTGGCACACTCACACTTATACTGCAGTCAAACAATCACCTACAATAGACCAGTTGTCTTTTATACAAAGTGAGTGTGTCGTGGCGTTTACACTCATTCCTGGTGGCCCCTTGAGTGCAACATTATGGTTCTATTATACGTGAAAGACATGTTGGCCTTTAGAACGGGACTCATCATTTTTGTAAGAAGAAAAAAAGGCTAGTCACAAGCCTGATGTCAAGTCTACTTTCCTATCATCCTGTTACCCAAAGAAATTTATGGTCATCATTTGCAAACTCAATTTTGGGGATGTTTCTCACATATCCATTATCATGAATGTCATTATTAGTGTGGGAGATTTTAATAATGGATACAAACCTTTTCGTT
This sequence comes from Syngnathus floridae, assembly GCF_059516105.1. NCBI lineage: Eukaryota > Metazoa > Chordata > Actinopteri > Syngnathiformes > Syngnathidae > Syngnathus > Syngnathus floridae. The sequence continues at coordinate 8,876,748 of NC_142415.1, forward strand.
TTTTTATTTGGGGGTGGGGGGGATGTTTGATCAAAAACAAAACAAAGAGGGAAGTTAAAATAAATAAATAAGGGCCGGACTCCATTTGGGAAATTATCTATTGAGTTGTTAACAGTTGAAACCTGTATTGCACTTTTTCACAGTTTTTGGAAAGTAAATTTCTTACATATCTTGTGTTTTGAATATCAAATGCTGTTTGTGTAGTGTAGTTGTCCTCTAGGTAAAGCAGCAGGCAGCTGGTCTTGTTTTATTTTATTTTTTAAATTGATTTTTTTTTTTTCCTGCTCCAGAGATGATACAAATTTGAGCAGCCGAGTGTTGATTTTGCAGCTCATGGTGAGGAATTATGTTGTTGCTTGTTCATGTACAGAGATTTCTTTGCTTTCTGTAGAAAAAAAATCGGTGGCTTTTTAAGAAAACGTGAAAAACATGTCTGGGAGAATTTTTTTTTTCGTATGTATACAAGCTAATATGAATACTAACAAAATAAACATTTCATGTTTTATTTCAGCGCAAATATCCAAGAAGGCCAAGTAGACAACGTGTGCAATTGTTGTAGCACTGGCCACCACATTCGGTACATCTTCCCAAATCTGGACCTAAAATCACATTTAAATTTTTTTATAAAACATTCTCTGTGAAAGATTTCATAAATGTCAAGTAAACTGGCAAAATGTTCTGGACTCCTCACGCACGGATGTTGCATTATTCATTTTTATGAAGTAATTTACTGATATCTGTGATAAACATGTTCCAATTAAAATGTTGTCCGTTCGATCAGTTAAAGCCCCCTGGATTGATAATGAATCAGATGCTGCATGAAACTGTTTTTCTGAAAAAGTATGCTAATGTATCAAAAAAATGCAGGGAATTGGTAAGTTTACAGATCATTGGAACAAAATCGCCAAAATGAACAGACAAAACAAAATTATATATTGCAAAAACATTGGGAAAAGGTTATGGAAACACTTAAAAGGGTATTGGTATGAATGAATAAAATGTGGATTTCTGGAAATTGACGGTAATATAACAAAAAACATTTGATATTGCAAGCTAGTTTAATAATTATTTCATTAATAAACTGATTAGTATAAGGAAGAATGTGTTGCCTGGGTGCAGTAACATTTCTGATTCCATCGTTAAAAACTTGATCGTAGATAAGGATTGCAATTTTGAATTGAAAGTGATCTGAGCTTGACAAAACGATTTTAAACTTTAAATGGACTAAACCCTGTGGTATTGACAGTTTTGATGGGAAATTCTTGCAGCTCACAGCCACGGTCAACTGAATTTTCCATCAAATGATGTTTTCATCAGTGTTTTTCCACGTTTATGTAAGACAGCCACTACCCCAAAAAAGTAGAAAGCAATTTTCATGACCAAACACTAGACCATTTGGTATTCTACCCGCTTGAGAAGAATCTTAAAGGGAACAGCATCAACTCTGATCTCCATCTGTAAGGTAAGATCTCTTAATGATGACCGGTTAAAACATCTTGATCAGAAATGAATTGTAGGCTCTGTACTTTTACCGAGTTTAGAGCAGATTTAGATATTCTTGATCATGAGTTACAGAAGGGAAAAAAAAAAGGGGCCCTCAGGTTCAAAACTACATCAGTAGGGTAAACCTCATGAGAAGCTGGCTGTCAAACAGAAATCAATGTTGTTTTGTCTGATGGCACACTATCAAACATTACTCGAGGTTGCCTTGGACTCTCCTTTATTCCATCTTTGTGAATGCCATACATATTTAAAAAATATATGTATTTAGGTACAACAATATTGGCAAATAAGACGACTATGAATTTCCTTGCAGAAATGATTGCGGGCTCTTAACGGAATCAATTTGGATTTCTAACTGGGTTGATGAGAGCAAGACTCCAAATATGTCATAATGTCTGATTCTAAGCTGTGCCTCTCGGGAATACAATATTGAAAAGAGAAATGTTCACACAATCACCTTTCTTTAAAATAATCAATGAGGGTAAACTATTTTGTGTTTCATGGGGAAATCACAACTTCACTCACTAATATGAGGAAATGCCACAAGTACACGGTAAGCACACATACTTGTACCACGACACTGGGAGTGGCGTATACAATCCAAAAAAAACTTCAGCATATGTATGTAACTCTTCATAAAACAGAACTTGCCGCACAATTTTTTTAAATTTATGCCATGTGTGTATGTTGCCACGTTCATCCCAATTGTCAAACAATGACATCAGCTTTGTATTGGCGGGCGAGCATTTGTTTTGCACTCGGACTGGGGAAAAAAAACATTTTAAAATAAATATTGGTGCATCTCTATGCATCACGCAAGACGAGTCAAGTGCATGGAACTATCAAATTGAGATTTCTGGTAATGTGCCATTAGCCATTACAACCAGCAGAGGTCGCTCCAACAACTTGCATCTCGCCGTCTGCCTCAGTGACGTCATCGACCCTCACAGCAAGGAAAATGGCGTCCGACTCGTCTCGTAATCCTCCTCCTTTCCCTGCAAACGACGAGCCAGAAGAGGGACTGTCTGACTTGGTAGATGGAGACAGTGACGAGGGGGAAGATATTTTCGTCAATAATGTAAGTTTGCGTGTCCTTTTTTACCTAAATTGCCCAGTCATTGATAACTGGTTGCAGCTATTCTTAGCTAGCTGACTTGTCTCAATCTTGACTTGTCAAATTTTTGCCATCTAAAATAATATCTCTGCTATGTTGCCAATGATGATAATCGTGGTAGTCCACGTGACACAGTGTAAATGTAACCAAAAATCCAAGCCAGGGCCGCGACCGACTGATGTGGTAACCTCAGATGAACTTCCCATGATACGTGTGAGCTCGAACTCTTTAACTTTGACTTTGGTGGTTTCTAATGGCTTTGATTCACAGAGGGCCAACCTCCCCAATATCCACGTTTCTACAGCGTCGCTTTCAGAATGTCTTTCTGCGCTTGACATAGGTGAACACCTCTGTGCAGACTAATAAATCCATGAATCGCGGAGTATATCAGCGAGGTGGCGAGCTCCCCTCCGGCGATGCGAGCAGCCGCACCAGCGCCCAGTCCAACGGAGTCCACTCTGACGAGGACGACGATCTGTTTGCCGGTAAAAGCCCTCCCTATCCTTACAATTGATATTATCTTTAAAAAAATGAGACGACAAAAAAGGTGATGTTGGTTTCACTAATCAATGTCACGACAGTCTTTTTTCTTTCTCAGTTTACAGACAGGACTCACAATGAGCTTTGCGTAGTTAAAGAAATAGTTGTTTACGTTTATGAGCCACAACAACTCACAGTTATTCCAAGGACAAATTATTCAAAGCAAAAGTGATCAGAACTGCATCATAAAATCACAGAAGAGGCATCTTTCACTTCTGAAGGAAGTTCATTCCACAAATTGGCTGACCTCGAAGGACTGCAAGGCTGTATCACATTTAGTTTTTGATCTCTTTTGAGGAACATTCAGACAAAGGCCATTGGTGTGACCTTGCAGGACAATAAAACACGTAATCCACAAAGTATGGAGGCGCTTGACCGATCAGCGCTATGTGGTTCAGTTCAAATTTGGACTGAACCCTAAAATGATCACAGAGGCTGCAAGGATGAGATAAAGACATTTTAGAAAATTAGAGTGATGTGGCTCAATCTATGCGCTTGAGACAAAAATTGGCATTCTGAGCAAACTGAAGATGTTCTAATGAAGCTTTGTCCATGTGGATGAAGAGAAAAATCAAAAGTCTTTTCACCAGTGTCATCAATTTTAACTATCTGTATGTATTGCTTATTGTCTTAATTAGTTGTGGTTGGATTTGCGTGCGAAAATATGAGTATGGTAATGGTTAGTTGGTGGAACAGGTCCTACCTAGTATCTACCCTTGGTGGAGTCTTTAAATAAATAAATCCCCCTTAAAAGGCATTATTTTTCTCGGTTCCAGGATTTGCTGGTATTCTTAATTATCAAAGTGAATAATATTAATGAACAAAGACTAAAAAAAAAAAAAAAAGCTAATAGGGCAAAAAAAATTTTCATCCAGGTAAAAACTATGCCTATGATTGTCTTTCAAAGCATTTTGATAATAAGTTATCCAGAACTATTTTTTTGCTAAGTATTTTATTAATTGTATCTACTTTTCTTTTATTTCTTTACCTTGCTAACCCTGCAACTGCTTTAGAATGTCATTACAGTATGTGTAGTACATTGAGTTACCTCATGTATGGAATGCTCTATCAGTCAATGATTCACACAGTGATGCCGCAGAAAATTACAAAATGTCACTTAATTGTAAAGTGAAATTATTTACAGAATTCATAACAAGTCATGCATCTTTGTCCATCTATCTATGCCATCGACTTAATGACAGACAGCACAAATAAAGGCAATTCTGTTAGAGCAAAAGGTTCTATAATTGGCATGCGTCCACTTTTTGTCACATTTTCTCTTTGGTGGTATGCCGTAAAATTATTCGAACTTAAATATGTACCTTGTAACAATGCACACTTGGCAATTTGAAAATTCCGATGTCTTTTTTAATTTGTTTGTTCAGCCCAACTAAACATTAATTTCAGATGGCAGGTAATTCACGCCTCTGAAAAGAAATTTGTATTCCAGGCAGACCGTTATATAGTTATTTAGATAATTGGACATGAATTTCCTAAGCAAAAGATAAATAGTCATATTCGAAAGGAGCATAGCCTGCGGTGCTTAAAAAAGTGTGCATTCAATTGCTCCAGCTGATTGAATGAAAAATGCTGATGATGAACTTTATTACCATTGTAATTCTTGTTGAGCAATACACACTTGTCAGCACGTGAATAGAGCCTGCCGGAATGTGGGTGTATAGAAGTACTAAATTTGACAGTCTACTAAACATTTGCCGTCCAGTTTCCAACCGACTTGCGGTGCAGATGAAGTCAAGGTGAAGTAAAATCTTTTGTTCATTCATGATCACATTCTCTGCCTAGTTCACCTGCATGGCTAATGAGTTCCAATGCAAGAGCTGTATCAAAGTATTTGGCCTCAAGAAAAATAGTAATGCTCACTTTTTTTGACTGTCGGACAGGTATTAATTAAAGTTTGCCCCACCGGGTAATGTGTAGCTGCAGGGATACTTTTATGTGCGGATCTCATTGCATTTTTTATCAGGAACAACACTTGCAGCTGCTTCAAAGCTGATGAATATGACATCGCACAACATAACTAGTCATCCACTTTTGTTCGGGCATGCCTTAGCAAATCCAACTATGTGTTAGTAATAGAATATATTTTGGTAGTGTATAGAAGGGCACTGTGTCATCTTCTGAAAGGGTTTTTTATTTTCGTCTTTCAAAATTGCAGTGCGATGCAGTTGTGCAGCACTGCAAAGTCAACTAAATAACGTGTTTTGTTAAGACTAGTTTTGTCCTTTATTTGTAGACGGATCGCGTTAGTTTTTCCAGGAGTAGCCAATGATGTACCCGCCATGTAACAAATGCTGTAATTAAAACGAAAACACATGAAAGGAAAGAAGGATGTGCAATGTCTGTCATTGAATAATCAACAGCACAGACACTGAACGGGTCGGTCAACCGTACTGAGCACTGTGCCAAGTGCTGTGTAAAACTACCTTAAGGCGTGCACTAAATATTATGGTATTTTTTTCTGAACGGGTTTTGTTTTGTCCGTGTTGTTCTGTTCAATGAATCAATTTCATCTATTTTTGGGCAAGAGAAAAATACTCCTTTTCTTTCTGCAGATGCCCAACTAAGCACGGACAAGTCTGGCAGCTCTGGCCAAAAAGAGCTCTTCAGCTCCTCTGGCTCACGTCCAATCTCCTCGTTTTCTCCGAGTCCTGCCGACATGCCAGCCCCCTCCTTGGAACAGGTACAGGCCTCAGCCCTGCAGGATAGCAGGAAAAATTAATTGCCAACACGCTTTCCCAGTGCCCACTCTCCAGTTATGTACTTAAATTGGCAAATGTATTTTAAGAACTGGAAACTGACAGCACATGTTTGCAGTTGGAGGAGGAAGAGGAAAAGGCTACTTTTGACGTGGATGTGGCTGTCACCAACCCCGAGAAAGTCGGTAAGTGTTTTTTTTTAAAGACTATTAATTTCTGCGTGTGAAATAGTGACCTTTCAGCAAGTCTGAGCAAATGTTTGTTTTTCTGCATCCAATTTGCTTTGTTTCCATTCTCCCAGGTGATGGCATGAATGCGTATATGGCCTACAGAGTATCTACAAGGGTTTGTAGCTCTATGAGTATGTTCATGACTTCAAGTTGTGTGTAATAAATATCTTGAACAAAGTATCTTCGTGTGGCCCTCCAGACCTCCTTGCCCATGTTCCGAAATAGGACCTTCTCTGTGAGGAGGCGCTTCAGTGACTTCCTGGGACTCTATGAGAAGCTGTCAGTCAAACAGTCACTTCATGGATGCATCATCCCACTGCCACCAGAGAAAAGTGTTGTAGGTGGGCCTTCTTTTTATTAGATGATGTTGAAAAGCAGCTTTGTCACAATGCTAGTTTCTTTTTTGTGCTTTATTTCCCTTAAATTAGCGTCATCCATGTCACCTCTGCTTCTTTTAGTAACCCAAAAACATCAAACCTTCTTTAACCTATTAAACATGTTCCCACAATGGAAATGCGTAAATCAAGGTAGTTGCCTGTTCCAGATCGACTAGCTCAGTGCAGATTATGTAAACAAAATATGAGTGGTGTGACTACTAGTTTGCCATGTACCATCAATTGAGTGAGAATTCCATTGACAGGAATGACCAAAGTGAAAGTGGGGATGGATGACCCGTCATCAGTAGAATTTGTGGAGAGACGACGAGCCGCTCTGGAGAGGCAAGATGTGCACGTTTGATACAGTGATTTTATTAAAGGGCATAAATAGTATGCCGTTTTCATCGTTGTGTGCGCTCTAGGTCTTGTTTCAACTGATGTGTTCTTGTTTTGCGTGTTCTTGTTTTGCAGGTATCTGCAGAGAGTTGTGTCTCACCCTTTACTGTTACAAGATCCCGATGTGCGAGAATTCTTGGAAAGAGAAGATGTGAGGGTTCTTTGACATGCTCTCCTACTTTTTTTCTCTTAGAATGATGGACTTTGAAAGTGGAGAATCTATGTGCTTGTCTTTTCAGTTACCCAGAGCATCAAACACGCAGGCGCTGAGTGGAGCTGGCTTCCTTAAAATGATCAATAAGGCGTCGGAAGCTGTCAACAAGATGACCATCAAGATGAACGAATCCGACACTGTAAGGGGATGTGGTGTGTAGATGCGAATAGCTTTATTTAGAGGTGAAAGCACCTCATCACTTGAACCACAAGCTTAGATCAGTGTCAAGAGTCCAAAATTACTCATTACTTATTTAATGGATACGGTAAAGACAACCTGAATTTCAGTATATTGTGCAAATGTCCCAAATTGAGTCACTGCTAAGTACATGTCAAGAACTATGCCATTCTAAAAATAACACTGGCTATATAGTAGTAAGAAAGAATGAGAAGTATTTTTACGTGTATTCATCCATTTTTACAACAGCTAATTCTGTTGATGGTTGTTGGGAAACTGGAGCCTATCCCAGCTGACTTAAGGCAATAGGCAGACTCAAGCCCGGGCTGGTCGTCGTCCACTTACAGGCACATTGAGACTGACTCACTGTCACTGAGTGGGAACTGAACCTGCATGCTGACAAATATTCCCGTCCGGTCGATAATATGCATTCCCGGTTGGGGCATAGCTGCGCCGCTACAACCATTAGGGCTGAAAACATTCGGCATCGGGGCGGTTGGAGTTGCTGACAAATTACAAAAAGAAATGTATATACAGGTCAAAAACTAATGCATCGCAAGACATTTACTGCAGAGAGTACAATGGCCATTTGGATTTGTATGTGCTCAGTTTGGGCAGATATGCTCGCTTCATCCCGTATTCCAAAACCATGCATGTTCGGTTCATTGATGATAAATTGCGAAATTGTCCTTAGTAAGAAGCTTTCTATAGCTGTGTGTGCCCCGCAATTGGCCACTGAGTGAGCCATGAGGGTTATTACTACCAACAGTCTTGTTTGCACTGTAGCACTTTGAGATTTGGTGTCAAATGTAAAGTGCGTTATAAATCAACGTTTTTATTAACACCGCCACTCGTCCAAAGCCAGCTAGGCTTATACACTAGCATCAATATTGAGCATAATGGGGTTGGAACTTTCTAGACTGACTTGTACTTGAACTTCTGTTTTGCATCAAACATTTTTTCCCTGTTGGCAGTTGTTGAAATATGAGATTCATTTCTGACTTAGTTTTGAGACTTGTCTTCTTTTTCAGTGGTTTGAGGATAAGTTGCAAGAGGTGGAGAATGAGGAGCAGCAGTTAAGGAAGCTCCATGCTGTGGTGGACTCGTTGGTCAGTCACAGAAAGGGTGAGCTACATCTGCATGTCTTGTCAGGAATTCATTTAAAAAAGGGTCAACAGAGTTATAAAAAAAAAAAAGGGGGGGGGGTGCCCAGATGTTTCACGTCAGTCTTCTGAGAATTACAGAGAATTACACGGATGTTCTCACCCACCAACACCAGAGCTATGCGGAAACACGGCAGTATTTGCCAAAAGTATGGCCATGCTGGGGAACTCTGAAGAAAACACCGCTTTGTCCCGGGCACTTTCCCAGCTGGCAGAGGTCGAGGACAAAATGGAGCAGCTGCATCAGGAGCAGGCTTCCAGTGACTTCTTCATTTTTGCCGAAGTGCTGGCTGACTACATCCGTTTGCTGGGTGCTGTGCGGGTAAGACAACTGGGCAGTCTATGAAGACTTTGGCGTAGGCTCAGGAAGCATGTCAAAGTTACATATTTAAGCATATAAACAAAACTAACTCATCCAGAGACGGTGAAAATAAAGGTTTGGTTTTCCAACCTTTGTCAATGTATTGTGTCCTCTGTTGCTAAGAAAGATTACTTTGCCATTTTCAAACCGGTTCTTGGATATTAGGTGTCACGTTGGCTTTTGTCAACCACTCTCTGGCTGTCCACAGGGCTGTTTTGACCAACGCATGCGGGCGTGGCAGCGATGGCAGGAGGCTCAAAGTGCACTCCAGAAGAAGAGAGAGTTGGAGGCAAAGCTCCTGTGGGCCAACAAGCCGGACAAACTGCAGCAGGCCAAGGAGGAGATCGCTGAGGTACGCACACAAACAAGTTGTGTCTTTATGACTTGTGAATAGTATATATGCTGTATCGTCACTGATTTCATTGTGTGTTGTCGGCGTGTGCGCAGTGGGAGGCTAAAGTTACACAACACGAGAGAGATTTTGATAGAATCTGCATGACGGTGCGCAAGGAGGTTCTCAGGTTTGAGGTAAGTGTTTCAATTGCATTGCTTTAATGGTCAGAAACAGCATTAATTTTAATTAGCAAGGAATAAAAAAAATCTCATTCATCTAATTTTGTATTTGTAGAAAGAAAAAAACAAGGACTTGAAGGCCCAGATCATCAAATATTTGGAGTCGATGCTTCAGTCTCAGCAAAGGGTAATAACATCAATTATTTATTGCACATTGTTACCACGAAATGACTGCATTTGGTTTTCATTGTTTTGTTTCGTATTGTAAACCGTCTTGTCATTCTTCTCCTATTTCTATTCCAGCTCATCAAGTTTTGGGAGGCTTTCCTTCCTGAAGCAAAGGCAATAGCTTAACGAAGGAGGATGGACATTTTTTTACAACCCATCTGCCTTTTCTGAACATGTTACCTCTACCACAAACTGAGAGGACCATTTTGAGACACGAAACAGACTTCCATCTGCTCTTGTATTCTCGAATCTTGTACAGTTTAATATTGATGCGCTGCATAAACTTTTGTTTATATTCCCTACTTTAAAATGCAATGAATGAGATTCAGGAAAGATGAGCCAGGTCATAGTATTTGTAAAGAAAACATAATTAAAAGTCTTTCACAAAGAGGGAGACGTGAGTATACAACGTAAATGTTTACACTGAGGTGCAGATTGAGAGTAACACTGTTCCTAGTTTACATTGAAGGTCAAACGTATGACAGACATTCCAGTGTAGCCATAGATGAATTGTCAGATTATGTTTTGATGCAATTGAATGCATTGCACTGGGTAGAAAATCATTTCTTAAGTCTTAAGCCGCTATTGACGGGCTCAATTAAACACCTAGCGCATTGCTACTGGGTATCACATACGACCTATGTGAGCCGATAAATGTTACAATAACAGGGTGACAATCTTGTCAGAGCAGTTATAATTGGAGGAATGACAAGTCAGTTACAACTTCGTTCAGACTGGATGAGGAATTCTTAGTCAAGATATTCGTCTTTTGGAGCTGATGCTGGCGCATATGGTTAAAAAACTTTTCGTTGTGTAAAGCAACATATGCAACCTAAAAGAAATCGTCCAATCACTATTGACTTATTAGTCAGAAAACATGCTTTGGTCAAGACATGGTATTGATACACTAGTTAAACAGTTGTTTTTTTGCAACTTTTGTGACTTGGGTTTTTCTGCCATATTTCCATAAGAGTGTGCTTTACTTTTGTAACCACTTTGCATTAGCACGTGTTTTTTTGGAAATGCTATACAGATGGTTGAGTTAAAAAAATAAATAAAACATCAGGTTACACTTGGTGTGCAGTTTTTTTTTGTATTTTTACTGAAGTCATACTGTCAAACTAACAGTGGATGATGACTAAAGCTGAGCAGCAGGATTGAGCATTGGGTTTTGTCTCTTTTAGAATTTAAACGACCAATCCTTTAAGTATTTCTGAATTATCTTGCTAGGCTAGGAAAGAGAAAGAAAATTCTGAGGTGAAAACAATCTGAACAGTGTGGACAGTCTTCCAGCATATCAAGGCCATATGGTGGGTTGTGCTCATAATACCGCTCAGAGGCAACCCAAATAGACGCCTGAACAATTAACCTCAACAAGTATGTGCTGATGCAGAAGAGCAAAAGATCTATTTTGTGGCCCTTCCAGAGATTGAACTTCCCACCCTGCCATATCTGTTGAATTTGTTTTACACTGAACTTGTATATGTCTTAAGCCATGTTGCAAGAACTTAGTCCTGTGCTACCAGTAAAACTTGCTCCCACCAGCAGAATAATGTGAAATGCCCAAATTGATGTAAATATGAATTCTGCTTTCAGCTTGGTCTTTCCAAACTGGTACTTTACGTGTGTTGAATAGAAAGAAAAAAATACATTTGCTAAATTAAGAAAATTACAAATATTTTTAGTTATCGTATGAAGAAAATATTGGGAAATTTCTGACTGCAGAAAATGCACAAACATGATATGTTTCCGGTACTGATTAGGTCTATACCATGCAGTCTTGAAAGCTGCAAAGTACAAGCTGTGGTGATCGGTAAAATAAACTGATTGATCCCAAGTTTTCACAAATCAGCCGATCGCGGTAATTGGCCATTCAATCGAAGCTACTACTTATATGTTATCAATTTTGTAGTGACAATTATTGTAGGGAAAAAAAAATCAAAACCTTGCCTTTTATAAGGGGGGGGGGGGCTCCCTGGCTTCTTACCTGTAGCAAATCGTCTCGAGACGCCCCTCCTTATACGATATACGTAGCTCGAAACAGTTCCAGAAATGGACTTTGAATGCCTAGTGGACCACCTTTAGTAAATAGTGTTTGTGTGCCTCTGTTAAGACCACCCTGTAATTTCCAACAATGGCCGAATCCCGTGCGTTTTCTGAATTGCGATTACGTTGCGCGTTGACTTTTTATTTGACGACTTTAGCTACGTGAACTGGAAAAGAAGGTGCAAAGTCGAAGAGTTTGTGAGCAAAATAAGACAAGCCTGCCATGTGGCAATGTACACTGTTAAGCCCGGGGCGACTCCTTTCGTCATGACCCCTCCACTCACTGATTTGTCATTTATTAAAAAAGCCAGAATCACTAAATCAGTGTTATGGAGGAAGGTGACAGGACATCCCAGGTTGTATCCACAACTAAATGAACTCGTATCCGTGTGACCTGGAAGTGTGCGTGTGGAAGCGGGCGGTGCCGTTTTTCTACATCCGGTGTGTTCGAACCTCACTCCAGCCAGCAGCGAGCGAAGGCGGACTCCTGAAGAATAATGGAGAGGGCTCCCACTCTGTTGCTAACATGAAATATCAGCACCAACAAGTAACACCGAGAGCCTTGAGTCAAGACTGGCTCTAACATTGCGAATTCGGCAGCAACACATCTTACGGCGCGTGTCCTTTTCATCTGGCTCTATCGCAACCAAGGTGAGCCTGTTGTGTTTGTTCGCGGTCAGCCACAAATCCGGAATTTGTCGGGGCTTTTGCTTGTTCGTTAAGATTTCCATAGCTGATGGGGCTAATTTCCTTGTTGAGCTTGGTGCAGCTGTCACTCAGCCATCAGTACATGTTAGCGAAGGCGTTTACGACAAGCTGCCATTAAGGCTTATTCGAGTCTTATCGTTCATAAACGCGTCTCGTACGCACCGTGAAAATACGATTTGGAAATAGGAGTAACTCGATGTTTCTCCACATCTCTTGTTTTGGAATAAATTGGCCCAGACGATATGGCTGGCTAATGTGGCTAGCGTTAGCTTTGCGGCAGGTTTGTCAGGTTTTCTGCTGGTGAGCTAACTTGGCTAACGGTGTGTTCGTCCACTAATCGATGTGATGACCACTAGCACCAGACTGAGGTTGGACCCCCACGGATGGCGACTTGCTTTGTTCATCAAGCATTGGCTCGTTTCCTTGTTTTGAACCGCGTTCGGACCCTAAAGTCTCTTTACCGCTCAATTCAAGATTAACCCTCGCAGCTTCAACAAAGCGCTGCATCTCTTCAAGTATTGTTTTGGATGGTCCGTACAATGCAAAGATAAGATAGCACATCGTTTGTTTCTATCATCTCGGGGCCTCTACTCGATGTGGTGGCTTTTGCTGGGGTTGAATTGTTTAATTGAATTGAAATTGCAAGACCTCACCTTGCAATCACACTTAAGTCGATCCCCATCGTTTGCCCACACTTAAGAAAAACGAAGAAAAAATTGCAACATGGCATTTGTTGTGCTACACTTGGAATTTGAGCTCACCTTGGGCAAAACTTCCTTTCCTTTTCCACTGGAAATGTTAGCTGACTGTCACAGCAGGAGTGTGGACTATTGGCAGGCCCCCTCTCAGGCTGCTCTTTCCACTGAAGGTTAAATCACTCCACTCACAGCCTTTATTTTTATGTGACAATCAAAAGATGCCAACAGATTAGTTAGTTGATACCTCAGGGCCTCGTCACTGTTACTGAGAATGTTCACTGTTTAGGTAGTAGTAATAATAATGCATCCGTTTTGTATAGAACCTCTCTTAACTTAATAATAGTTCACAATACATTTTAATGCAGTTGTGTTGTATGTTTTAACAGAAGACATGTATCCTGATTTGTCGGCGTTTCATATTGTCGTAACAAAAATAATAATAATACTGGCTCAAACTCAATCTTGTTCAAAACGTTGTAGCTCGGCTTCTGACCAGGGCAAAGAGATCAGAACATATTACTCCAGTTCTAAACACTTGACACTGGCCCCCAGTCAGCTGTAGAGTAGATTTTACAATCATTTTACTGGTCTTTAAATCACCAAATGGCTTAGGTTCCAAATGCATTAAAGAAATGCACATGGAATATAAAGCCAGAGGGTTGTGAGGTCAGCAAAGTCAGGAGAATTAGTGGGGCCACAGCGGTCAATGCAAACATGGTGAATCATCTTTTAGCTGTTTTGCAGCATGTAAATGACTAAGCTGTCAACAGAACAAGAGTGTAAATGTGTTTGAATCCAATTTAAAAACTATGCCCCCATGTTCTATTAGAGCACTGTACATTCAGTTGGTAATTTTAGTAAATTACATTATTTGTTTCTCTACATTGCTTTTAAATCTCAAATGTTTCAGTTTTTCAAATGTCTTTCAGTTTTTTGCATTCAAATATTGCATTTACCCTTTAAATATTGTCCTTAAATGTTGTTTTGTAACTATATGAAGCTCATTGAATTACCGTGTGTATGAAATGGGCTCTATAAATAAAGCTGCAAAACTGTCACGTCATCAAAATCGCCCAGAACGGATAAATCCGCAAGAAAGCTATTGCACATGGGTTTCGTTCAATTATCAAAGTGACCCATTTGTTTTGACTGACTCAGTAATGTTTTTTTGCCTCTTTTATTAACCAAGCATAGATAGAAAATAACATAGGCAGTCACATTTTCACCCTCTTCGCTGTCCCTAATGGCCAGACCCAACTCCTTGAAGTCACAGCAATTGGTATAGTCTTATAGTTTTGAACAAAAGTCAATGCACAAGCGTGAATCATTAGTTAATTTTGACTAGTGTTCAGCAAAATATTTTTGTCCTGAGTATTCTTTTGACGAATGCCATCATTTTGCATGGTGAAAGACATAGCCGATGAAACCAAGCGTCATCCATAAAATGGCAAGTCCATGGCCGCTATCTTATCTATTATAATTTACTATACTGTCAAGACAACAGTTTTATGTATTCACAGATTTTCCATGATGCTTTCCTTTAGTTGACGTGGATGAAACAAGTTTGCGGATGTAAGCTGTTTGTAACCTCAAAATGTCGTGAGGTCAAGACCACCAACGACCCCTGGGAGTGTGCAGACATTAATTTTATTAAAGCTATCTAATTGTTGCCTCGCCTCTCGCGCATTATGCATCCAAAGGTTTATTTGCTCCCGTACAACCTTGTCTGGAGTTCAATACTGGGGATTTCCCCACCTTCAATCAAAATGAAAGAGCCCACAGAGCCTTTAGGTAACCACAACGTTTAGGTAAATAAGATGAGCATGTCACAAAACAAAGTCTGCTGTCTGCTGCCACGATTATTTTCATGGAAAGCACGTTCAGTACAGGTATACTCCAATATCTCACACAGCACATTAAATGGAGTTACCATGAAGCACAAGCAATATTGATACTCCAAGCCCGAATGGAACAGATTGTCCTTAATATGAAACCCAACTTCACATTTGCATGTCCAAATGTTAGATGTGAAAATGTCTGTGACCAGAAAGACACCTTGTAGTGCCCCCCCCCTTTTTAGCTTTGTTCGATTGTAACGTGTGTAAATGAAGACGGCTCAATTTGCTACATGTGGCCTAGCTGTACTCAGTGCTCCAGGCTCATTCATCGGGGAGTGGCCTGGCTCGGCAACGTGCCCAGTGCAATCTGGTCAGTGAAGGCTTTCTACCTTTTGAGCAAGACAATTGTTTTCTCGCTTGCCATGGTGCACCAATATGTACATAATGGATTTTTTTTTTTTTTTTTTTTTTTTCCAGCAGTGAAGCTCTTAAGCGAATGCTCATGCAAGCCCCAGTATCTCATTTGTATGTTTTGTAGCAACGTCCAGACATGTCTGAACATGTTCAAATGCAGTGGTGATGCAGTTATGCAATATGAATGGTCGCACAAAAGTCACATTTTCCCTCCCTTAAGCCCAGAAATACATTTCTATTTAACTGTCCCACTGGTGTGTTTTCCACAAATAGAACCTTAAGGGAGACTCTGCATTATTGTGAGTCTGTCATTACACTTTCTAGCACCATTTTTAGGTTTAGTGGCACTGATTAAAGGCACTTGAAATTTACATTCCATTGATTATTTTCATTCAAACGTGTGTCAGTTTTTGTGTTTCTGGAATGTCATTTAACTTTTTAATCTACCTTTTGGCTCCTTCAGAAAGCCATCAATCGTTAATTAGTTCGTGTCGTTTCTTCTAGAATGATTGTTCAGAGAAACCAGTTGGCATACAAGGAACGATACAATCAAGCTTAATATTAAAAAAAAAAAAAGTAAATTCTTTGTCAGGAATGTTCCTAACAACCCAAAAGTCCTCGACTGGGTCATTTTTCACTTTGTCAATGTGTATAAAATTAAAAATATTAAATGAATGACATGAAACCAGATTCCTTATAAATCCTTTTAAAATCCTTTTAATTCCTTTTTCCATAGCTAAAATGTGCACGGTAAAGATTCCACTCCCCCCAAATGTAAAAGGTTTTGGTGTGAATCTCGGACCTTTTAAATACATTTCTAGGATTTTTATTCAGGTTTGTTTTCACAATTTTGAAAATTTGAATAAAAAATATGGGTGGATAGAAAACCACTTAGTGGTTAATTCAGTGTGCTCGCTTGGAGGGTTTTGCTTGCGTCATCACAACATCCTGTTTTGGCCATGTTGTTTCGGACTGAAAGCCAACACTTTTGCATAATTTTATGCCCAAAAATTTCAATCGCTGAATTCTTGGTGCATCTCTAAATAATACACTGACAGTGAATTTGTGATTGAAAGAATACTGATCTACTAATGTATTGTTTGTTGGAAGGTGTGCAAATTCAAGGTTCTTCATTTTTGCAGGAACCATACAATGTTTAATTGCTTTTGTATTGTTCATATTAAGTAACAGTATAAATAATATGTAAGAAAGAAAAAAATATTTCACCCTTAATCAAGAAAATAGTGTCATTATTTCAGCTGTCATTAGAATGTGGTTCAATTTCTGAATAGTTTTGTAAACGATAATATTTAGAAGCCATGCAAGAGGGTATATTATGTCTAGAATTATTTTTTTAAATAAATCACATCTTGTAATGTCTTGACACTATTATTATCTCAGTTACCTGTGGTGAATACAACAAACAATGCAAAAGTCCTTTGCAATCAGACTGGATGTGTGTGGGTTGGTCATTGTTAGTCCAGCTGCAATCCTCTTTTCGGATTAAGGTAGTTCACTAATGATTGTTTACACAACAGGAAGAGTTCCATCTTGCCAATGGTATTTACTGTAAACCTGTTTTAGAGCAACCCAAGTCGGTTCCTGGTTTTACGTAATAGTAATATTGCACGGTTGCCCTTGAGAGCAACTGGAGGTGTCTTCAATGCTTAGAACTGTGCAGGCAATACCGAGCATGAGTCATCCGGAAGCCCACACACACAAATACATGGTACTTATCTGCAGCAGCCTCTCCATGCACAGGAATTACAACATTGTCATCAACCTTTTAGTTAAATTGACATGTAGGCTTTAATAATTAATACATGTGGTAAACTGTCAAAATTTCATTAACATGTCCCAAAAACAAACACTGGATGTTTTTTTTATCTATCAATTTGAGATGACACTGTATGATTACTTGGTCTCTATTTGATTCCTGGTGTCATAATTATATGTGCATCTGTGCACTTGATGTGAACAGACGAGCCTCCATCAATGTCCCTGGGAGTGGACAGCTTTTATGTAATTGTTTACATAATATTCTCCACAAACATGGCCCATTTGGCCAAGGTTGTGGGCGGAAGATAATCTTGATAGTCACTGTTGGCTGGGATTCTTGCACTCATCTCAACAGCACCCGGCTGACGGTAAACTACCCCGTCCTTATCGGGCATTGTGCTCTTGTAAACAGTGATTATTAGTCCAGCCCATAAAATTCACAACAATACTGTCTTTACAATTTATTTAAGATAAAGTCTGCATAGTTTTTATAATCCCCAAGTTGTTGAACGAATGGTGGTGGGGGGGAACTATTTTGGTGCTAGATGAGGAAAATGTTGTGATTACAGAGTTAGGAGAGAAAACGTGTTGAGCAGGCTGTAGTAGTCTGCCCAAGCTAGATGATAAACTTGCTACCGCTAGATACGGCAGCGTCTCTCCTCGACCTTCCCAGTCGGTCTACGGCTCCAGATAACATAAGCAGCCTGGCAAAGCTTTTAGCTGCCATTCAGTTATCACAATAGCTTAAGAATCTGTGAGTCTTGGTATTGTTTTTGCTTTGTGTGGAGTACCCACTACCCAGTATGCCTTGCTTTTTTTTGTATTTTATATAGAAAATAAAAAAAAATAATAATATTAGTGTTAGGAAGTTTATTCTTTCCCAAAGTAGTCGTATTCATTATTTGCGTTCACCCAACTCTGTATTTATTTTCATAACAATGGATGGGTGATTATTTGAATTTTGGACGATTTCACTCATCTGTTTTATTTTTTGTTCTTTCTAATCACTATTTTAATCTTTTCTACGGAATCTTCTGTTTTAGGGTTTTGACCTTCTTCCCTCCGGTGATCAATGTTGAGGCCAGAGTGAGGACAGAAGAGTGTCCAAACCAGCTTTTGTCTCATGATTGTGTGTGCAACGTCCAGGCACTGCCAGTGACCAGGGCGGTGGCTGTGGTGGGCCCAGCCCAGGGGGGCTTTGTACACGTCACTCCAGGCCCTCGTTGATCTGTGCCGCTTACACCATGGAACCACAGAGAGACAAATATGGCGAGCGGCCTGCCAGGAGTACTAAAGTTTCCCAGGGAAGTCGCATTGGACACTCGTCCCGGCCGTCGGGCTCCTCAAGCTCCTCTGGGGTTCTCATGGTGGGCCCAAATTTTCGTGTAGGCAAGAAGATTGGCTGTGGAAACTTTGGGGAATTGAAGCTAGGTAAGTTAAAGAAATGAGTCATAGCAGTCTCTCTTCTGATAATTATTTTTGCAAGCACAGTCAAAATTCGGAACAAACAGACACACGTAACTTTGTGGTGTGGATGTACAAATATGAAGATGTAAAATCAGAGTTGGGCACCAAATTGTTTTGTACGTTGTGTGATGTTCTGTTGGTGACACAATTTTATTCTCTGTGCACATGTATTTTGTTAAAATGGCAACAACATTTCACAAAGCAGAATAACATCAAACTGGCAACAACATATGAATCAACTGTGTTCTTGTGTTTGTTACATCCTTCTGTGCATACATATAATAACATGGTGAGATGTCTTAACATTTTTTCTCTCCTCAGGTAAAAATCTCTACACCAATGAGTATGTAGCTATTAAACTGGTAAGTTGACATTTTCTCTCTTTTATCAAAACTCGGGTACAAATGGTTGTAAGCAAGATGCATCTTAGTCATCTTTGGGTTAAAGTCTCACTACCTTTAGTAATAAGTAACAAGAGTGCAAGTGTTTATTAGTAGATAATGCAGTCAGATCTCTTCTCATGCTGCACCTTATTATTATTACTTGATCAAAGAAACACGGTTGCTAATATTAGACTGTGCCATTGTTGTCAGACAGGAAACATGTTTCATTAGACAAAGGGATTGCTTAATGTATACACAGATGTTACCCGATTAGTCACCACTCTTTTCATACGCGCTAAATTAATGTTACCCAACAAATGATATAGCAGGGATGCTGTTAAGAAGCCTAGATGCTGGCAAAGTGACTCATCTCTGTTATTCCACACAGGCTGAGGAAATGTTAGTGTTCAGCTCATCCACCAAAGTAGCTGGTGCAACATATTTGGGCAGAGTGTTGCCTTTCTAAACGTCAGTGGACAGCGAAGTCCATTTTTCGTCTGCCAAATCTTTTTCGCTCAGTGTCAGGTTAATAAAATTAACCTTGAAATGGCCACAAATACATTTGGATTACAATATAAAAGACAGTGTCTGGATTATTATTAGATAAAAGTTTGGTGCTGTGGCTTATGTTATTGAGTTTGTAGCCCTGCAGTATATTTGGCAAATTGTATATCTGTCTAAGTCACGTTGTCACCTCAAATGTTGATAGTATGTTTTTTTGCTTCCTTTTGTGTCAGATTGGCCACACGTAAGGCTGAGCCAATTGTCCCCTAACAGGATAAAGCATGCCCCTCCCCTGCCCTCCCCCATGTACCTTGCCAGCCGCCATTCACAGTCTTTTTATATTAAGCAAGGGAGTAGTAAGGCCATATTGAAAAATAAGTGACTTAAGCCCTTATCTCACTGAGTGGATTGGTGAGTGTTTACGCACTGCTCCAATGTAGATTTTTTTTGCATCAGGGGTTGTTCAAGGTTGCAAACGGTCACAAAGACATTCGCCAAAGATGTGGCAAGATGTTTATTCAACTGTATGTAGGAGTTAAATTTAATTATATAATAAGTATTGTACTATCATTCACTTTTCTACTTGAAATATTTATTCTCATAAAAAAAATGTTTCACATGAAATCACAGGATTCTCCTAAATTTGTTCTTGTGTACGGTACTTTTTCTTTAAATGTGTAGCCCATATATGGTACTACTTTATAGAATCCTGCAAGTTGGTGATAATAAATCATATTCGTGCCAAACTATCATTGATACAGTGCTCTTCTATGCAGTGTGCTTGTGCACAAGCAGCAAAATTACACTGATTTCATCTGTAATGTTGTTGGCATTATCTCAGACTTACTTTGCCTGTTGTTTTTGCACAGGAACCAGTAAAGTCAAGGGCACCACAGTTGCATTTAGAGTACCGGTTTTACAAAACGCTGGGAACTACAGGTAGGTCAAAGCAACAGACTTGGCTGGTATTTTGCTGTCACTGGTTTATTTGATGTCATTTGATAAGCTGATTGTATCATTTGCACAGTGGGTGATCGGTATCCTTGTGTGGCTAAACAATCACCTTGGAGGCAAAATAGGAGTTGTGTGCAATTTAAAAAAAAAAAAAAAAAAGTGGAAGAAACTGTACAGTAATCGGTCTTTATATTGATTGAAATAAAGTATCCTTTTGACTAAAACTGAATCTGGTACAGCCGCGTGTCTGCAATCCCATAAGGAATTTTGATCAACTATGCTATGAGAGGCAATAGATAGGGACCATTTAAATAATAGCTGCAATTTTAAATAATTTTTTAGTCTGAAAATTTTACAAAATTACAGTAATTTATTGAGAATACCACGCACTTGCCTAATACCCGAACAGTAACGCACCCCAAAAATTGCCTCTCAAAAGCTGATTTACCTTTTGTACTCCCATTATAGTCTCTCCTGATTTGCAGGTGTCTACACTAAAAAAAATATATATCTGCATAGTAATTGTACAGATTTGAATTTATTATTATTTGCACAGTAATTGGACAGATTTGGATTTGTTGTGTTGAGAAAACACTGGCATCACCGGAGCCTTTGTCGAAGCTATCGCCACTTCCTGGTATGAGTCGCAAAGCCATCTCGTGTGATCACACTTGATCTCACAAAACCCAGCAGCAGCAGAATGTCGAAGATATGCGCCAGTGTTTATCGTGTTGTGCGACCGTTGTATCGTTGAGCACTGTGGCAAAAAAGGCTTGCTTTGGCAAATACTTCTTGCCGGCTGGGAAACCTACTTTTATATAGAACACGGCATTGAGCATGTTTGTTTTTATTTCTGGGTGTTTTCGCCTCCCTCCAACTTACCCCTTTTCTAGACCGTCACGTTTTCGTATTACATTGTGTGTTAAATGTTTCCTAGTCAGCATTCATTGCAGCCTGGCGGTCCTGCAAGGGAGATCTTCCCATCTGCGGTTGCCCTCATTTCTCCCCACGGGGGTCGCGGGCTGTATTACATATTACATTACATATTGTATTGGAATGAAATTACACTTATTATTTTTTTTTTAAACAATCCCCAGATTTCACCTGTACAAGGTGATAAATCTGTAGTTTCGGGCGTATTCGTGTATAATACGCTCACGGCTCACCCTCGATTTTCTGTGGTTTGTTTGGGGTTTTTTTCGTAAAAAAAAGTCTGTTCTTAGAATTAGGGAATTTGTATACAAGTTAGTGGTGGAGAAGGGGATAAGAGAATTTGCGATGCTCAGTCTTTACATTTGGAAGCTTATACGTTCTCACTATTGTTTTTGTAAAGCTGAGGAAAGGAAAAGGGCAACTGTGTGGAAATTCATTAAATATTTAGAGAGTGGGTCTGCCTTTCTTAGTACTAATCTGACTCTCGCCTCTCCTCCAGACAGGATAATATGACATCATTGCAGCTCCAGATTCCACACAGTCGATGCTGTTGTCATCGTGCTTGTGGAGCTTTCAGAATTAATGTGCATTGACATATGGCCAGTCAGGAGTTATTTTCTGTCTGTAACCAACTGTCATTGGATACTAATGATGATTATTATCAGTTCAGTTATCAGTAATCACGGATTTTTAAAATTCTTTTCAAAACCCGTGAGGACTATTTTTCCATGCAAATCTGTAAGTAATTCTGCTACCATGTCGTCACAAGACTGCAAGATTTGGGGTAATGGTTGAGTGAGTATTGTTTAAGGTCAGGCGCACTGTGACCGGGTGTTTGCAGTCATGAAACATAGTTTCTTTGTCACTGTAAGGACAATTTGAAAATCTCCTGCATTCATGCAATTCATATTGAAACAATTAATGTGACAGATGAAAGAGATTTTGTAGAATATTTTGATCACCCCGTTTGTTTTTCTTTCCTTCCCAATAATGCAGCCTTTTGGGGACTTTGATTATGCAGTTTTGTGGAAAAAATATTCACCCCTTAAACTTTTTAAACCCAATTTTTTACTCTAACTTAAATGCTTTTTAATGTACATTTTATTTGACAGATTCACACAAAGTAATTCTAAATTGTAGCGTGAATTGCATAAATATGTATATGAAATATTTTATATTACAATAAAAAAAAGAAAATTGTAATTTGCTCATGTATTCACCCCTTTGTTATGAAGCCCCTAAAAAGCACTGATCCAATTACCTTTAAAAGTCGCAAAAGGAAAAAAAAAAGTCCACCTGTGTCCAATCTAAATGTTTGATAATCTCTCAGTACACACATGGGCCGTGGACAAAATTGTTGGTACCACTCTGATAATGAAATTAAAAAATAGTGGTCACAGAAAAAACTTGAATATTACATAGTGATAATAAACACAAATATTATGAAAATTAACCAAAACCTTTATTTTGAACTCTGGTTTAACAAAATAAAAAAATAAAAAAAGTCACTGGCCTGGACAAAAATTATGGTACCCCAAGAAAAGATTGTAAATAGCAACCAAGGTGTATCCTCCAACTAGCATCGCCGGTATCTTCCAACTCTGGTTCTCTGTGTGAATTGTTTTCGCAAAAGCTTTGTACATAGTAATAATGACATTTTTTTCAGGAGGTTTGAGTGTCTATCCACCCATACACCATTATAATGTGTCTATATTCTGTACATAGAAGGTACTGGACTTTCTGTTGCCAATAATGATGGGTCTACTGTCTTGAGTTTTCGTTAGTTCTTTAAAAGTCCAATGTTTTCTGTTGAATAACCCTTCATCCACTTACATATTTACACCATCTCCAAACCGACACATTTCAGGCCTCCCACAGACACGGGGTGCCTGTAGTTCAATTAGCAACCCACAGCATTGGATAATGGTGTCCAAAACACAGGATGGAGCACGGCATGACTCCTACTTTCTCCATATGCTGGCAAGAGCTACCGTTCATTCTGTAGGACAAGTTAATTTGCAGGCACCATTGCTATAGACCACTGCATGAACATTAATGACTTTAAAAAAAGATACTAGTTCACTTAAAATTATACATTTGCAAGAAAATAATGTCGAGTTCCCTCGGTTTCTGCGTGAATTGCTCCTAAAATGTGATCATATCTTCATTTAAGTTCCAACAAGAGAAAACCAGCACTTTGCTTTTTCAAGTTTAACAAACAGTTGCATGGGTAGAGTATTGCATTTTTTATTTCATATATTCATTTATTTTTATTTATTTTTTGCAAAGACCTCAGTGTACGAGTATGTTACTAAAGTGTTTCCACAACATAGCTCATGAAGAGTAAATCCAAGAAAAGTTTGGAATACGAAAGATGGCACATAAAATCAAACGTTCCCATGTTTTGGTACCAAAGCGCATCTTTGGGTCTGCGCAAGAGTTTAAGAAGTGGTGCTTTTCCATGGTGTACACATTAACACAATGATGTCACTCAGTAGCTGCCATTTGAGTTCTGACAATTTGTCTTTATATGTTTTAGCTGAAGGTGTGCCTCAAGTCTTTTACTTTGGACCATGTGGGAAATACAATGCCATGGTTCTGGAGCTCTTGGGCCCGAGTCTGGAGGACCTATTTGACTTATGTGACAGGACCTTTTCATTGAAGACTGTCCTAATGATCGCAATCCAATTGGTGAGTTGTTCACTATTTCAATTATATCAGTGGCTCTTATGAATTAGTACTTGTATGTAGTACATATATGTGTTTAAGGTTTGTATTATGGCAATTAACCCTGAGGTTTACCTGTGATGAACCCTAGTGCATGGTAGATCTCCTTGAGTTTACTTTATTAGGTGGGGCAGCTCATCCATAGGGAAACAGACTAGCACGTATAACTATTTGTTTGAGAGATTTTTGCTTTCATCCTCACTAGTGTCTGGGTCAGGGAGAACTAAGTCTGGTCCTTGAGATTCCTGTTTTTACACTCTGACTTTTATCCTTTCTCTACAGATATCTCGAATGGAATATGTGCATTCTAAAAACCTTATCTATAGAGATGTAAAACCCGAAAATTTTCTCATTGGACGGCAAGGGAACAAAAAGGAGCACATTATCCACATTATTGACTTCGGCTTGGCCAAAGAATACATCGACCCAGAGACCAAAAAACACATTCCATACCGGGAGCATAAGAGCTTGACTGGCACTGCCCGCTACATGTCTATCAACACGCATTTAGGCAAAGGTATGCTATCACAACTTTGGAGTTTATTTTGAAGTCTTCTAAGCAGTGGTTCTCAACTGTTGTCATCCTGGGACCCGCATCTTTGTGTTGTTACAAAGTCGTGACACACTTATGAAAGTTAAGAGCAGTAGGGTATTTTTTGGTTTGTTTGTTTAAAAAAAGCCTGTGATAATACATGTTCGGCATATGTTCTTATTAAACACTGTTGCAAATGGATTTGACTATTCCACCCAAAGCGTACTGCTTGCAATGACCTCCGCTAGCCAAAGTCAGAGCTGCACTGTTTAACGGCGTAAACAAGTGACTAGACCAGTCATTTTCCGAATTCCCATCCAATGCTTTTTAAAAAGAAAACACAATGCAAATAAAATTTGTATTCTTCGATATTTTTACGAGCTGTCCACAACCCACTCAAAATTTGTGAACGACCCACTTTTTGTTCCCAACACACCATTTGAGAATCATTGCTTTGAAGTGTTTCATGTTAGTTAGTTTGGCTCCTGAAACTAGTTTATCAGAGGAAGTTAATAATTTTTTTCATGTAGAGCAAAGCCGACGAGATGACCTGGAAGCCTTAGGTCACATGTTCATGTATTTCCTTCGTGGGAGTTTGCCATGGCAAGGGCTCAAGGTAACATATAAAATTAGTTTCATTTTGTTTCCATATTGTATTCATTGGAATGTGTTTTTAATTCATTCATCCGCTGTGCTGATAAAATCAGGTTGTAAATATCGGTCTGCAAATAAAATAGGAGATTTTGTTGGAATCCATTTAAGTCACTGGTTATGAAAGACAATATCAATATCCTAAATTGACCCAAACACTGTGTCACTAATTAATCATGAATCGGGGTAGATCAGTTCTTCTGGATTTTGATTCATCGTACCCAAAATTTGGGATAGTTTGCACAAGCAAGGCTCATAACTGCATCAATGCTTGGAAGGGAATGGTGTGAAGAACAAATAATCTCTAACCTCAATCCCATGTATCTCTTTTGAGGTATAAACTTGAAAGCAGCCTCAAAAAACAATTAAGAAAAATTCCCACAGACAAAAGAGTGAAAAAGTTAGACCAGTCATAATGTGAGTGGGTGTGGCGCTATATGAACACTTGATTTCCCATCCAACCATCATTACGCTGTAGTACAGTAGTCATTAGAACTGCTTCATGTCACGTGCCGTTACGTGTTTGCTCTCCCGCAGGCTGACACACTGAAAGAGCGATACCAAAAAATTGGAGACACAAAACGAAACACTCCCATTGAAGTCCTGTGTGAGAACTTCCCAGGTATTCTGCTTAATTGCTCAGCATAATTGACAGTTTTGCAGTATAATACAAACAACATACAATGTATAGCTTACCACAAGCGCAGCTGCAAGTTCTGTTAACCATCTTGAATTCTTAGCCCTGTGATGTTGTTTCATTCAGAGGAGATGGCCACCTACCTGCGATATGTAAGACGGCTAGACTTCTTTGAAAAGCCGGACTATGAATATTTGAGGACTTTATTCACTGAATTATTTGAGCGCAAAGGATATACCTTCGACTACACGTACGACTGGGTTGGCAGGCAGATTGTAAGTTGCACACGTCAAATGTGAACGAAGGAAGATCTAGTGTGATGCATGTTTATGAGTTGTCTTTCCTCTAGCCCACGCCAGTGGGGTCCGTCCATATAGATTCGGGGGCATCTGCAGTCACAAGAGAGAGCCATCCTCATAGAGACCGGACCTCAGCACACCCACCAATAAGAAATCAGGTATGAAAGTATGACATCTGGGACCATTCACACTTCAGGTTGGGCCGTTCAAGTGTACAGATGGCTCAATTCAGGAAATATCATGCAAAGGTTTTTGTAGAACTGCGGTGAATATGAGTTGAGGGCAATGAATGTTCGTAAATCAATAAAGCCACCGACAACTACTAGTATAACAAACAAAATTGCGTTTTTGTTAGATATACACGACATAACAAGCACTTAACAGAGGAGGTGATTGAACAACATTTTAAGATAAATGCGGAATGTGCCTTGAATGCCAAAGCGAGTCAATACCATCTCAATTGTATATGTGCAAGTTTTTGAACAAACAAACGGGCTATTGAGGAATTGCATTTTCCCCTCTTATAAAATGTTCTATTGCAAATGGTTTTATGTGAGCACAAAGCTTATATGGTATTTCTGTTAAATAGCTCAGTTCAAACCAATTTTAAGTGGAGGGCAACCCCCAAATTTTAATGGTAATAATATGTTCTGTGCAGTCCAACCAGTCGAAACACGGTGTTCTGATTAATATTTAATTTGTGGAATATGAATTAAAGAGGAAAACAATCCACCTGTTTTTATCCATTTCAGGGGGCGGCCATTTTGCCACCTGCTGTTGATGTGATGTCATTTTCAGTCAACAAGTGACAAAATGGCCGTCCCCGAGATAGCAAAACGGGTTGAATTTGCTTCCACGAATGCAATATTGAGTAGAATGCTGTGTTTAGAGGAATGGGGCTCATACAACATATTATTGTAATGGGTATAATTGGCAGTTGACTTCCCCTTTAAGTATGCATTTCCATACGTATAATGTGACAGGAGTATAGTTTAAAAGTACACTTTGAGTGGCATGGATTAAAACTAATGAGATTGCTGTCGTGGATTTACATCAATTCTTATTTAGTTGACCGCTCTGTCATTGTGTTTACTTTGGGTACATTACATTGGATTAATTATTTGACACAGTAAATTGTTATTCATGGGTTTAGTACGATTTTCTATTTGTTTTTTGTTTTGTTTTTAGTCAAAAGCAACAGTTTTAGACACTTTTTTGGTTTGGGGCACATTTGTTTGTTTTTTCTGGCTGGCTATAAGCCTTGCTTGGTTTGGTTTGACGATTATTTTATTCTTCAATTTTCATGGTGCTTTGCATGAACCTGGCCTGGCACACTGGAATACCCATCTTTCCTAATGCAACTATACCATAATTCCTCCCTCTCTCATTGCACTCCCAAACCCACTTCTTCTCCCTGTCACTTGGCTGGCATTCCCGACTCCCGGGCAGACAGCAGTCTCTGATCGACGAGGAGCGTGGGAGGTGCAGCCCACTCGCCAAGCAAACTCCTCCTATCTGACCTCCCACCTAGCAGCGGACAGGCACGGGGGCTCAGTGCAGGTATGCACCCCTCACCTGTTCAACCAGTCACACCCCATCCAGGTCTGAGGCCCTGAATCTGTCTTGCAGCACCTCATTGGCGTTGTCACATGCTCAAGTGGCCTCTATATGTCAGAGCACATTTCTTTTTCCCATTTGACATTCTTGAACAGAATTCAAATAATTTTGCTGAGTTATTTGTCATCAGTGTCATAAAGGAGACTATCATATTTTAGAGGTATTTCTCCAATTTAATTTGTCTCCATAAATTGAAACAAAGTCACAGCTCAAAATTGATCATAAATGATGTGGTCTTAGACATGTTGTGGTCTTGTCACTCTAAACTGTCTAATCTTCCAATTTGGTAGATGAGGTGTCGAGACAGATATATGATCATGTTCGTCTCACAAACCTTTGGTCCTCTGGCAGGGGAATGTTTTTTTATGTTTCGTTTTTTCCCCCCGCACCACCATATGCATGTTGCCCCGCCCTACAAATGGTAATGATGCCATGGAACAACAGTCTTTGCTCTCAGGTCTCGCTGTACTCTTCATGGCATCTTTGTCTGCCTCATGAAAACGCGAAGCTTCATGCATGGCGAGATTACCTGAATTAGTGCATGTGCTCACGGTCCTTCTGAAATGGACTTTAAGAGGAATATCCATCCCCTGTTACAGTGGGTCGTGAAAGGAATGGTGACAATCCATTTCACAATGCTGGTTGACGGCCAATTTGTGCCGATTTCAAAGCAATTTTGCCATCAGCTACTGCGGAATATCATTATGGGGTCAAACTGTTAATGTTTTACAAGCGCACAAGCCATTAAAGTATTTAGTATGTAAGTACAATATTTAAGCACACCTAATTTTAATGATTAACAAGAAGGAAGTAATAAGTAATGTTGCTGATTCACCTCACGCTACGACTTTTCTTAATTTAGAAGTACAAAATGAGATAACCTTTAATACAATGACTAAACGCTTTTGACAGTTCTTTTCTTAACACCTCTTGTAAAGGTTGGTTGTTCTTTTGAAACCAGTGCAGGGAAAGCTATAAAAAGCTAGCTATCTAGCAGGACAACCTATAAAAAGCTAGCTATCTAGCTATCTAACGTTTTATATTTTTGTGCAAAAAATACATAATTTGTTTAAAAAATAGTTAATTTGAGCATCTCAGTATCTGGCAATAAAACAATCATGCACATGTCCCCCAAAAATCTGTTCATTAATGCAGAAATATGTAGTTATTTGTATTCATATCATATATAATGCCACACAAATTGATGCAGGTGTGTTTGTGTTTAAAATGCTTTTGAATCCATCAGTACTTTACAAAATGTCAATTGTGTGTTCAGTTGTACAGTGAGGCACACCAGACTGTTATCATGAATTAAAACCGCTTCCGGAACTGTATCTAATCTTGGCCACTCTGCATAATACATGAATGTAGTCTGCCTTTTGTGCTATTGATGTGCGGCTGGCCCTTTGGTCGCAATGTTGCATTTTCTTCACACGCTGAAATCATTGCTGTAGTTGTTGTGTGGTTGAGAGTACAAGCGGACAGATGTGATGTGAAGACGCGTGTGTACTGCATGTGCCGCAGGTGGTCAGCTCAACCAACGGGGAGCTGAACGCTGACGATCCACTAGCAGCTCATTCCAATGCGCCAATCACCGCCCAGGCAGAGGTGGAAGTGGTGGAAGAAGCCAAGTATGTGTCATGCAGCCGCACCTCTTCTCTTCCATGTCCTTATGCTGCCCCCTCTCTTTCCTGCTCTTCCTCTCCACTTCTTTTTGCTGCTTTACCCTCGCTGCCTTTTGCCGTGCTGTGGAATTGTGACATCCTTTATCTTAATACGACCACATGTATCTCCTTTCTGTGGGTTGCTCATCTTTGACTATTTGTCTATCAAATTTTCATGTGGTTCTACTTTTTAAAGAAGTAATGCATCAATCAGACTAAGGTTCTCATTTTGAGCCTCTACTACTTTAGTAGGGATGTCCCAATCACAGTTTTTTTGCACCCGGGTCTGAGTCACCTGTTTTTCAGGATTTGCTGAAAACAAGTCCCGATCTGATACCACGGCAATGTATTAAGAAGGGAAGAAAAGCTCATGCAGATTGTCGTTTGTTTTTTTAACAATAATATCCCATCATGACAGATTTTATATGGCGAGTAAAGCAGTATCTGCTAATTCTCGTGGAAGCGCACTGAAAAAAAGAATATAAAGTAGCAAATACTTATCTCCCTGTAGCAGTGGTCCACAAAATACTAACATTAAAGGAAAAGTCAACCTAAATAGATAAACGGGGTGACCTCCATTTCAGTAAGTTACATATGACAGCGGGGTCTCAATCTTTCCCAACTGGCCATGAAAGATTCAACAAAAGATGAATTACTTCTAATAAATCACTTTCATTTGCAGTCATTTCTATTTTTGTCTAATGACGAGCCTTCCTTTATTGGCGTCACTGTTGGCAGGTACTTTGATGGCCCTGCTAGCATGTCAAACCCAACAGAACTCGTGCTGTTGCCAGTTAATTAACAGTGAAATGACGTTGCGCATCACCATTTTTTAGAAGTTATCATCTGACCTTATGCAATATGCCTTTGAACAGTGGTCCCTAACCACCAGTTTGCCCCTTGGTACCCGGCGTCACCTTCCCTGGCATTTAGTTTCTGCTCCACCAATACTACAAATCAGGGATTGTCAACCGATGGTCCTCGGCTCTCTAGTGGTCTGTGGCGGTACTGCAGGTGGGCCGGAATTGGAAACAATTTATTTTCCAGCTCACGTTTTTAGTCATTTACCCATCCTAATTATGTCAGTGTAGCTGAGAATCACAAAATAGACATACAGATGCAAATAAATAAGATGGCCGTCGGGGGATCAACAAAACATTTTTGTTTTCAAATTCTTCAAAAAATGCTGATAAAGTTTCTTAACATGTTCCCCACGTGGGACTCGTGCAAATGTGGAAAGAAATTTTCAGAAGAATTGGAAAATACTCAAAAGTCATTTTGGTCTGGCACCTAGAGGGGTCCAAGTGTATTTCAGGAGGACCAGTGCCCCCGTGGCCACCGCTCTAGCTCCGCCAGTGTTCTTGACTGCATTTTAATGCGGAAACATTACACCCAGTACTGTAGTGCCAGTATGTCGCTTTTTTGGGTTTTCCCTTTACGACTCAGACTTTAAGGTCAACGATAGACCAATTTTAACATTATGTATGAAACCTTGGCATTGCACCAGAATTTACCGAGATGGGGGAGTACATGGTAAGGTTGGAAGAGGGGACTATGTCATCACAGGAGTGGTCATGGTTCATTTCAGATCTTCACGAAGTATTAAAGAAAGAATTAATGCAGATGCAGTGTAAACTTAATCACTTTTCTATCAACCTCCATCTACAGCTCACATTTAAAATGTTCAACTTGGCTTGCGTTTCCTCCATGGGATGTGTAGGAGATATGACGATAGCTGCGTCACCTACATAGTCAGTGTGACATCATGGCAGCAAGACAGAGTGGTTTCCTGCTATTGAATTCAAATCGACAAGAGGAGCTGGGTGTGTGGGTGAAAGCGTCTTCTCATTCCATCCTCCATCGACCAATGGGCAGACTGCAATGCATCTCGCTCCCACCATTCGAGTATCACTTAACTCCTGTGGGTACTGAATGCAATACAATATGACATGAACTTCCTGAGACTTGGCAAGCAATCCAGAACTAGCGAGTGGTCTAGTTTTCCCCACTCAAGGCTCCCTCCCCACTGTGCTTGTCTGTTAATGTGTGCGAGTGTGTGTGTGTTGCATGCGCTCTGTCCTCCTCATCTTGTTCTTGCTGTAATAATCTATCTTTCTTTTGTCTTTACACTCTTTGTTCTCTCTTCTGTAGCTGCGTGAAAATGCTCAACCTGTGGTGAGTCCCTCTCTGCTCGTCCACCTCAGCCTCATGGGACAGGGAGTGGATCAGCTAGGCTGGGCCCAACCCACTCGTTGGGTTTTGAATCGGAAATGAACTCATTAGAACACCGTGATATGTGGCTTAGATCCTGGCAAAGCAAGGAGGGACAACTTTGAAAGTGACAGATTCAGATAGTTAACCCGATCTTTCAAATAAGAAGTACCCAGTCATGTCATAATCGACAGCATTGTTCTCTGTGTTATCGAACCACTGGCCCATCATGTCTTGGCTCTTTGTGTGCACCCCTTCATATTCTTTCCCCGGGACCAATATTTCTTTCTGTATGCTTTTGTTTTTTTCCCCTAGTAGTTAAGTGTTTAAGATAATTGGAAGCAAACAGGCCCAAATACGTAAATATTGGAATTTTTCAGCTCACACTACATGGACAAAAGTGTTGGTGCTTCAAACTGCAACATGCGGTAGTTGGCTGCTCGTTGGCAGCTATATCAGCCTTGTAGTTGGACCTGAAGTCTGGGTTCTATGCTAATTCTTACACCAAAGTATAAGCATGGCAGTCAACACCCATTTTTTTTAGGATACTCTGTGCAGCTCAACTGGTTGAAACAGTGTTGTGGTTTATGTTTTGTTTGTGGAATATGAAGTAAACAAGCCAGATCCATCTGTTTTTATCCATCTCAGGGGGCAGCCATTTTCCCCACTTGGTGTTGACTGAAAACGACGTCATAGTTGTCAGGCTCACCAAATTTCTGAAGTTGAACGGTGATTGGTTGTGGCCTGAGACCAGGCAACTCTGATGTCATTCAGTCGACAGGAAGTGGCAAAATGGTGGCCCCCAGAGCTAGATAAAAACGGGTGCATTTGCTGCTCAACTCATATCCCACAAATGCAATGTATTAATCAGAATGCTGTCTTTAGACTAGTGGGAGCACATACAACGTAACATTGTAAAGTCAAAAATTGGGTTGATTTCACTTTAAACGTAAGGTTCTTGCCTAACAACTGAGTATAAGCACTCTTGCCTGTGTTGTATCATTTGCCTAAATGTTAGTTGAATGTGTGGTTCTCTCCGCAGGTGCTGCTGCTTCTTCAAACGAAAACGGAAGAAGAACACACCGCGACACAAATGATGCTCTGCGAGCAGCCTGAAACGCTCCGGCTCAGTTGATTGTTGCCGACAGAAATCGGTGAAATTCCATTCAGAATACAAGCGCAAGAAAAGGAGAGCTCTTGTTGGCAGCATATTCTGAAAGGACCAGTGAAATGTTTTCTGGACTTTTTTTTGTCATTTGCTGGGAATCATGTTTTAATTTTTCATCCAGGATGTACGGGATAACATTTTGTTGGAACTTTCGCAAAGCCTAATTTTGGTCAAGATGCATTTTTCTCCTTTCAGCATCTCCCCCCTCCTTTACTTTGATTGGTTGTTTCACTCGCTAAATGGTATTTTCATTTCCACGCCGCTCTTTTTGATGATAAATCCCGTTTTGGGTATTCTTGATGTGGGACTGAATGTAAAGCATGACACATGAGGAGTCAAGAGCCTAAACTGCTTGCATTAGCTCCTGCACTTTCTGCCTCCAAAGAGGTGAGCCCGAGACCAGAGGGCACAGGGGGAGAACACGCACACACGCCGCCTGCCCTGTGCTCCCAGCGGAGAATCGCTCCGGCTCCGAGGTCAAGTACCCCTCTCGACACACTACAACCCTCCAAAAATCTTGTCCTGGTTTTTGAACACTCTGAGAGGCTGGAAGAAGAAACTATTTATGATATTTATCTCTCCGTTGCCACCAGTTTTCTTACTAATTCTCTCTCCCAACATACACGCTGAATGTATATGAACCGAAAAGTAAAGACTTCGGAGCATTTATGTCATTTGTCTGCGCACGGGTGAGACCAAAACTAACGTGGAGAGGCCACGTGATGTACTTGAGATGGCAAATGATGGACTCTGCACCAGTAGTTGCTTTGGAGCTTCTCAACACTACTGTTCTCTGCCTTAACCCCAAACAACCACCTCACTTGACTTGTGTAAAGAACGCATCCTGATCTGATGGTTGTTAGATTAGCAGCAGTTGGAGGGGTTAAGAAATGTATTTCAAAAAAGATGGCAAAATGGGGCAAAAGAAAAGCCCAAAATTGTGGACTGTGAGCGACTGATGGATTCCCGCCCGACGCCCCCCGCACTGCAAAGCACTGCTCGATGATCCCGACCGACTGTTGTCAACTCACAGAGCGATTGTATCCGCATCATTTGTGTTTTGACGTAGTGTCGCGGAGGGCTGCCTTGAAACGATATCGTCAGTACGTCACCTTGCCTATCCTCCGAACACAGTTTTTATTTTTTTATTTCATGTCTTGCTAATGTGAACATTTGTAAACTCAATTGTTTGTTCAATCCAAATAGCCATGAGTGAGGAAGTGGTAGCAACATGTGGAAAACAAAAAAAAAAGCTTGAGATCATGACTGCACTACTACATTTGTTGACCCCAGCGTTCCTCCTTTGTTCATTCTTAAATCATGTGTTTGACATCAAGTGTGTGCCAGGCTTCCGTAGAGATGCCGGCAATACACCTTCATTTGTCAACCCTCCCCCATCTTTTTTTTTCTTTCTCCTCTTCTTCAAAGCAGTGTGCCATGCCCCATCCTCTCTCCACCTCTGCGTGTACGTACACACGAATCCACTCTCACTGGAGTCCTGGGTGCAGTTTTAAGCGGAGCTGCGCCCACATCTGTTGGAATACAATGTGGTAGATGTTGGTAATTAATCTCACTGAATTCATATATGCTTGTTGCGTGTATTTACACTGTATAGCTTTTGGTTTTTGTTCTTAGCCCTCACCACTCACGTGAGGCCTAAGTGATGTTATTGAAAGTACTTGAATATGAGCATCTACGGGACCTTTTCTAATAGTTGGAAATCTTAACTGAGGGGAATAGGCTATTTGAATGACAGGTATTCAATTCTTTCCTTTTGGGGACATACTTGTGTCTGTTGACAGTGCTGAACAGCTGATGTTCAGCTGGAAACATTTTTGACCTCTGACTCCAATGATGCCACAGTGGCATCAAGCAGGGCCTCGACATTGGGCTTCTTGAGAAAAATCGAACATGGTTCCTGGTAGTGAGGTAGATATCCGGATTAAATAGCCTTTCATGTTGCTTTGTTTCATGTTTCCCCTGAATTATGGATTCCCCTGGTGCCATTCCTGAGACTACTACTACAAGTCCATGCCTTTGACCTGTGCCAGGAACGTGGATTTTATTTTTTGATCATCTCATTCCACCTTGTGTCCTTTGTTAAAATGTTTCCACCATCATTTAAAAAAATAAATCCCTGCGCTTGGTAGCTGAATTCAGTAACCAGGAAGTGTTGAACGAGATTTAGGAACAGTGTAGTCACATGTCCACACAGTTTTCTTTGCTCCTGCCTCTTCCTTCTATTTAGGGTGTTGCAGTCCTTGACGGCCTTTTTTTTTTATCCTTTGCATCTGTGGACCTCCTGCAGTGCAACTATATGGTTAGTACGCGCATGGCTTATCCAGGGAAGACGTGCTCCGTCTCCTGTGGAACACGTCTATTGTCGGCTCTGTGAGACGTTATGGCTTCCAGTCACCTATATGAACTTGGGAGGAAAAGACATTCCATTTACTTTCCGACCAATTAAGTTGAGCTTATCCTAGGTTTTGTTGCGTTGGACTTCAGGTTGTGCGTGACATCCAGAGCTGTGGTGTCAAAGATGTGTAAAACAACGCTAAGGATGGTTCAAGTGGGTATGAATGGCTTACTTTTTGGGTTCTCTGGCACTTTTCCTCGTTGCTGTACTGTACAATTGTCTTGGACTTACTGTATTTTTCTTTGAAGAAGAGGGTGACATTTACTGCAATGTTGTGATGCTTATTTGAGAATTGTAAATTGTACAGACTTCGTAATTGTAGTCTTGGTTCTTTCTGTTGGGATTTCATATAAAGGCTGTAATCAATTATTTTTTTCACCCTGCCTTTCAAACTGTGGAAAATCTAGTTGTACAGCGCCAAGAGTTTATTTTACCCTCGACGCAATCCTCCCCACACCCCCAGAACTATTATTAAGAGAAATCTCAAAACTGTAAATAAGTATTATTGTGTTGAATTATGAATGTCACAAAATTTACTTTGAGTTAGTCAAAGGGCTTCAAGAGTGAAGGACCCAAGTTTCCTATTTTTATTGTTTCCAATTTTTAATTTGTTGAAAAAGCTTAAGCTCCTTTCTTCCCTTTTTTTTTTATGAATGAAATGCCGGTTCTTTACTGGAATCATCTTAAACGATTTGTCCCACATGAAAAAATCACTTTTTATTCCCTCCATGCCTAAAGGGAAGTCCAGTTTGCACCCTTTTTTATGTAAAATAAAACATTTCTCCACCTTTTTGTTTGTTGTTGTTATTCTTTTGGTTATTTACATTATACAGCTGCTTTTGAATAGCTTCTGAATAGATAAAGGATTATAAAGGATTGTCCATTTTAACTTAATATTTAAGTCAACGAACCATTCCTTTTTTTTCCCAGCATGTGGGAATAAACCCCTAAAACCTTTTGCTGGGGGAAGGATTAGTTTAATTTATCATACTTTTGGATGAGAGGCTAAAACCCCTAAACAGATAAAAATAAATCTAATTAACATGAACATATAAATTTGATAAACAAATTAGTATACAGTTCAGAGACTTGCCACACTAGCATTTGTGTGGAGAATGCAATTTTCAAAACATAATACAAATGCATCTTTGTATTAGTTAATAACGTGTTATAATGTACATGAGTCTGCTTGGCCAATAAAAATAACCGATAAAAAAAAAGTCAGTGTTCTTATCCCCTCTGACCGCACGGGGGCAGTGTGTTTTTCAGCCAATTAAGATAACCGATTAAAAAAAGTCAGTGTTCTTATTACCTCTGACCACACGGGGGCAGTGTGGTTTTCAGTACGTAGTGTAATTAGGCCATGTTGTACACTATAAACTTCCGGTTTAAAGTTGATTTCGTCCTTTTAACCAGCCGAAATCATCATGGTGGGTATCTCCTCTACTGGAATCAACACCGTGTAGCAATCGCTCTCAATCATCACCTTCTGAAGGCTCACTCAACGGTGAAAAGCGTCGTTTGTCATACAAACGCCACCAATAATCCCATCTGACACGACATTTTTCCGTTGGCCTGGATGGAGGATGAATTACAAAATGAATGAACTCTAAGGGAAACAGTTAGTCGCTACTGGAAGCTCAAATTCCTCTCACTATTTTCATGCAGACATCGAGTTTGGTACAGTTAATTTTCCGTCAGTAAGGAAGCCAAAATTTAGCATTGACTTGTTTAAGTGGAGAGGACGGCTGTGTGCTTTGGGGCTGCGCTTGTCTGCAATAGTGACGAGGGTTTGTATTTTGGTTGTCATCAGGGTCGAGTACGGACGAAGACTGTCAAGAAGGCTGCCAGGGTCATTATTGAGAAGTACTACACTCGTCTGGGCAATGACTTCCACACCAACAAGAGGTTGTGTGAGGAGATCGCTATCATCCCCAGCAAACCTCTTCGCAACAAAATTGCTGGGTGAGTTGGAGATGCTCCCCTTTGGATTTTTTTTACTCTCTTCAGACGATTCAGATCTGGGTGATCTGTTGTGGTAAGTGAAAGGGACGTCATTTGCTCCCGACATGGCGCCGTGCGATAAAAGGTAACCAGGTGGATTTGCCAAACTTTACAAGAGCCCCCTTTTTTTTTTTTTTTTTTTTTTTTTTTTTTATAAAGGTTTCGGTTCAGTAGTCACTTCACCTCTATCCCCTGCATTGATTAATTTCTCATCCGACTTGGTATGCCATTTAATGGGTCAGAACGTATTTAGTATATACCGTTTAGTCCAAACAACTTGCTTGTGTTGCAGTTACGTGACACACTTGATGAAGCGCATCCAGCGCGGTCCAGTGAGGGGCATCTCCATCAAGCTACAGGAGGAGGAGAGGGAGAGGAGGGACAACTATGTGCCCGAGGTCCAATTTTTAAGCTTCTTTGTGTAATTCTGAACTTGATTATTGAGTCACATAAGTCACGATGTGCATATCATCCTCCAGATCTCGGCTCTGGACCAGGAGATCATCGAGGTGGACCCAGAGACCAAAGAGATGCTCAAGCTGCTTGTAGGCGCACACACACTCCTACTGTCTAAAGTTGAATTGCAAGTGACGTTGTGATAATCAGATGTTGTCTTCTTGTTTGCAGGACTTTGGTAACATCTCAAAGCTTCAAGTGACTCAGCCCGTTATCGGCATGAACTTCAAAACCCCACGAGGACTGTAGAGCCTGTTGCTCTTTTTGCTAATAAAGACATGTCAATGGTGGTTGATGTGCACCGTCTCAATCTTTTCCATTCACACCCGCCACGGTCACGGGTTGTCCATATTTTGTTTTTGGAAGAAGAGGGAGCAACAGCAATGTCTAAATATATTAATTTATACAAACATAGTTGCTCCATCAGGCACAGCTCATTAACACCATGACTCATATATACAAAATATTCAGTAGATAACGAGACATTCAGGTGATAACAGAACAAATGTCTGCCTTATGAGGATATGTTTATCCTTTTCCCCTTCCTTTTCTTCTCTTCCGTATTCCTGCTTATGGACAGTAATAAACCTTCTGATCTGGAGTCTGACGTTGTTGTTTCATCTGCTAAAGTGCATTGTGTACTGGCTGCTGTAAAACAACCCAAGATCTTGCAAATAAAGAACCAACTATTACTCCACATCTTTGTTTTCCTTGCTCAATGACAGACATCTTGAACAAAACGCAACAATATACTCATACATTCAAGTGTACACTGAGCCATTCACACATACAATAAAACACACATCATACTCTCATATGTATATACACCCATACTTCTGGTCACCCTAGTTCAGTCCTCGAGGGGCCACGTTCCAATATGTTTCCCTAGTTACCCTCGTTAAACACACCTGCGTGAAAAGTTCAGTTCATTTTCACGTTCGGCAGGAGCCTAACTTTTCACACAGGTGCACTTAACGAGGGAATCTTGGAAAACATGTTGGAATGCGGCCCCGAGGACTACAGCTTGACACCTGTGACCTTTGACCATATTTCCCTAATAAAGTGGCCTGTTATTAGGTACACTTGAAAATGGCGGTGTACCTAATGGAGTGTTCAAGTGATGTCACAGATCAAACAGCCAATCAGAAAGTGGGGGTGAGGGCGGGTGTGGCACTTTTCACTTAAACCAGGGGTGTCGACCTCCAGTCCTCGAGGGGCCGTGTTCCAATATGTTTTCCAAGTTACCCTCGTTAAACACACCTGCATGAAAAGATTTTGGTCATTTTCATGTTCTGCGGGAGCTAAAACTTTTCACGCAGGTGCACTTAACGAGGCAATCTTGGAAAACATGTTGGAATGTGGCCCCAAGGACTAGAGCTTGACACCTATGACCTTTGACCATGATATTTCCCTAATAAAGTAGCCTGTTATTTTTTACACTTGAAAATGGTGATGTACCTAATGGAGTGTCCAAGAGATGTCACAGATCAAACAGCCAATCAGAAAGTGGGGGTGAGGGCAGGTGTGGCACTTTTCACTTACACCAGGAGTGTCGACCTCCAGTCCTCGAGGGGCCGCGTTCCAATATGTTTTCCAAGTTACCCTCGTTAAACACACCTGCGTGAAAAGTTCAGTTCAATTTCACGTTCGGCAGGAGCCTAACTTTTCACACAGGTGCACTTAACGAGGGAATCTTGGCACACATGTTGGAATGCGGCCCCCGAGAACTGGAGTTTGACACCCCTGCCCTAGTTTATAAAGATTTTTGTTTTGTCCAGAACTTGTCTATATTCAAAATCTGTGAATAATACATTTTCACATTAAAATATTTCACATAGGTTGGGTTGCCCTCAGACGAGCTTCCATGTAGATATACAATGACTGTGGGGCGCACCTCCTCACAGTATCCCCAATCCAAAATGCCGAGTGTCAAGCAGGGAGGTATCAGGTTCCATCTTATAGTGTGACTCAGCCAGGGATCGAACCCAGTCTCCCAGTCTCAGGGTGGACACTCATACCACAAAGCCACTGAGCTAGTTATTATACACAACTACGTACATACATACATACATACATACATACATACATACAAAGCCGTATACATAAACTCAGACATACACTTATAATCATTCATATACTCATACATACAGACATACTACATTCACTTATACATACACTTATACATTGTAATACTCATACACACGCACGTACATTCACTCATATATATACATATATATGTATACACTCATAAATTGATTTACCCACATTGATATACTCATACACTCATACATTCAGTAATAGACTCACATACATACACTCATGTATACACTTATACTACATACAACATACAATCATATTAAGTACACATGTACACTCATACATATAGTCAGACATACACTGAAACATACACTCGTACATACTCATTCATGCACTCATACTCACTCATACATACACTCATCCTCTGATATACTCAAACACTCATACATTCAATAATAGATACACTCTTACACATTCATTCATACACTCATACATATCCTCATACACTTGTACATACACTCATACACACATACACTTACTAATACGCTCGTACGCATATACATACACGTACTATATATACAGTCACACTCATAGTACACTAGTACAAATACTCATACATAAACCCATGCATACGTATAGTATATTCCCATACATATACCCATACGCACACTCATACATACACTCATACACATATACTCATACATACTCATTCAATCACACATACACTCATACCTTCATACACTCATTTATAAACTCATACATACACATACGATCATACATACACTCATATATACACACAGGCACACTCATACGTACGTATATTTTCCATACACTAATATACACTCATATAGGTATGTACACTCATACATGTACTCATTTAGGACTTCGACATCATTTACGATATTGCTTGCATGGACAACTCAGAAGAGAGAAGATAAATTGATTGCTGGTGAGAATGATAAAATGGAAGGTTTACCTGGAACCAAGAGGTTAGGAACCCAGCAGTAGTCGGCCGCTACTGGACTGCCAATGAAAGAACATCAGCATCAAACCCATATTCTGATGTTATAACATGCATGCCGAAAGCTGCAGAACTCAAGTGTCCTAAGAGGCGGCAGGCTTATACCAACGTTGGTCAGATGAGGACTACTGTGACAAAGTATTTTGGAACTATCAAGAGATTTCATTGTACATATTTGTCCTAAGAAGGGTGCCATTGTTTATGATTTGTTTTGTATAAGGATATTTCATTAATTATAAAGAGTAAAGTACTTTAATGCATCCCTCTACTGAAGTCCTTTATTCTCACGAGGGTTGAGGGCAGGCTTGAGCCTATCCCAGCAGTCTTTCAGCGATAGTTGGGGTACTCCCTAAATTAGTCGTCAACCAATCAAAGGGCACACGTCGACAAACAACCATTTACACTCAGAATCACACCTACGGACAATTTGGAGTGGTTAATTGGAAGGTGTGTGGGCAGTAACCATGCAAGTATGAAGTAAAACACAAATATAATTTTCTAGCATCCCTTGGTTGTTGGTGGACTCTGATGTCTCAAACAAGGAGATCCTCAACTTCATTTAAAAAAAAAAAAAAAAACTACACAGAATTCCATGGTGAAAAAAAAGATCACCTCCAATTGGTGATTCTGGTTGTGGCCATGGCCCCCCTTTGAGCTACAATGGTTAATGGAAGGGTAGAATTGCTGTCAAGAGCAATAGTCAATCATACTAAGCACAGCAAATAAATTTCTGTCATGATCAATTAAAAACATTATGTCATTGTCGTTGTTTTTATTCCTTTGTGTTTCCTTAGTGTTTCTCATTACAATTACTTGTAGGTGTAACTGGTGACATGCAGTAAATAGCTGAATATTGGCAGTCTTCTGTTTTGTAAACGCCATGTAATGCACACAAAAAAAGAGTTTTTTAATAATACATAAAAATTAGAATTGGTCCATATATGAGAAATGTAGTTTAGCTGGGTCTCTACGTTAAGCTTTTTTTCATTGAAGATTTTAGACTATCCAGAACTTGGACACCCCTGAAACCAATAGTTTTTGTTTTTGTTTTTTTAATGTTTTTAGACTTTTTAAAAAATAACTAAAAGAAAAGTACCTGAAATAATTTCGAGCTCGCCTTATTTCCCCCGCAACGGGAAAGTTGTTTCCACGATTTCGATTTGCGCGGTGAGGCCTTTGAATGCGATCACGTGACCAGACGGCGACTCCTGAGGCTCGATGTTCAAGTCGCACGTTTACCATATTGACACTAATTAGCACCCTCCTTATAAACATGATCTGTTATTGCACTTTCTCGTTCTTAATGATTCTTTCGGAGTAGCATAGTCGACGCACAATGGCTTTTTCTTTGGT
Organism: Syngnathus floridae; assembly: GCF_059516105.1. Taxonomy (NCBI): domain Eukaryota; kingdom Metazoa; phylum Chordata; class Actinopteri; order Syngnathiformes; family Syngnathidae; genus Syngnathus; species Syngnathus floridae. The sequence goes on from NC_142415.1 coordinate 8,918,798, forward strand.
GAGTATTCGAACAAAACGAGAAATGACAATTCGACATGGCTCCCGACTGTCTTCATTACGTTATTTCGGGAGCTTTAGTGTCACCAAAACCTTTGTCTTCTATCCGCCTGGTAAAGAGTGTGTCATTTTCGAAAATGTTTGAAGGCGCCTAGTCTGACTGCCTCGCCTAGCGTTTGCTGCTCTTTAAATGTGATATGAAAGAAGGTTTGGTTTGTGTTCGGCACAGAGAAACGATCCCGCCAGCCCCGAGTCGGACTCTCCGGCCTTGTCGACGTGTAGCAACGCGGACATCTTCCGCAGGATGAACACCATGCTGGGCAACGCTCTGGATCTGACTGGCGTGTGCACCACTCCCAACAGCACCAAGGGCAAGGCCGACTTGCTGTGCGGTAAAGTCAGACACATACAGTGCGGCCATTTAGCTCTGGTGGTTGATAAACGCTTCCTTAATAAATCTTTTACACTTGTCAATTGGTCCCATTCGGGTGGGTTTCTTTAAATATATATATTTTGCTAGCTGTGCTTAGTAAATACTGTCCCAGGCAGTTGAAAGTACATGGCAACACATTTGAGATTTTTTGTCAACTGTTCAGGACGTTCTGAAAATGTAATTCTCATTTGTCATAATCTAGCTGAGATGGGTAGACTACCTAAAACTTGGTAAGAATACTGTGACTTTAGAATAATGACTCAAGCAAAAAATAAAACTGTGCTCAAGTGTACTTGAGCACGAATAAACAAATGTTTAGTGGATAAGTAACTAGATAGTAGCTTAATATTTTCCTCAAAGCAAAAAAGGTGTACTAATTCAGCTATTAAGTGACTGACAAACAAAAAATAAAATCAAGTAACAGTGGAATCGTTTTTGCTTGTTTTCATAGGTGGTTCATCGAGTGAGAACTGCATTCTGTGTTCAGGTTAACAGAAAAAGTACCAATCAGGCTACAGGCACACAGAGATAGTGGAATATTCTGTGACCTTCAAACTAATGTTGACGCTGTCTCACAGAATTAGTTATTTTATTCACCAAAATGACTGAAGAAGTCTCCTAAATACATTTGTGATACATTATAGGCTTCTAGTAGCTGTTTATAACATATTTCTGTGTTCAGGTTGTTGACAGAAAAAGTATGAGGCTACAGGCACACAGATAGTGGAATAATCTGTGACCTTCAAACTACTGTCAATGCTGTCTAACAGAGGAAAGTTATTTTATTCCTCAAATTGAAGTCGCCTATACACACGTTTGTGATGCAGTATAGGCTTTTAGTTGCAATTTATCATTTTAGCCTTGTGTGCCCCCAAAGTTTTGTCATACAATGACTTCCCTGTGGTTCATACTCAATGGTTCTCTAAATGTAGAAAGTAACACAACTGATTATTAAATGAGTTAAACATTGTATTCTTATGCCTCAGCTGAAGCAATAAAATAATATAGCTTTAAAATAAACAAATGGGTATACAAACTAACAAAAAAAAATCCTTTGAATATCTTACGGAGGCATATAAATTTTAAATGTCACGAACAAAACACTTTGCAAGAATAATTGAGGGGACCATATATAGTAGTTGTTGTACTATTAATGTGCCGTCTGAGCTTTGAGGTATTTAAGATGACTCGTGGCTGTTGAGATTTTGAAGTCATTCAGCTTGGAAATTACTTAAAGGGCCAATCAACTTTGTTCTATGTTGTGTGTGGCCCCTTCATTGCATTTGTGGAATATAAATTAAGTGGCAAAATACATTTTTTTTTAAATCCATCCCACGGGGAGGCCATTTTGTCACTTGCTGTCGACTAAAGAGAATAGTTGCTCAGGTAACTACCATTAACAGTTGAGTTCACTGATGTTTCGTAACCAAACAAAACAATAGGTGAACCGTGATTACTTGAGCAACTGTGGTCACTTTCAGTCGAATGGAAGTGGCAAAATGAATTAAGATGTGTAGACTTTCCTGTGTAAGTCATTCTCCATAAATGCAACATTGATCAGATTACTGTTTGAAGACTGTTGAACAAAACTATTTTCTTCCTTTTCAGTCTTAAACCACCACATACCCTTGGCATCTTCTTGAACATGTTACTGGAAAAAAATCATCCGTAGCCATAAATGTCTTGTATTTGATTTAAATAGTTTCAAGCCATTTTGTTTCAACCAATGTTTGTGGTCGACACAAGTGTTGATTAACCCCTCGGCTTTAATAAATACTTGAGCTGAACCATGACAGCACTATTCTGCTGCACGAGTTACGCGGAAACAGCATTTAGGACAGTACCTAAGTAGGAAGTCTCAAACCCCCCCTCTTAAAAAAACAATTAACAATTTGAAAGTAATGTGGATTTTTTTGGGGGGGGTAAATTTCGTTTTGCTTTGACAACATTTATCTGACTGTTTGCGGTCGAGGCTAACATTTCAACCATTTCAAGCAAAGTCTCAAACGGTTGACTATAACACAATTCAAGGTAAATAAGATGTATTGTCTTCCCATTTTTTGTGACAGTTTATTTTGGTGTTCTGAGAGTTTTGGTAAAATACGCATGTACCTTGCAACAAATGCTGGGAAACGTTAACCTTTTCGTCATCATGGCAATAGTGATCATGACTGAATAGCTGATTCATGCTGCATCACACTGGTTTACAGCATTGCAGCACTTTTTGGGGGTACCGATTGTAAGATTTGCCAAGTTTTACATCAGCACAATTTCTTGCTCGTCTGGAGTGTTGTTTCAATGAACAATTTACTTTTGAGGCTAGGTAAAAACTTTGCGTTGTGTAACTTGTTCAAACTATTTATTAAACATCAATATACAAAAGTATAGTCACTCTCGAGCCAAAGCCCAGTTAGGCAGTTGCTGAATCAGGGCTGTTGCTGGTGTTTGGATTCTCTCCAGGGAGAGAAAAGGGAGGAGCTGGTGGACATTGCTCTGCTTTTTTTAAACATCTGATCTGTCAGCTGCTCCTTTCGAGCGAGGCACTGTCACCCGCTAATTTTTTCTTCTTTTTCTAACGCGAAAGCGAGACTGTACCAAATGGTTATCAACTTGAAACTTCTCTGCTTTTTTTGAGCATCCTTCAAGTCTAAATACTTTTAAGTCTGCTGAGTCATGATGCCTGCGTGCTCAAGCTCCCTCCCCCTCCCTTGCTGCCTTGGTCAGCTGGCTCAGAAAACAGGCTAGTAAGTGGTAGCTGCAGTGTCGGTGGTCCTCTGCCGCCTGATACCTCCTGTACCGCCAGAGAAGGGGGTACCCACTCGCCGGTACTGCCAGCAATTTTTTTTCCCCCCCTTAAGAAGCAGGGAGGTAGGGAAGGCTGATGTCATTAAGAGACCGTGAGTGCATGAGCAGTCATGTCACATGCTGCTAGGTGGGTCAGCCATGCAGATGGAGATGCATGGCACACGCACGGGGCGCAGAGGCAGCAGGTTAGCTCCCCCGTCATCCAGGGTAGGGCAGAAAACAGACGGTCTCTGCTGTGGCTGTGAGGGCATTTTTGTGGCTGTCTAACACTCTCCTTTTTATTCCTCTCACCTGGACCTTCACCTGTAAAGAGTCTGGCTTGGCTTCAGCGGGCACCAGGAGGATGCTCTTTGAAGGCGTGCCTGAGATGCAGTCGTCCCGGGTAACGCAGAGTGTCTCAGACTTGGGCTTGGGCCTTCAGTCTCTCCGTTTGTCTGGCTGGGACAGACCTTGGAGCAGTCAGGAGACTGAGTCACTCTCCTCTCCCTCCCAGGTTCAGACCAGTTCACCTTCAAGTAAGTACAAGCTTTGTTTCCCAGCCATGATGGACTCTCAGACACTCAGTCAAATTGGTGTTTGCTGAAATGTGATAGGAAGAGCAGTGTCGCTACAAACTGTCGCATGACGGGATGATTTGGCACTTCAGCTTTGCTTTGGCAGGCCACAAACAATTGACTCCGTATTCCCTAAAAAGCGTAGCAGTGTAAAGTTGTAAAGACAATGGCTAGTGCATTTCAGTCTGTGTACAAGTGAATTTCATACAGTAGTTTGAACCAGGAGAACATTAAATGTCTTCCAGTGACTTGCTGCTACAATTGACGGATTTGTTCCGACCCGCTTGTAGTGCTGAAATGGCATCACGGCTTGTTCCGGCATAACTACGTTTAGAGGTTAACTGGGGCCACAACAAAGTGAGGCAGAGCTTTGAATGTCTATAGCTGAATATTTACCCCTCCCCTTACTTTCACTATCCCATTGCGCTACATGGGGGTGGTATGTTTTATAAATACCTAAATTTGGATAAAGTACTTTAAACTCGAACTTTCATAGCAGTAATAGTATAATTTTCTCAGTAAAAATGTTTTATTTGGATGACAAGGCATTAGTATGAGAGTGGAATGCCCTGTTTCTCCATGATTGAACCCTGTGACTCTGTCAATGAGTGATAACTTTGACATCATTCATTTTTGCCGGAGTCTGTTTTAATTGATTTCTATTCACTTGATGGCTCATTTCCTAATTATGATAGGTAAAATGATGCATCCTGTGCCCAAACTCCGCACAAATGACATTCCTGTGTCTGCTGAAAATGGTTCTGTGGTTCTGCTTCTCTGTCTACTTCTCCAGTGCTGGGCATCCTGAACAGTCCCTATAGCAGCATCCTTGGAAAGCCTCCAGCTTACCCGCCCTCTGAGTCTGTAAACATGACTGCTGACTTCCTGGAGAAGTTTCCTGGCATGGCTCGCATGGTGACCCGTTTGGACTCCAGCTGCTTTATGGATTCGCGCTCTAGCAGCCCTGAAGACTCAGAGACGAGTGGCTTCAGCTCTGGTTCTGACCACCTCTGTGATGTGCTGGTATGTGGAAGCCACACTTTCTCAGTTCTTCAGTTAGATCTGGTGTACACCGTTCACACCGATCTTAAAAGGTAAACTCTTGTAGACTTCACGTTTTTAGCAGTTTTGGTTGTACTGTGGTGTGCCTCCCATAATCCTAACATAAACCCCCTTCACAAACCTTCTGTTCTACCACCTGTTTCAAAACAATACTCTGAGGCAGAAATCACTAAAGGTCTAACAGAAAAATACCCTTCACTGCCAGATTTGTTATTACAATGTTTCAGAAGAGGAAAGGAGGTGGTAGTATGGCAAGATGGCATTGACTTCAAGATACTTGCATGGGTAATACTTCTTGCTATTTGAGCAACCCAACCAGGATATTTAATTAGGGAAAGGACGACACAAGATGTCTCGAGCAAGTCCTCAAGAACGAGATGAGATTTTCTTGAAATAGCTAACATAAAATAACGTCTAATATATTTTTTTCAGGTTTTTGTTTTTCAGACCAAGAAAATGATCTAGCTCTAAAGTACATGTGTGATGGTCACAAGAGTTACAGGCTAATTTTTCAAATCTATCGTACTGAATAATTTAACATTCTTTTTAAAGTGCTAATTTTCAAATGCTGCTTCAATAACTGTTGCAATTGATATTTTCTCTGTTAGTGAATAAAATAGAAAAGACATTCGTTAAATAGTTACAAACATTAAACAAATTGTCAGCAAACAGTTTAACTTGTTCCCTGCAAATTTTGAGCGTTTGCCGCATCCACATAAGTGGACGTTTATCACTCGGTGATGTTAGCCTAACGTTACTCTTAACTTGATCGCCTACTGATAACTTCCCCCTTTGACAACTTGCTGACTCAATTGAGTGCCCAAATAGAAGACAAAAAACAGACAACACAGTGAAAGATTGGCAGCAACTGCCTGAAAGTTTTTACTGTTTGACCAGAGTGAAAGAGAAGAGGCGGAGCTCAAGCAAAGCTTGCTGGGGAAAAACAAAAGCGGTGGTTTTATTGGTGTTCAGCAACATTTCTGTCACTGCCATGTATAACTTTTGATCCAGCCTTCCTGTTCTGCGCCCCCACCCCCCAAAAAAATATCAACAGCCTGATTTTTCTTTGGATAAACTTGTAGACAACTTTGGACATTTTAGACTGAGCTTCTTGCTGATTAGGCCCTTTAGGCTTCTTTTAAAATTAGTAGGGTTAAACAGATTGAAATTAAATTAAGCAAAAGATAATTGCATTTAAAAGAATGGTACATCTCTGATCTCTTTTCCTTCAGTCCTCTCTGCGGATTTCGCCTCCCCTGCCTTACGTATCAAACATTCAAAAGGATCTGCTGCGACTGGGCTCCCGTTTGGACCCCCAGGACACTAGCTCTCCTCTTACGCCGCCATCCAGCGCAAGCCCGGCCGCCTCTGCTCTATCTCGCCGCTGGCGCACTGGTTCTCCGTGGCCTGGTGTGGACATACTGGACCAGCCGGATGAAACATTTAGCATTGAGAGGGAAGCGCGCCTGCATAGACAGGCTGCAGGTAATTGCACAAAAAACGGGTTGTGTAAACTATGAACTGCATCAACTTAAAACATTTCTTTGCGCCAAGCTGTGAATGAAGCAACCTTCACATGGAGCGGTCAGCTGCCTCCCAGAAACAACAAGGATCCTCTCTACTCCTGCAAGGTCTTTCTTGGTGGTGTACCGTGGGACATCACAGAAGGTAATTGTTCATTTGCATGCGTGTATACATTACTCTTCCAAACAGGCATGAGTGGAGGGCAGAAAAAAATCTAAGATAACTGCAAATATCTGCCTCAGAACTAATCATTTTAAAAAAATATTTGTGATGCCTGGAACCATGTTTGGCCAGTTTTGTTTACCACTGAACTGTTAGACAGACTCACTCAGTCAATGGGGACTTTCACTGTTGCCTTAAACCAGTGGTTCTTAACCTTGTTGGAGGTACCGAACACTACCAATTTCATATGCGCATTCACCGAACCCCTCTTTCGTGAAAAAAATATTTTTTTTCAAATTCAAGACCTCAATGTCTAGTACTGGTGCACAAAATGAGCCGTGCATGAACATCACCTTGTTCTAAGAACAAAACCAACACAATGCATGAACTCAAAACAAATTACAGACCTGCAAAGCAGTGTGACTTCTGCTGTTGCCTTTGCGAGGGCAGTTCAGATATGCGTTATCACGAATTTATAAATCAGACGTGTTCGGACTTCCACAGTGGAAGCTCTGCCGAACCCCTAGGATTCGATCGAACCCAGGTGAAGAACCCCTGCCTTAAACCAGAAGGACAAAAGTTTTCTGTAATTACTGCAGAGCTTGGAGATGGGAACATTACTCCGTAGCTAAATTAGGATCAAGTTTAGAGCCGCTACAGAGAGGACTAGAGGTGCTCCAAAGACCGGAAGGATGGGGCTGTATGTGGAGGCTCATTGGAAGCTGTGTGACTGGTGTAGGAACACTTGGCACTAAAATTAAATGTATGCAAGAAGTCTGCGAGTAAACTAAATCTGATGACCGTTACGCAAATGATGATGAACCAAAGCACAGGAGGAAAAGATTGTAATAGTAAGATATGTGAACTTGGAAAGTTACGGATGTTGACAGCGTGCTTCCCACAATGCACTAGGCCAAACGTTAAAGTTGCTTTGGCAGTATAGAAAATATATTGTTCCTTTTGAGTATACACAAAAGCCACACTTTGAGAAGGGTAGACAATCAGAGTGGGACAAAAGTGATGAGCACATAACAGACTACCAAAACAAGAACCAACACGTTGAAAATGGATAACGGGCATAAAAATAGGAACAAGACGTCCAACTGGGATTCTCAAAGTGGGAGTTACTGCCTGTGAAGCGATCACTTGGTATCAGGTGAGTCAATTACTCTGTTTAATCATGGAAATGTAACCTCATTGTGTAGTTCACTATTAAATGTTGAAAGATGTGATCCCGGTGTTTCCCGCGGCTGGGGAGGGTGCGAGCACGTTACTGCTTGCCCTTCCGGCTTGTTTTTTAATTGTTACTATTGTTAAAGGGGACCGTCTAATCTCCATAGATTTGCCGCTCGTCTGCTCTCCGCCTGACATTTGTCACAAGTGTACCCCACCCCCCTCATGTTTCAGCTGGACTCATCAACACATTCAGTGGCTACGGTCCTCTGACTGTGGAGTGGCCTGGTAAGGACGGAAAGCATCCTCGCTGTCCTCCCAAAGGTAATGTGGCAAAAGGTAATCACAAGTCGGTAGGCCTGTTTTTTTTGTTTTTTTTTAATCAAACTGGTTTTAGGGTGGCACTATGGTGGGCACATTGGCATGGCATAAAGTTGCTGAGTAAGTGGAGCAGCCCTAGCACAACATTCTTTCTCCTGACAAGCCTATTTAGGACTTATCAGCAAAAGGTACTGGCATTCTGTACTTGAGTAGAAATACAACTATTTGTAAAAAAAACAAAAGTACAAATACCAATGATGTTGTTCCAGTCAAATACCAGTGCATTTTAAATGCTAGGAGGTACCCGAAGTGCTCAATGCTAATTATATTTAGGCATTTGCTGAGTAGTGAGAGCACAGTCCAGTATACATTTTTGTGGAGTGTCTTGTCCCAGAGTTGAAAAGGTAAATTGCAATATACTTTGTTTCCGTGTTGATCCTTCTCTGTGAAGACGAGACGCGCCAGCACGCCGTAACAGTTCTTATGGCCAGCAAAGGCAATGCATGGCCATAGATGAAGTCCTAGCTTTGGTCTTTTCTCAATCAATTTTAATGTGGTTTACATTTGTTGAAGCCAAAAGCGTGTGCTTTAAATAACTTATAACAAAGGCAAACTTTTATGTATAAAGTGACTCAACAGCGTTGTATGCATCACAGGATACTGGCATCCATGGTCTGTTCCCCCCCACCCTCATCCACACAAATTACTGTACTGGCCACTTAAATGGCCTAGCTTGCATTGCCCTAGGCACACCTACTGTTGGGTAGTGCTTCATGCTTCTATGTTTTAGCAAATAGAATGTTGTGTGCATCTGGACATGGCGCCAATGACAAGCTGGCTGGGATGTAGACTAATCTAAATTGGTCATTGTCATGCATTAGACTGAAGTAAAGTTGAAATGTAAAAAGTAAAGGTTAAAAATATACTCAGTTAAGTGTTGGAAACTACTCAAGTATAGTAATGAAGTATCCGTCACTTACGTTATACAGTACACCGGTGATCTAGCAAATAGAACAAGGTTCATGGTGTCCCTCTCCCACTTTGCACAACAAACCTGTATCTTTCACTTAACGTTAGATAATTTCAAAAAAATCCACAAAAGTAAATTGTTAGTTTGTTTGAATCTGTTGCCCTGCTGATGTGTAGCTTCCACATTCTAAATGATTTCAGACTAAAGGTTTGCTGTCCTTGTAGGCTATGTGTACCTGGTTTTTGAGAACGAGAAATCTGTGCGGGCTTTGCTCCATGCCTGCTCACAGGACCCGTTTCACCCAGAGGATAACAGGGAGTACTACTTCAAAATGTCCAGTCGACGAATGCGTTGCAAGGATGTGAGTAGAAACTTGACGTTGACAAAATTACTAATTGTCATACTGTGTGCATTTTTTCAAATCTCCCATAGCTTGGATGAACATCAATAAATGAAGATCCAGTTACTAGTTTGCGTCCTAAAATGTACAAAGTAAAAGGAAATGTTTGTGTTGAATCAAAAAACAGTTGCAAAATTAATTCTTAAAGGACTATAGAAATGAGCTGTTTGGTGTTGAGGCTGAAATTCCATTGATTAAGTTGATATTTGTCCATTTATTATTGCAGCACAAAACGGCTGCATTGAAACACTGAAAGCAATTTAGTCAGAATACGATAAAACTTGAAACACTGTCAGTTTAATGCGGAGCAACAAACATTGATAAATGTGACAGTGTTTGAAATACTTGAAAATGTTTTCATTTGATTGCCCAGTGTCCCTAATTATGTGGCGAGTGAGTGCTGTACTGAAAACAGCTGGGGAGTTGAGTGTGGGTTCCTTTTAAAAAAATTCAAGTGTTGTGTTCCTCCAGGTGCAGGTTATTCCCTGGGTCATTTCTGACAGCAACTACGTGCGCTCCCCTGCTCAGCGTTTGGACCCCAGCAAGACTGTGTTTGTGGGCGCACTGCATGGCATGCTGAATGCAGAAGCGCTGGCTAGCATCATGAACGATCTGTTTGGAGGAGTCATGTATGCAGGCATTGACACGGATAAACACAAATATCCGATAGGTAAGATCATATGGGCTGGCTTGGCGCTCGTATCGCACCAAGCTTGTATTGCCAACTTGAGTCTCAAATGGGAGGAAGTGTGATTTGGAATCCTGCGGCGAGTTTTCAGACATAGTGGCACTAATGAATATTCTCCATAAATGCTCAAACGAGGTCTAATCAACATCACAGATTGAAATAATCTATTTTAGTTTCAAAAGGCAAAAAACTGTTTGAGTAGCTACAGTTGGCAAAAAAGTAAAGTGCAACTCAAATGCTCAGCAGCTAATATTGAGGCCTTGTGCCCTTCTGGAGTCTCCTGTTGTGTGATGTCCACATGCTGCTCCTGCTGCCACTGTTGCGTTCTCTCATTCACAGTATACATTTTCACAACTCTGATTTGCTACTATGTGGCAATTGGCTAATTAATGGTTATCTTGTCTGCAGGGTCTGGACGTGTAACGTTTAACAATCAGCGAAGTTACCTGAAGGCAGTCTGCGCCGCATTCGTGGAAATCAAAAGCTCCAAGTTTACCAAAAAGGTGCCACAAAAACAGTCTGGGTGCAAGTCAGTTCCAAACTTTTGTCTATCTTAATCTTCAGGTCCAGATTGACCCTTACCTGGAAGACTCAATGTGTCAGGTTTGCCTCCGCCAAGCCGGGCCGTTCTTCTGCAGAGACCAGGTTAGCATTCCGGCAAAATAAAAAACATTTGTTTGGTGGTCTTTGAACCCATATTGAAATGTGTGTCCAGGGGTGCTTCAAGTACTACTGCCGCACTTGCTGGCATTGGCAGCATTCTATGGACATCCTGAGCAACCACCGGCCTCTTATGCGCAACCAGAAGAATAAGGACTCCAGCTAGGAGGGCCAGGAGTCAGTCCCCCTAGGGGCCAGGCCGTAGAGCACAAGCCGTCTGGACGGCTGTCAGCGTGTCGCGCGGGGAGCTCCACCAGGCACGGGGGTTATCACTGTTGGAATGTTCACTTTTTGCACTTGCTCTATTTTTGCTGTTCACAGTTGGCACTATGCACCGTGACCTTGTTGGGAGAGACAAGGGACCGTTCACTTTCTAGCATTTTCCTCAAACGCCAGAGTTCGTTGAAGGGTAGGAAGTGAAGGAAAATGCCCCCCCCCCCCAACCCCCTCTTTTTTTTCCTTTTTTTTTTTTTTTTTTTTAAGTTTACATGTTGCATAGTGAAGAGCAGTCACGCAAGTCTCATTGCCGTTCATTGGCAAACGCCATACAGTGCCTTTAAAGTTTTAGTTTCCCCCTCCCCTTCCCCCAGTTGGTGTTTTTTCCAGTGCGAGCCAACTGGTGTTTCTTACTTTGGGAGTTGAATGTTGGGCTTCATTTAACCAGTCGCATTTCAGACTTTTACGCAGTTTTTTACTAATTTGTACACACAGCGGTTTTAAGTCATGACATGAGAAATTTGAACAGAATTCTACCCGGTGGCTGTTTCGGAGAAAACCTTTTATTTCCCCCCAAATCTCAGTCCATTTTTGTTTTTCTGACCGCATTTTAGTTGCCCTGCCAGATTTCAACATGAAGGGCACAGTTTGGAAGTCCCACCTAACTTGCTTTGTTGCGGTTATATCAAATGTGGGTTCCAGTAGTGTTGGATACTGCTACAACTGGTCATCCTTTGTTTCAATCGAATAGACCTTGTGTGAATGTTTTTTTGTTTCAACTTTTTTTAATTTGCACTTGTGGAGAGGTGGCAGTGGTTTTAATCACATTATTACATTGGAAGGAGGATGTGGCTGTGATGGAGCTGCTGGCCTCCTGTTGAATGTAAGAACTTCCACTTTGTTGATCGAATTGTCCACCCAGACCTTGAGTAGACTCCAAACGCACACTTTGTAAGCCTTGTCTGCCTTCCTCTTGCAGATGGATGTGATTGCATAAGCAGTGTGCCAAAGTCTGTCATTTCTCTTGCTCTTAAGTTCTCTTCACCCAGCTGCTTTTTACAGTTTGCAAAGTCTACCTCATTGTGGTCTGCCAAGTTTGCTGCTTACAGTTGTGGAGTATGTTCAGATTGGGCACAATAAAGGTGTTTAAGCATTAAACTGCACTGTCTGGACTATTAATGGAAGGCCATGCAAATGACCAGACGCTCTGCTTGACTGCCCACTTGCTGGCGTCAAAACAAAATTAAGTGGTTATTTCCAAGTCTGCCTATTTTAAATTAAGGCTTGGGATGAGTTCAGTTCATCATCACCACCAACATTTAACTGTCTTCACTGAATGAGTTGTGAATATTACTGTAGAAATGGGAATATATGACTGATCTGTCGGGTTGCTTTGAAAAAAATAAGAAAAATTTACTACTTTAATGAGCGACTAAAACTTGAAATCAGAATGAATGCTACCCCATTACACTTTTTCCATCTGAATCAATCATCTGCTGGTATTGTTTCTAATCCATTCTGCAATGCAATTTAGAGACCACATTCTACTTTTCTAATTTTTATTTGAATATAGGTATCCATGATCCATTTCATGTAGTTGCAAGTCAATGATTTAAAGCTAGTAATTTTTTCTTGAGAAATTTAACCCAATACAATCAGTTAAAAACCATCATGGACCTCAATTTCAGATTACGTCATTGCTCCAGTGCATGTACTAGTGCCTGTAAAAGTGTATGGATAGGTTTGAGTGTGTGTGTATGTATGTACGAGTTTAAGTATGATTGTGTACATATGAATGTAATGCACACAAAGCACAGCCTTGAAATAAACTCTGAATCAGTTGGAAGCTGTCTGATTTCCTTGGAAAACTCTGCACTCAATATTACTTTTTGTGACAGACATTTTAGTTGGTAAGGGTAGGCTCCACCATAACTAGCAGAAGGTGCATTATCTGTTCTCACCGGGTTTAGTGCTGCTGCTTCTTCTGTGAAGGTGCACTGGTTGACCCTGAAAATAAATAGTGCACTCCAATCGGATGTTGTAGGAATAGCATTTTATTAAAGAAAAAAAATCTAATGCTTTTCTAGCATTCATTCTGCAGACTGAATTGGGCCCCCTGCTGACCAGCTATGGCCCGTGGGCCTTATGTTTGACAACTGTCGTAGATGCTCACTATAGAGAAAAAGCCTAACAATGTTAAACTGCAACCAATCGTAATGATAATTCTCATGCACATCTCTCCATGCCCACCTCAATCTTCGAAAATATAAAAAAAAAATATCTTAATATACTAAATATTTTTATGAAATCATCTGGCTAGATACATTTTAATACTCTATCTATCTATCTATCTATCTATCTATCTATCTATCTATCTATCTATCTATCTATCTATCTATCTATCTATCTATCTATCTATCTATCTATCTATATACACTATATATATATATACACTATATATATATATATATATATATACACTATATATATATATATATATATATATATATATATATATATATACATATATTAGACTTTAAAGACTATACATCTACCAACAGGTGATTCCAGTTTACTATCATTAAGCTGCATTAAACTCAGTATTACTGTATACGTCTATGGAGACTATGTTGGCAATCTATTTTTATAATGTATACGGATTCAGATGAATATATTTTGTGCATCCACTTGATGAAAGAAAACAAAGTCAATATTTTTTTCCCCAGAGTACTTTAATGGTAACCTGTATGACTTTATTACAAACAAAATGACATCAGCCAAAAAGCAACCTTCAAGAACAGAACCCCAATTGGCTGGAGGACCATAACAGAATGTTTACATGGTAGAAAAAAATAAGCCACTTTTTCAAGTACAGCTGAACTTGAACGTGTCATATTTTTGCGGTAATCAGTCTCAACAACAGTATCACAATCTGTTGAAATTCACTTTAAATGATGGATCATCATCCTCTGAAACTGAGAGCTACTTTTTGGGGTTTCAATCTTTGGGTTGCTCGCCAGCCAATCACAGCGTACACGGAGACAAACCATTCACACTCACACGCACCTACGAGCATATCGGCGTACCATGCATGTCTTTGGTAAGTGAGAGGAAACCCACACAGGCACGGAGAACATGCAAACGCCACACTTACCGAAGCCAGAATGGAACCCTGCACCTCTGATCTGAGGCTACGTGCTATCCATTGCCGCACCGTCCTAGGCAAATCTTTAATTTTTTTTTTTTTTTGGAACCAGTTCAAGTGGCCTTGTGGTATGAGTGTTCGCCCTGAGACTGGGAAGTCGTGGGTTCGATCCCCGGCCGAGTCATACTATAAGATGGAACCTGATACCTCCCTGGTTGACACTCAGCATTATGGGTTGGATTGGGGATTATGTGAAACTTTTTAATATGAAATGTGAAAATGTATTATTCACAGATTTTGAATATAGGCAAGTTCTGGACAAAACAAAAATCTTTATAAACTAGGGCAGGGGTGTCAAACTCCAGTCCTCGGGGGCCGCATTCCAACATGTTCCAACATTATTCCCTCGTTAAGTGCACCTGTGTGAAAAGTTAGGCTCCTGCCGAACGTGAAAATGAACTGAACTTTTCACGCAGGTGTGTTTAACGAGGGTAACTTGGAAAACATATTGGAACGCGGCCCTTTGAGGACTGGCGGTCGACACCCCTGGTGTAAGAGAAAAGTGCCACACCCGCCCTCACCCCCACTTTCTGATTGGCTGTTTGATCTGTGGCATCACTCGGACACTCCATTAGGTACACTGCCATTTTCAAGTGTATCTAATAGGCAACTTCATTAGGGAAATATCATGGTCAAAGGTCACAGGTGTCAAGCTCTCGTCCTCGGGGCCGCATTCCAACGTTTTTCAGGATTCCCTCGTTAAGTGCACCTGCGTGAAAAGTTTTAGCTCCTGTAGAACGTGAAAATGAACTGAACTTTTCACGCAGGTGTGTTTAACGAGGGTAACTTGGAAAACATATTGGAACGCGGCCCTTCGAGGACTGGAGGTCGACACCCCTGGTTTAAGTGAAAAGTGCCACACCCGCCCTCACCCCCACTTTCTGATTGGCTGTTTGATCTGTGACATCACTTGGACACTCAATTAAGTATACCGCCATTTTCAAGTGTACCTTATAACAGGCCACTTTATTAGGGAAATATCATGGTCAAGGGTCACTGGTGTCAAGCTCTAGTCCTCGGGGCCGCATTACAACATGTTTTTGAAGATTCCCTCGTTAAGTGCACCTGCGTGAAAAGTTTTAGCTCCAGCAGAACATGAAAATGACCAAAATCTTTTCACGCAGGTGTGTTTAACGAGGGTAACTTGGAAAACATATTGGAACGCGGCCCCTCGAGGACTGGAGGTCGACACCCCTGGTTCAAGTGAAAAGTGCCACACCCGCCCTCACCCCCACTTTCTGATTGGCTGGTTGATCTGTGACATCACTTGGACACTCCTTTAGGTACGCCACCATTTTCAGGTGTACCTAATAACAGGCCACTTCATTAGGGAAAAATCATGGCCAAAGCTGAACTGAAAGTGAAAAGTGCCAGACCCGCCCTCACCCCACCTCCTGATTGGCTGGTTGATCTGTGACGTCACACAGACACTCCATTAGGTATGCCACCATTTTCAGGTGTACCTAATAACTTTATGCATTTTTTGTACGTGTCAAGAATGTGTATTTGACTACTTGCTCTTTATTTTGGGGGACATCAACACATATTACACAACGTATAACACATACATATTGTCATATAAAGCAGTTAACCAAATGTCAGATTTGTTTTCATGCCCAAAAAAATAAAAAGGAATAAAACACCAGACAAGTTTTAACAGGTTTTAATGTTTATTAAAAATAATAATACAAGTAAATTTCAAACCAGCAATCTAATGTGAAATTGCAGTGGGTATATTGGAAAAATGTGTCTGCGTGCGTGCGCGCGCGCGTGTGTGTGTGTGAGTGTGTGCATGAGGAGGATGTAGGCAAGTGCTTGCCAGCGAGTGGAGACAATGCCGAAACGAAAATGCACCTTTACGGAGGTATTAAAAAAAAAAAAAAATTGCGTCCTTTCGCCAGGGTCATGATGCATATGAAGCTGAGTGCCTAACTTACGTGTCCGTCGCAAATAAAGGTTCTGTATTATTCACCAATAAATGCAATTGATGTCAAATTTGCTGGATAAAATGACTACAGCAGACGTAAGAAATGCTGCTCACTTGAGAATTGCGGAATGTGGTTTTGTGTGCTTTAAAAAGAACACTCTTCGAAGTCATTGCATTCTATTAGTTGTCCACTAGATGGCAGTGAGAAATCGAAGATTTCTACGCACCGCCTCTTTTAATGAAATTGCCAATCAAAAGTACATTTGAGAAGTCATCCTTGATATTTACATTTGATTGATGTTCTTATTTAGCTTAAGTTGGCAAACTATGCAAAAAGAAAGAACTTGAGAAATGGCAAAGACTTGCATGTCACTGTGCACATAGTTAAGAGACAAAAATGTTGCATTTTTAGAATTTCATATACTTACAATGAAGAAGGTTGTTATTCATTATTCTCTCTATCAATTTTCTTCCACTTCAGATCACGGGGTCAGCAACCCATGTAAAGAAGCCTGAGTGCCCTTCTTCCTTTGCATGGAGTTCATTTCAGCAGGCGTTAGTCAATGTCCTCCCAGAATGTAGTACCGCAGTCAAACAGGAGACGGCAACAGTGACCTTCACTAAAACATTGGAGCTGCCTCATTCGCCTTCATGGTTGCTTTTATTGCTGAACTAACATCCTTATTTACTCGGCCAATAAGTCCGCGTTGAAATGTATTCCCAAGTTAGTGTAAAAGCTTTTTAATGTACTTTTTTTAGTGTTCAAATTTTGAAATAAGTGCATTTTCTACATACTTTTGAGCATATACTATTAGTGCAAAATAGGAAAAAAAAGGCTCCTCTAATGCAATCAGATGTTTGTTTACAGACCACATACATTAAGACATTCCTTTAATCTGTGATGTTTTTGCTCTCATAAGATTAAACATGCTGAAGTCAGGCTGGAGAGGGAAAAGATAAGAGCAAGAAAATAGTCCGCTTTCCAGTCACACATCTTGGCAGTACGTATTGATTTCATGTCAATCCAGATCAGTGTGAAAGACCAGTTAAATGAACCACATCACTTTAGATTTCCACAAAGGACAGAAGAAAGGGCATTTCCTGGGTAAATATGCTGTCCATAGGAATTGCCTGCAGTTTTGTTTTCAACCCTTCTCAATTAAACTAGATCTCACAGCAAGGTCTTCGGTTTGATCCAGGTCCTGTGTGTTCTGTTGCAGTAAGCTTACTTTCCTACCAACATGCTGACTTTGGCTCACCAAAGAACAGATCACCAATGTGCAATGGTCTTGTCTATCACACCTTTGATTTCCTGGTGATCAGTCCAGTTTGAATGATCTCAAATCAAATCGGACAGCTTGATCTGGAGGATAGTCAGACACTGATGGCAAGTATATGTGCACCCATCTATAACTTTGAACAGTATCGAGAGCAAATGTTTATAGTTTGGCGGTATAATTAGGCAGCCGCCACACTGAGAACAGTCCCTGGAGCCATTATGGTTGGTTGAGCAGAATGTCTTACCAGCTTAGGAGGTCAACCCCACACAAGAGGCAGAAAGACACTAATGCATTGGTCCATTAACAAATGAATAGCCGGATTCATTATTGATACAAACATCTGCTGACCATACAGTGTAGTAAACTGTATGCATTTGCAATCTTCTAAGCGGCTTGTCAGAAAGAAGGGATCACAAAAGAAATGCATTCACTTCTTTTATTCATAAGATGGGTATTTTTGTTTACATCTTATGCACAGCAGATACAGAGACAAACATGTTTCTAAACCACAAACTAAATTCATCCTCTTCCAATCCTGCTTCGCTTTTTCAAAACAGCCCCCCTCTTAAGTTTGTAGTCCAGTTTCACATTCTGAAAGATCATTTCACAGCAATCTCATTTTAGCAGAACGGCACATGCCATGTTCAGAATACTTGCATTTATTTTTGGACAAATACCCCCACTTCCCATTAAACAAATTGCACTTTTCTTCCTCTAAAACTATTCCAACAGGATTACAGGAACAAAAATTACCACCAAAAACAAAAGACAACTAAACATTCAACGTATACATGTTCATTTAGTTGCACAAAAACGCATATACACACACATTACACAAAAAGTACAAAAATACTTGTACTTTATTCTGGTCAAATAATGACAATGATATGATCACGGGAATAGGATTGTCAGAATGAGAAGATGCCTTCACAAGGTCCATGCGAGACAAGCCACTGAACAAAAAGCCAAGCTTTGACAGAGCTAAGGCCAAGGAGCTACAGGAACAAAAGGTTTTGCTGCTCAGACCAAAGGAAAGAGGCAACACTAAGAAAATTAGGATACACAGAACTGTTCTAAATTCATGCCAAAAAGACTTGTACATGCAACGTCTTCACACTTCTGAGGGTAGTTGGAAGCCACATTGGGACTCCTACAACTTTGCGGTGTTTTTTTTTCCCCCCCCTCAGCAACGATGAGCCATGGAGCTTTGACTAGCTTGCAAAAGGTTCTATCAAGTGCTAAGATGTACCGCAAAAAAGGGGGCACAAGAGGTTGTCAACAGCAAGATGTTTTTTTCTACTCTGACTCCCCCCTCAAAAAGACAATTGGCAAGGATATAAATACTGATTCTAATGCACATTTGTCCATTAAATAAACCTGATTAAATTAATGAGCTTGGCAAACCTCACTTCAACTGGACAAAAGTGTGGTTTCCGGGTGCCTGCAGAAAACAAAAACATGTTAGCCCAAAGTAACACTTTGCATGTTCACTACACACACACACACGTCTACAGTTAAGCACTGGCAAATTTGCCCTGGGTAGTCTTTAAGACATAATTTGTTTTGTAATAACCCAAAAAATTTAAATGTGGAAAAAATCTAGCGACATGAATAAAAAAAAAAAAACTAAAAATATTGAAAACTAAAGACCCAAACTGGTTTGTATTTCTATTAGACTTTCTATTCCTTTAACACCAGCCTGTTTTAGCTCTTGTTCTAATTTGAATTGACATTTTGCGATCAATTTCTTTGTTACTGTCGACAAGCTTGTACGAGATTATTAGTCACAGAAAGGCGGATCGTGAAATCTGAACAGGGTTTAACTAAAGGTCACTCACCAAGTATCTAACAAAACTGGCGGGACTTCCATCCAGGCTGGGAAGTGTCTGAAGGAGTTGGGTACCAGCGCATCTAAAGAAACAGTCATGACGAAAATGAGGTGATT
This sequence comes from Syngnathus floridae, assembly GCF_059516105.1. Taxonomy (NCBI): domain Eukaryota; kingdom Metazoa; phylum Chordata; class Actinopteri; order Syngnathiformes; family Syngnathidae; genus Syngnathus; species Syngnathus floridae. The sequence continues at coordinate 8,938,120 of NC_142415.1, forward strand.
CAAAACTTGGAACTAAGGGTTCATTTTTCTTTTCAAGTCAAGTAATTGGCTTATCAGAAATGTCTTCTTCGGCTACAACATAAGCAAAATTCTGAAATTGCAGTTAGACAGCACCCCTCCCCTCTTAACTTTTTCGAATGCACACATTTTGGCTACATTAAGTCAGGCGTATTTGACCAAGTAAATAGCAAGCATTCCTCAGCCTCAAGTGGCCAGCACAAGGGCCCAAGTCATTGTGCTTTGTGATGTAGCATTCCCTTCCTTGTGCTCCAACAATTAAATGGAATTGGCAAACAATTGATTTGAAATGACTCAGACGGTACATGATTGTTTTAAGCCTTCTTAGACACTGCCAGCAAAGCAGGGAGCTTAAAGGTTTTAGGAAAATGTTAGACTCTACTAAAAGCACCTATGACTGACATAGGTGAAACAAGCTCAGTACTAGTTCAACACTACAGTATAGCAGATCCCTTTGATTTGACAGAGCAATGTCAGAAAGCTCATCATTGATACTGGGAAATATGTAACGAAAGTGAACATTTTAAATCAGGAAGTGTGCAAGATAGAAGAGAGACACACACCGGTTGGTCCCTCACCTGGGCGTGGAGGGCTGCGGCAGCGGCGGCCGCCGCGGGATAAGTGAAGGCCGCATGAGGGAGGCCAGGGGTCAGTTCTGCTGTGTACAATGGGTAAGGGGTCCACGCGTCCGGAGAGGCTGGGATCAGTGCTGCCCCTGTCAGGTCATCTGAGGGTGTATACGGCACATGTTGAAATGTCAATGCAGCAAGCCTGGAAAATTGACATTGTTTTTACAACCACTCTAAGTGGCCAGTCATCTTACTCGAGTGAAATACCCCGTTTCACCAAATGCAAAAGAAACATGTTTGTCCACTACCATGTCTAAAACCATTTAGATGACTGTTGGTTGAGAAAGTTAATTCATTGGAAAAGCAAAGCGGCTAAGGAATTGAGATGCATGCATGTGCAGGGTGTGTTAGATTTGTTAAACACTTTTTAACATCAGTACTGCCATGACGGCACTGGCCAAGTGAGAGGGAACGGGAGCCTAGAGGGTGCAGCCGTACGTACAACTTACATGGGTCCCGTGCAATGAAGTGTGCTCCTAGAGCAGGGTGGATATTTGTGGGGTTCGGTGTGGCCATCAGCTTACTCTTTGCCATCTTCGTGTTGGCTTTAGCAAACTCTAAGCGCAGGGTCTGAGGGCTTTCGGGGTCAAAACGGATACCCTGAAGGAGAAACGGAGGGGGACATTGGATCGTAAGGGAGGTGGGCTGAGATTGCGGGGCTTTAGTTGACTCTCGCGCCATCTCCTTTCCTACAACCATGTTTCAATACTTCGGATGTATCCTTCTGATATCCCGTGAGCCCGGCCGGCACTGTTCTGCTCTCACATGGAGAATGCAGCCAATATTCTTCCTGACTGCACTGCACCCAGTTAAGCAGAACAGTCGAGGACGTCAGGACATGCTGAAGGATACAACCTGCAAGTATTTGCAAACGCTTTCATCTCTCTCTCCTCAAAATGAAACCATGAGCTCACATGACTGGACAAAATCCAGCCACAGGAAGTCAGGAGGAGAAGGAGAGATGAGGAAAGGGCCGACGACAAGACCAAGTGGCATCGTAGGGGTGGTTTTACCTTGCTTGTGTTTTTGTGCCCTAAGCGCTGTGCCCACATGCAAGTGAGAAGTCTTTTGAGTGTGTTTGTGTGTGCGCCATCTGCTGTGTCTAGGAGGTGATGCTCATAAGGAAGGCTAGGCTATGAGTGTGTGTGTGTGTTAGACACTGCCATCGTGGCCTATGAGTGACAAAAATAAGGTTACTCTACTGAAGATGTGTTCAAATAACACTAAAACGTGGCTAAAGAACAAGTATAGTAAAAGCAGTGATATGCAAAATTAGGAAAAGCTACACCAGACTAAAAATGGATGTGTATCAAGGTCAAAGTAAACTACCGTAATGCTACAGGATTCTCCCATCTTTCCAAAAAAGTCCCTGCCATTGAATTATGAAAAGACAGAAAGAGTTGACTTGTTGGAAAACGGATGGGAAAGATCTTCAAAACACTCCCGTCTCTTCTTACATTTGTTAGAACAACAAAAATCAATCATTCAAAAGAGATAGTAATAAATCAGAATACTTGCATTTAGAGCATTTTTTGCAGCTTCGGCTCCAGATCGACTGTCAAATGTTACAAACCCGACAGGCTGGAAGACAAAAAAATACTGAGGGCGTCAAGCACATTTATTTGACAGAACAAAATCAAATAGGAAAGGGAATTGACACAGACCAGACAAATAATGACTAATCCTCCACTAACATTACCAAAAGAGTCAGAGTGCTTTTTTTTTGTTAGCATCATCAGATGGAGACTCACCTGTTTTGATGTTAACTTAATCAGTGACCCTTCATAACCCTGCAGAGAAGAAAGACAGCCAATTATCCATCGTGGAGTCACATGCAAGGAATTCAGGCATGAAGAAAGCGAGACCTGCTTCTGTCAGCCATCAGCAGGAGATCAGTTTGCAGCCAGCATGGCTCCTGTTGCATTTCTTATGCAAACATTAAGACTACTTATTTGAAAAACGTAAGCCTTGACTGGCGTTCCTATTGGGGGAAAAATTTAATTTGTTGCAGAAAATTCTTGACAGAGCATAGTTGTACCGGATATTTTTGGAAAGCAAAAAGTTGCCTGAAACCTCATAAGAAAAGCATACAAGGAGCCTGCAGCCAGTCGGGAGGCACGCGGCAACAATGTCAGAGGCGCTACTGTAACAAAACTTTAGCCATTTCGCAATTTGTTCGAGGAAAATATTTCCCTTTCCAGTGAGCAAGTCACACACAGGGTTGGTCGGTCGGTCAGTGACGAGGATTACTCATTTACACATTCCGCAGGATCATCCATGTGCGAGGGATACCACTTCCAATTTGGTTAGTTAGGACACAAGTGGGAGGGCTGTTTTGGAACCGGATGAACACAGCCGTGGATGAACAATGATGCGGCCTCATTTCCATATATGCAAATATTTGGACTCATTACTAGGGAGATTGTTGGATTCCAGCTTGAACAAATCGTGTTAGGGTGCACATCTAGATCAGTGTTTCCCAAACTTTGGACCAAGGCGTTCATTTTACATTATTAAAAAAAACGCAAACAATACAACAAAAATAGGGCAATTGCTACTGAATATTTTCCATTTATACTGTCCTTTATTTGGTATTGCTTAGCGATAAAAATGATGAACAATTAAACAATAGCACACAAAAAGGATTAACATTGTACTCTCCAAACCTTTCTCAATTGATTCAATCACTGGTGGAGTTTTTGTTTTCCGGAGTAAAAGCAGACGTTTGCATCTTGTTTTGACTAAACTCAAGATAATCTGTTCTCATGAAAGAATGCAAACATTAATGAATTGCTGTTGAGGCTGATAGAATATTTGGACCACTCCAAGGTAAAAAGTTAATCTATACAATTACTTTATTGTCAATAGTCGATTCAATTGAACAGATTGCTGAAATATTTGCAGCAACTTATTGTGTTGAATGAATTAAGATAGCGTCACTCCTGATCTCACCATGCAGGTCAGGAATCATTGATCTAGAATGATGAAAGTAAAAGATGTAACTAACTAACTTTTACTATTGGTTAAGGCAAATCACCTTCATTTTCTTTATTCAGCTGAACCTTATTTCACAGGTTTACAACAAACATTCAACATACCTTAAATGGCCTGAAGAGAAGGTAGAGTTCTCGTGGTTTGATATCAACTGGTAGGCCGCTGACAAACAGTGTTCGTACCTGAAATTTGGAGTCATCGTTAAAAAGCAAGATGAGACTTCACGTACGGATTAAACCCGACAATTTTTCACGAGAATAGGTTCAGACAATTGGAACTTTATATTTCCTCTTAAGAACGTTTGTCACTTAATGAGCCAAAATCAAATCTGTTAACCTCTCATAGTAGCATGTCAATACATCTATAGCTGCTAAACACGGCAATTGTACAAATGTACCGCTCCAGTTTCAAAGAGGCCCTTATAGAAAAAAGTATTTATTACAGCATGTTTAGACAAATCTCTTGACAATATTGCAAGTTACTTTTGGATTACCATTCCTCTAACCGGACAATCAGAAACTAAAATACAAAGTGCTGTTCACTTCAACAAGCAGGTCACCCATGAATCAACCCTTAGTGAAAGAACACTCATTGTGATGTCCCTAAATGAGCAAAAACCAAACAAGGCTCCCATCCTGCTGGGCGTGCACAGCTCATTGAAGGCCGATGCCAAGTGAAGCCCAGAGTGGCTGTGGAAACAAACAGTGCGCGGGGCCCATTAGTTCTCAGCTGGTGGGGAGGTTTCTGCTACAATGGGGCCGCCAGAGGAACAGCGCTGGACAACAGTTCGCAGCGTGACACCATTTCCTTCCTCTGACCCCTACCCTGCCACCGCTCGGCCATTTTTCAGGTGCCGCAGCACCAATTTCCTCCTATGCAACAACTAAAAACATGCCTGAGCAGCTGCCATTACAACTGACGATGAATTAAGACAGTGAAACAGCCATTGCTTTAGAATATTTAGGTAAACCAGAACGCATCCTCATCTCACATACGTTTAACAAATGAAAAATCAACATACAATATTTGTAAAAGCTACTTCCTTTTTCCTTGATCTATGGGAGTCACAATTAAGCACACAAACTTAGATTGGGATGAACAAAAGGGGGGGGGGGGGGGGGGGCAAACAAAAGGGCCGATGCAGCGCTCCCCTCCTGCGTGTCTTCATTAGTCGAAACTATGAAACAATTGTTGCTGGCAGCAGGAATAAATCTTCCTATTCACACAGTAATCAAAAACAGTTTAGAAATACAGATTTTTTTTTTCTAAATCCTCAAAACTGAATTAGGGATTGAGACGACGTTTACCCATTAAAAGTCACTATCATACGAGCTGCTCGAAAACGCACGCCTATAAATTATGTTTCAATTTTTAAGTTATATCAAATACGGATTTAAAGTTAATCGTTCCAGTTTTGATTTCACACAATTTCGAAAAGCAGCGCTCAGTTCAAGAAAAGAAAACGTTAAAATTCCGGAGATATTTATTGACTTGGTTTAATGAACAGACAAAGTGAGGGGAAAAGGTGAACCTGACCTCCTCCTCCATGGAGACATTGTTGTTGGGCTCCGGGTCCGTCTTGAGGCTCATGTTGAAGATGCTGCCGCGGCGCCGAGTGCGTTCTGGCCGGGTGAGAGTGGCCCAAAGTGGGTTGCGGCTCCTTTGACAGTCCGGTGAAGATCGCACAACTCGAAGTGGCGTGGTGCGGGGGTGAAGACGTTGACCGTTAGTTTTCTTCTTCAGAACAGCTTCGATTCGAAAAGGACGAATGTTCGTTCCCCTCCCTAAAATAAGTTAAGGGAAGGGGAGAAAAAAGGGAGTGACGGAAAAGTAAGCAGTCGCGCTAAACTAAAGGTGAGACGGTGGATTTGTGCGCCGTGTGTGAGGGTGAAAGACGGGGGAAAGAAGTGCAAGTAAAAAGCTGAAAGCCTCTCCGGTCACATCAATGCCCTCAGTTGTGGAACTACATTTGAACAGGAGGAACAAGTCAACTTTTCTCCTCCTCCCGCTCCTCAATTAGGTCATCAATTATGTGTGTGTGCGGGGACGCAATCAGGCTGTAGATGCGCCTCAGCTGTGCCATCCGCCCCCACTGCCTCGCCTCGCCCCGCCCTCGTCGGCGTTCCCTCACCCGCTCAGCCAATAGGCTGGCACCGTTGACACTGCCACTTTATTAGGGACACGAACAATTTATTTGGGATTTTTTAAAGATCTCTTTTGAGAAAAGAAAAAAATAATAATATAGTCTTACCTCAGAATAATAGAACAAGCGTACCTGTAGACTGAATGAAAAACAGTGTAAAAGATTATTTTTATTGCATGACTTCATTTTAGTTAAAGTGCACGCAGTGGTGAATTTAAAGGTAGCGTTTTTGTATGTGTAAAATTTAACGTGGCATTTTAATGTCCTGTACATGAAGGAAAACTACAACATTGGTCACAACAGGCTTATATATTCATCTGCCTCTTAGTTTGTCCAATTATTAACGTATCCTAATTGTGATTTCAAGACGTATTGTTCTTTTTGTTATTCTATTATTTTTGTATTATTTATGATTCATAGCAAAAATATGAAAATATAGAGGAATATATTGATATTATACGTTTAGATAATACACAATACAGTATGCTATATTATAAAATAAACAAAGTGTTCACTTTTATTTTTATTATCTGCGCTGTTTCAGAATACGGGACGTGTGCTTCATACGCGTGTGAATTCCAAATTGAAACGTCTGATAATACAAATGTAATGCACAGTGACTTTCCGAGCAGCTATATTAAAAGTAATAAAATGACCCTGTATTCCGTTAATAAATATTTGTGTTTTACTTAATAAATATAGAGAATGCTCTCCGTACATTCGTCCAAATATTTTCCCAAATGTATATTATGCGTTCTTGCGCGCGTACGTAAACACATGTTCGTTCTCTGACTCATAAAATACAACACGCCGATTGAGCTGTCATTCTTTTAGTTCCTGAAGGATAACAACAATGCTGTTTTACACGAGGAGAAAAGGGCCTGTTTGTGAAGTGACGCGGCCGTGGACTTGGACCTGGACATGTGCCCGACCGGCATGCAGTGTGTTTCCTCCCAACGATCAGCTCGAAAAGGCCAGACAGCTTCCGGACTTTGTGTAGAAACACAATCAGACCTGCAGGACGAGGAGGGGCCGTTGAAGGGACGCATAGTGTTGCTGGCCTTCTGCAAGCATCTCGTCTAAAAATAGGGAAGTCATCATGGATTTAATGTTGTCGATGTGGACGAGTGCGTGCATGCGTGACTACGTGAGGCAGCTCAAATGAGAAGCCATTCATCACACGTTTTGCAACAAAGATATGCTGTCTAAAATAATTTTGGGGCGCTTTTTATATTGTGTTTTATAATGTTAAATAGACATTTGTTCATCCGATGCAATATTTGTACAAAAACGTGCAAATCATGCTCCTTGTTTGGTATGCCGTCTGTGCAACTGCATTATAACATGCTGAAGGTTGGTTCTAATGTTTTTTTTTTTCTCATTTAACTACGTTGATGTTCCCAGACATACGACACTTTGAGATTATGTCATTACTTACCATTTTTTACATTGTTGATTATGATGAGAAATCATTACTAACATGATCTTACATCCACTACCAGCCAAAAGAGCATTCTCTCTTTAATTTGTATTTTCTTTGAATACATTTGACAGCCAAACAGTCTGTAACCTATTCAAAGGATAACGTGCAAACAATTAATGTCAACTAAATTCTTGCCAAAGGAATTCGATTCTTGTATGTTTTTTTTTATAATATTTCAACAACAGTTGCATTTAAGACACACTAAACTACAGCCTTTTGTGATCTATACATGGTGAGGTTTCAAAATAATGCCCCCTCTCAAAAGTCACAACATTATGAAGGTTAGTTTGTCCAAATGATTTCTCATTATTATCACATTAATGAAAGAAAGGCAAGTCAGGTCACGATTTGGAGACAAGACAAAACAAAACCTTCAAAAAATGATTTTGAGTGTTACAATATTACTTTCTATTGCTATTGAATGAGAGACTGTGTGCAAAACTTTAAATGGCAGTGTAGTTGAGTATCATTCATTGCTTTGATCATATTTGGTATTTCAAAAGTGTGTAAGTGCTTTCAAAGGGTTGATGACCCCATAATCTGCATCTAGCTCTTTCATTTTAACATTATTTACATTTAAGCTTTTAAACTCATTGCAATGTAGGGCTTCACTTGCCTCACTTTCATTATAATAATTGAAATTTTAATTCTGACCTCATATTCTTTGTTTGGTTGTCTAAAAAGAAACAGAATCCAAGGTATGTGTACATGAGAAAACCCAGAGAAATGGTCTGCAGCTGGCAGCTGTATTGTTTAAAAATGGGAGGGAACGACATCTATTACGCTCTGTTTGTCATTGCAGCAACACTCGCAGCGTATGAAAAATTCAATCTGCTGCAGCACGATCATGAATTTATTCAGCAAGTACAACTTTTACATGGTGGAAGTTTTAACGTGAACCAAGGGCACCGCAAGTAAATCTAATAAAAAGTTGAAGCCGATTGGTGCGTTTTACATAACAGAATGATCTCATTTTATAAATTTGACAGCAAAATCACAACATGACTCTTTTAAACATTGGTGGTTCGATATGACTATATTATATGAATGTGTGTGTGCGTGTGTGTCTTTTAGCACCTTTAATGATAGACTTCAAATCCTACTCAATTAAGTTGGCTTGTCTGTGGCAGTGAACAAAAAAACAGCATGGCGGCTGGCCAGTATGCAGGCATAGCTCCTGGAGTTTTTTTTTCTCTCCCAGGGCTAAAGGGGACCTGCGCCGATAGATAGAAGAGCTGAGAAAATTGATTAATTAATAACTATAGCTGACAATATCAAATAAAATGTTAGCGGGGTTAAACCGGGTCTAGATAGATTTCGGACCGTGCGTTAGCACCCCCTCGCCCTGGTGTACCACCGTCCCTGCCAGTATGTGGAAACATGTTCTCATTTGCAAAGACAAACTTTTAAATAAGATTTAAACGTTCACTGTTTCTCCAACCATGAGATTTTCATATTTGTCGCCTTACGCAACAATGGCAATGGAATACATGTAAATACAGTTTTTTTTTTTAATACATCACGTATTACACACATATTCTCTAAATTTTGTGTTTGATGTGTCTGTAAGTCTTTTGGATCATTAGCACGACAAAGTCTTTTGAGATAATGTACACTATTGAGAACATTGAGAATCAGGGCTATCTTTATCTCATGTACAGAGTGTTTAGGACGAGTGTTTAAAAAGCATCAGTAAAGTACTGAAACTTTTTTTTATCAGCGACCTTGGGTAAACGTTGTTTTATGTTTGTGCACTCGGTGCACTTACTATATGTTTTATTTATGCGTCTTTTCACTCACATTTTGATGAGCCAGTTGACGTCATTGAATGCAAAAGTCAGTCGTCTGTGGTTTGTTGGCTCTGGCGCTTTGCACGCTCAAGACTTCCACAATAGAAACCATAGGAACATTTTACAGATGGCATTATGTACATGCCATACTTTTTCAACAAGATCTGTTGTACATTTTGGATGAATATTTCAACGCTTATTGAGGAAGATGCCCTACTACTTAAAGGGAAAATGGGATTTAAAATGCTTATGTTAGTTTTTGGCAATGAGGAGCATCAAGCTCAAATACACCATACTACTTAATTCCTATTTAATAGCATTTACAGCATTTTTTTTTTAGGATGTGTTTAATCAGAGCAGCAAAGAAACTTCTCAGAATTTGCTCTTTTTTTTTTTTATCTACCACATCAGATTTTCAGGATAATAGTAATGATATATGTAAAATATTTATGAATTAAAGATTAGTTTCAGCCACAGGTGGAATTTTTTTCTGAAACATCACCACTATAAATTATCACCCAGGCTAAGATACGTATATCGCTTTTATTGGTCAAACGTAAAAGCAAAACATGAAAGCGTCTCAAAACTTATTATAAAAGAGGGAAGATTTAGTGTCAAAAATACATTTAGAGGAATAAATAACTTCTGATTAATATTTGCCTGTCTAGTGTAGTTAGCACATTGCCTTTTCAAGAAAACCCAACAAAAACAAAGTAAAATCATGTAACAAAAATGCCCTCCATTGTATCCGCTGGCTTATCAAATGACTGCAGGAGCATTAAATCACGTTGATGCCCCCCCCCCCATCCTCACCACACCACCACCACCATCACCTCCTCTCGAGCCAAACACGTAAGAGAAGCCAACAGTGAACATTTTGAGAAGCTCTGTATAGGGCTCATGTTTTATTTGTGAGAAGCGGGTCCATTGTCCCATAAGTCACCTCACACAGCACTCTTCCTCTTCACGCCACACTGAGCTTGTCGCACTGAGTTAGAGTCACACGCTGCTAAAGCACTTAGCTTGTGTTCCCCGCGTCCTCTGTGGTAGGGCCAAACATCCATTTGGAGGCCCTGGGAAACTTTGAAGCTTTTCACCCAAACATGGAGCGAGGGAGGCCTGGGACACATTAATGACGTTGGGCCAATAGCTGTGCTAATAAGTCTCCTTCCTCGTGAATACATTAAAGCTGATCAGGGGACACATGTAAGGCTCTGAGATGAAACAATCTGATCACTCAGATTCCTTTCTCTGACTGCTGATTCGCAGAAAGGCTTTTGATTGCCACGTTTTATCAGGTTGCCATCGAGGCACAACTTGTCACACCTCCAGCAAGCAGCAAGGACAGAAGAAGGGTGACTTTTGCTTGAAATCAATGAACCTCACACTCCATTAATGACTTGTGCACAAAAATTCCGAGGTGGTTATTTCTGTGTGTACAATGCAAGACAGTGATGTCTGTAAAAATACTGCGTTTGGCTGGTGACCTGTTTAGGGTGATTCAGGGTTACTCTCACCATATGTCAGCTGGGTTAGTCCCCAGCTCACCTGTGAAACGAAGAAGGACAAACGCTATAAAAAATGGACAGAAGTCATCATCACATTCAGCAAAGTCAAGTCGGTGCAATGCTACATGCCACATACACGTATGACAAACTAGCATCAGATAAGTTCCACTTTAGTGCGGTACTTTTGGTATAGAATGGTGACAGACTTAAATAATTAACGCTTTCCTCTCTTTATGATTTCTCTCTAAAGCAGTTTAACCAAACTGTCATCTTCAATCAGGGGCAAAGGAGTGAGGGGCTGTTAGGAGTGGGTATACTCTCAATAAATTATTTATTCCAAGTGACTCATTACAACATCCAGTCATTATAAACAGATGTCATTAGTATTTACTGTACAGGCTCAAGGCCTAGGGGCCAGACACGGCCCGCCACATTATGTGGCCCGCGAAGACAAATTGTGCATCAAATTCGTATCATTACTAGACTTGTAAATTGTCTTTACTTTCAATAATCTTTTTTTTTCAAATATTTGACCAGTTTTTACTCGTCTGATTTAAAAACGAGTTATTTGTTTTGTAGCTTTTACTGTATATAATATGAGGTGCTCATACATTTATTTGGGTTGACAGTCAAAATGGGCCTCCGAAAGAAGCTATGACTTCAATGCGGCCCGTGAAAAAAAAGAGTTTGACACCCCTGGGCTATATGATTATCAGCACCAGCAGTTATGGTTTTTACCAACAATGTCATATTAAGCTATAAGATGAAGGTTAAAACTAAAAACCAGCAGGACATCTGACATTGTGCTCTTGTCGCGTGTGCGTGTGTGTGCGTGTGTGTCTTGGAGCTTTGGCAATGATGTTCCATGTCAATCACATGCAAACCTCACTAGATCGCTAATCTTAAATAAAAGCATAAATCTTTTCCCTTGATATCTCATCCAAGACAGTTGAGCTAGCCCATGTCATACATAGGATAGCGACATGTTTGTTGTTGCCACTTAACTGTGTCAAATCAATTTTCTTCAAGGTTGCGGGTACCTTTGCTCAATATTCCAGCCATAACACTAGAATTTGAATGCTATCTCAAGTATAATCAAGTGTGCAATGTTGAATCAGACTTGCCTCCTCTTAATAATACTTAATATGCCATATCTTATATCAGTCTGGAAACACAACAAACTTGAAGTGAAGTTGAGGATGTGAGTTGTAGACTGCCAGAAAGGAGTTAAAGAAATACTAAACGGCCTTACCACAGGTGAGATTGCACATCACGGATGATGTAAACCAGCAAATATGAGCAAGCTGTGCTTGCGTTCAGCACGTTAGGATGAATCATTTGTGGAGAAACCACTCAACTCACACATATATTCCATCTATCATTGACTAGCGAGACCTTTCAGACATACACTGACAACAAAAGTGTAAGAATAAATGTTTTGTTTTTTGCTGAGGCAAGAAAACAACAAACAACAAAACGCGGATCACTAACATGATCGTATGTTTCAAGCTTTTTGCAAACTTGCCATAAAAGCACTTTTCCCAACACACATTTTCTTGGTTTTGGAGAAATTAAAATGAAGGATGCGCTTGTCCTTGATCTCGTAACTTGTGGAACATAATAAACATTCAAGTATTTCCTTTGCTTGGAAACATTCCCACCACTCAGAGCTATTTAAGAGGAAATGCTGCAGATAGGATCCACTGGGACCATCTAAACAGATACTCTTTTCTCTTGAGTGGAAACTTGTAGCTCCGCTGAGATTTACCACAACATGGGAAAAATTTACATATAAATGTCACCTATTTTAAAAGACCTAAATCAATCCTCACAACAAAAATGTGCCATCTCTTTATCTCATAAAATTACTGTGAACTTGGTGAAAATAAACCCACTCACTACATCCTTCCGAGGAAAAACAGCCTCCACTTCCTGTTTATTTATGTAATATAGGACACAGGGGGTTGTTCCGTTTCAAGCAAAGGGCAGCAGATTCCCAGCTAGCAGACACTGGAGGGATGTGAGACTGCTGTAGACTTCTCTAGGGGACGTTCGGTGGGTGGGAAAACTCAAAATGAGAGAAAACAACATAATGATTCAGAGGAGGAGGGAAGGAGCATAATTACCCCAGGAAATGCTCATGTAACTGTGGGCCAGATTAGATGCCACGGTAATCTGATACATTAACAATTAGGAGACCAAGGAATATTTTTGCATTTGTATTTGAGTTTAAATTCATTTGTCTGTTGATTGCTTGATAGACACATTTGCATTTTTCTCCTTGTTTTACTAGCACTCTGTTGTGCTCCAGAAAAAGAAATATAGAACATTAAAATTAAAAAAAGAAGTTCTTTGTATAATGACTGTACAACGTTTGTAAAATTGTGTGTTTGTTTTGACAAAATTTTATCTAAAAATTGAACAAAAATGGCAACACTTACAAGTTGAAATATGTTTCTCTAATCAATAGATCTAATCAAAATAACCCTACTCGCTCCACTGAATGAAGCAAATGTCTGATCCAGAGAGGGATCGTGCACAGGGATGGCCAATGTTCTACCAGGAAATCTCAGGTGCAGGAAGTGCGGCACCACCGACAAATTGACGTTGGACTGGGTCTGCAGGCGCTTAAGACTCCAGCAAATCTCACTCATGTTTGGACACTTGGGCTCAGCGGACGGGATGTGCACACGTTCAGTTGTTTGGGCAGACGCTGTGGAATGTAAACCACCCGCCACCCACTTGTAAACACAACGCTTCATAACAACTGTGTTAAAAAAAGTTTGTTGCCTAATCAACATCAGCCGAATACTTTGAAAGGCTAATGTTAAATTCCACAACTTCACATAGCCAAACTTGACGTAATGACTTGGATGCAAATCAAAAATAGCGTCATCAGCCAGCTGCTCTTTTTACATGACTGATTTAGTAAATGAAGCCTATTTGAGTTTTGTCAACACAAACTGGGCCCTTGTGTGGTGCTCGCCGAACATGAAGCTATATACGTACGCACATTGACAGCACCAAACTCATTTTCAGCAGAGATAAATGATTGATCCTGACAGAGCGTTATTAATTTAACAGTTTGTTTATATTTTCTCATCAGTATAAGTCTAGGGCACGCTGTTATATAATGAACACAATTAGCTGTCTTGTTCAACCAAGAATTGCATTTCCCTTTGGATTTAGTGTCCAATCCTATGTCTTCTGTGTGTGTGTGTGTGTGTTGTGTTTTTTTTTTTTATATATGTATATATATATATATTTTTTTACACACCATGTTGACCTGCAGCTTTTCTTTTAAAAATCCCCAGTGGTAGCACCCCAGCGCTGCAAAAGAATTGTATTGAAATTAATAAAGCCATTACCAAATTGACGAGTCACGGTAGTTGAAAGAATAATGACTCGTAAATATTTTTACGATACAATCTTCCATGCGTTTTACCAGCTCAAGATGAGACTGAAGGGAGATGATCTCATGGGTTTTTATTCCAAAGCAAAAATAGTAATTGAGCTAACACTTGGTATATTTTTGGAAGCAATAGATTGATATAGATAGATACAGAGTCCACACTAACATTTACATTGTACCTCAGTAAATCTTTGCAAGGTAAATCTCCTAATGGCACAGAGTATCAATCACAGGACTCCAAACTAAACATGTTAATCGCACATTCTTCTCTTCCATTTGGAGCAGCACAGAGCGAAGGCATGGTTCTTATCCAATGTACAATAACAAGGCACTTAATAGCAGCGAGACGTTAGGTACGCCATTCAGAGACACTAAATCAGTACGCGCCATGTAAACACCGGGATTTTGCTCCACTCGCTCATCCAAAAAGTTGACTTTGTGGCATTTGTAATTGATTACAGTATAGTGAGGAGCATAGAGAATGCTCTACCTAGATTATAAAACCATTTTGCCTGTTTAATAGTGAAGTAAAATAGCTTTTCTCTTACTTCTGCAGTGTTTGGTTTATCTCAAGTCGCATTGTTCTTACAAATGTTCTGTATCCGAGAATTAATTTTTACGTACAAAATGTTAATGTTTACTTTTCCCACGAGATGATTCTTGTTGAAAACTGCTCCACACGAGTCTTATTAGATATTAAATGACAGAGCAATATGTTCGCTGTGAAAATTGTATGTTCTTTTCAACTAGATTTAAACTGACATTGAATGCAAAGGAATTGCTAATGAAAAGGTGGGAAAATATGTGGTTGGATTTGCAAGACAGAAGTAGGAGAGCAGAAGCAGTGAGCAGAACTAATTTCATCAAATATTAACCTTGGTTAGAGACCGGCTTGAAAATCTTAGAGGCCCAGTGGGATTTCCTTGCAGTGAGACTTCTCCAAGAAAATGATGGATGACATCATTTTCAAATGTAAAGATGTAATTAATTGTTGATAAACTTGTATTTTATCAAGCCCTAAATGAAAAAAAGAAGAACCTGAGAAGAGTATCTATTGAAAGGCTGAGATTAATTAGCAGTAGTCACTTGTAATCATTAAAATTAGGGTCTGTTTGAAGAGTATTCTAAAGTTTTTCACAGTTTACTGCCGATTGCTATGGACTTATTTCCGCCTGTACTTGAATGTTGTACTTGAATGACAGCTGTTACTGTTGCCTTAAAATGTTTGTTGCCTGTAAAGTAAAAGGACTGTGCAATGAAATATTCCACAATGTGAGATGTTTAGAAAAATTCAAAGTCTGAATTTGACCTGCAGCACTGAAGAAATTGCAGTCAATCTTAAACATACTACTGGACATAAACGATTTCCTTGAAACTTGAAGGGCCCTTTTAAATTTTGGGGGAAATCTGGATACATCAATGAACCTGAAAAAAAACATTTACTATAAAGCAGAAACATGCTTGATAACTAACAAGGGACGAACAAGAACATAAATCGTCTTCGCTCCTCGTCATAATTTTCTGTATTTCAAATGAGTTGCTCGCAAGTCCACAGACTTCCGGTCCACAAGCCAAGTCCCGAGAGCCAAGTCCTAAAAGCTTGAGACAATGCTGCCCTCCATATTGGAACTCTTTGCTGGGGAACCCCCATTCACCCCATCCTGTGCGACAGCTGGAGATGCAGGCCACGATATCGCATGGCCACGTGACCATATATGGTTCAAAATATGTTATAGGTCTGGGGGAAAAAATGGGCTATCCATGTTACTAAGGTTAGCCCCAAAAAGTTTCTAAGAGAAACTTTTGGTCACCACCCACATCCATTGTCTCAACTGGAGCATCCTCTTCTACCCCATTTGGATAAAACTCCCCCTCAAAGCCAATCTGCTGCAATTTTGATAAAACATGAACTTTGAAAACAGCGGGTGGCATTTAAATTATGCAACCGTTGACATCCTCTTAGGAGCTAAAGTAGAGTTTGGCTGACTTGTCAGAGGGAACAGGCCATGACAGGCCTGAGCGAAGGGGAGGGGGTGGAGTGGTGATCATGCATTATGAATGGTGCTAAGTTGGCCTCAGATGCTGCAGCGGAGTGAAGGTGATAGAGAGCGATAGAGTAGTGCCAGCTTATTGGCTGCCTACAGGTAATGCAATCCACCCCCCTCCGTCAAAAAATAAAAAAATGTTGTCTCTCCATATACGCTCCACCCATTACCGGCCTCGTTTCGCACCACGGGACCTGTCGTCAGCCTAAAACATTCACTCTCCCAAATAAAACCTATGCAGTTGTCTTGCAACACCAAAGGAGTATACCGAGGATGACTAAAAGATTTTAAAAGACTGCACTTTGGCATTTCAATTTGGGTAGGGTTTGTCCCACACTTTTAAAATTTGATTTCAACATGTATATAGTTTTTTTTACAATCGCCCTGCACAAATATAGAACCAGATTGTTGTCTTAAGGAGGGCAGAGTACCAATCCAAATGTAGAGCATGAAGGAGCGTACTATAGAAAAAAAACTGTGAAAAGGAAGTCTGCTAGTTTTTATGGTTATAGTAGATAAGGAAGCAGCCTGGTCTCTTCCAGAGGCAATGGAGACCAATTAGTGTGTTGTAACAGATTAGGTATGCTGAAAAAAATGATACCGTTTCATTTTATTGGTCCAAAAAACAGTGCAACAATTTGTTACTGTATCTTATCAGGTACTTTATAATTTTGTCAAGACAGCATTTTTTAGCCACCCTTGCTTCTGTAATGGTTTCACCCTTTCTATAAAGTCAAAAATTTTGACACCACTTAGAACTCACTTCAGCTTTTTTCTTTCTAGTGTTGGTTAGAATTTTCAATTAACCTCACATGCATGTTTTTGGAATGTGGAAGAAAGCCACACAACATGGAAAGTCTAAACAGGGAGGCCTGAGCCGAGATTTGAACCCAAAACCTCTTGACTGTGAGGCAGAGGTTTATCTCCATGCGAGTGTTTATCACCTTTTTGATGCATCTTTCTTCACCTTGTGAACTCATTCACCTTGACCGGCTGTCCACATCGACTGCTTTAAGTATTCCTATCAACTTATGTCAATGGGCCTTTGTCTTTGTTATCAGTGAGTTGTGCAGGCACGCTGCAGTCATGCAACTCAAAGTGATTCATATTTTTTCTCTACTCTGAAAAGTCACACAAGATTTGTCAGGCAAATGATGAAACTACCTAGTCTTGCTTCACTTGGCACCTTAGTTTTATATATATATATTGAATGATCTCATGCACTTCATCAAGAGAATATACTAATAAAGATGCTCCATTTTGTTATATTACTATGAATTTCATATAATTATGTACTTTATCTGCACATCCATTGTGCATTTTTCAGAGGTGAGCCACTTGCCACGACCAGGATTTGAACCATAATTGCTGTTTCCAATGTCAGCAGTTCTACTTATTGAGCCATTCAGCTATCACCGGCATGTTACATTCAATTTGCTTAACTTCAGTTCATGAGCCCAAAATGGCATCTATCTTGAGCCCAATTGTCACCCCCATCTGCTTGGTCAAAATAATTATCCCTTCTTGAGGGTGGATTGAAGAAGACCAAAAATGTGGTGCAGAGGTCAGGGTAAATTGATTTGGGGGGGAGAGGGGTGGAAGTCAATTGGGAAGAGTAGGCGTTTGATGATGGAGATGTTCCGTGGGTTGCCAGTCACTGCTTTTGAATGTGTGTGGAAAAAAAGCTACTTTATGTTCAAACCTAGTCATGGTTGGCCTCCACAATTTGAAGGTAAATCAGGTTGGTGGGTGAGTGAGTGAGGCTAAGTTATGAGGAAGGAAAGCCAGTCCCCAATGGTCACCCCAAGCCAGTGAGGGTCGAAAAATCCCTTTTGGCCCTCTACTAATTCAGTGTCAGAAACTGAAGATACTGTTTTATATTATCTTGTCAGACATGGTGCCTTATAATTTGCAAGAGCGTTTGTTTTGAAACAATAAGGGTCATGATATTGTGAGTATAATGTAATATAACCAAAATGTTATGAATAGAGTACTCTATAATTGCAACATTAAAACCACGGAACATTAAGATTCCTGCACGATTACAGTTTGAATAAATGTCACTATGCCGTGCTATTTTGTATCCAAAGAAATATTAAATCTAGATAAAAAACAAAACAAAACGATAATTACACCAACAAGCAGTAAGTACCACCAAAGCGTGCCAACAAAAAGACAAGCTTCATATACTTTCCTTAACAGGCCATATGAGCACAGCTTAGTAAGTACTGTTTACTAAAACTCAGCTCCATTTATGGTGAAGTCAGCCAGTGATGTCTTTCAAGCAATTGCAGGCTGCTCACAAAACGACTGTCAAGGATGAGAAGACTGCATAAGGGCTCGTTCCCCTGTAAGGTCAGTCAGTTCTTTACAATCCACTGAGTGAATATAATTGTAAAACGGTGGGAAGTGTGCAGTAAAGTGCACGCTGAGAGGGAGCAACACGCAAATTCTTTAAGTTTGACTGACCTCAAATAAATATGACTTATATGGAATCTATTTGGACTGTTCACTTTTTGCACATAATGTCTGTATATATACCGATAGCAGCAGTTCATGGTTTGTAAAAACAATCCGAGTGGACCAATGACTTTGAGAGTGACTCTCCAATGTTTACAAGTCAAGTTTGCTTGTTGACCTTAAAAATGTTCCATGGATGAGATGAGTGAGTCACAGAAAAAGTTAACCATGTAATTTAAAGACACAGCATTGTTTTGTTTACTGTTACAGTTATTGATAATAGTTTCTCAGTCACCGTTATCTATTGTTATGACAACATTTTTTTTTTTTTAACTTTCTTTGCAAAGTTTTCTTTTGTATTTGTGAGGGGATTAAAAATGACAGATGTGTCCCAATGAGGCAGTTAGTACAACCGAATTATTTCAGTGTAAAATTGCGGCGCATACTCATTTAATACTTGTAAATTTTCAAATCTTTAGAAAAATACCTCACCATTACAGCTCATTAAGTGCAACTATTGAGATAAAAACCATGCTTTGACTGGTTTGTCCTTGATTTCAATTTATACTGTGCGCTAGTGTGTTTGCATTGGCGCCGCGCGATCAAATGGAGAACAAAGGTGTACAAGCTCATCCGCAACTTAAATGAAGATGAAAATGGCTGGCTGTTGTGTCGTATAATTCCTGCTTGCACTGTGCTCTCTCTCAGGAAAAAAGTCATCCGTAAACTATTTATATCTACGACTGAATCAAGATAGGAGGGAAAAATAACAATTGTCATTTTTAGCCTTGTTTTCAAAGTGTCTTTCTCCTGCGAGTCTAAATAGGAGATGGCCAGATGATCGTGTTGCATTGAGGGGGCACTCCCACTCGTTCCTGTCTGCCTTGTCCCCATTCCTCCCCCTTCTCTTTCATTTCGCTTCCTCCCAGTGCCAGTGAGACAACATACTGCCTGCCGCTTGTTTGGATAAGTTAATGCGGAGATGTCAGCCTTGATTCTGATGTATACCACCTGTCTTGGCCTCTGGCTGACCTCGCTCTCCAGCTCCCCCCCTGCAGACATTCCAACACTTTTTTGGAGGGCTCTGTGTTTACAATACAACAGGCAGCCCCGTGTTTCAAATCTGCATGTACAGTGGCAGGTCTTCCTGAAGAAGAGGAGCCTGTAAAAAAGCAAGCATTCCCAAAAACGAAAGTCAGCGTGAGTGTTATGTTTTTACACAATCGGTCTGAAATAGCAAAGGACGGGGTGGTCTGTACCGAGGGGGTCACTCACAACATGCCAAGATCCTCCCACTCAAGCTCATGTGAACACCATGACCTCACTGCCTGCGGCCTTTCAATGAATTAGTGATGTTGATTTACAGGCCGTGAAAGACCTCAAAGCAAAGATTGGCGTCAAATAAAAGCAAGTTTTCAACTAAAGTCGTCACGTCAGAGTTATGCCAGGTGTTAATGGCTTTACTACATCAAATTAGAGTTTACACTCACTGAAATGTTCATTTCATCACACGACAGGCTGATGTGAGTGAAACTTGCACACACCATGTGTACTGTATAACATCAATAAACAAATTGCTTTTGTTTTAATACATTTGGATATGGAGATTTCATTCTACAGGCAAGAAAGTTGGTCAACTATCCAGTTCATCGTTTTCATCTTTTAAAATCTGTTGAACTTCGAGCACTGAAAATAAGCTATATTGTTTTGATTACAAATGACTACTGATTTTACATGAGGCATGTTAATATTCCTAAATGCACTATATAAGCATTTCCCCCAGAACCTCTCTAATTATTAAAAAGGGTCTTTCTCCATTGTCTATTTACATGCAGAAAGATATTTCAGAAACGACATGACAACAACGTGGACCTGATCCTTTTCAACATTATGACTAAACACTATCGCCATCATGTGGTAACTAGAGCACACGACACATTAGAACTATTCGACCGGTGTTCTGAAAAGCGTGAACCAGTGACGTACGGTGAGGTTCATAACTGGGGAGGCACTGACGTCAGCCATATTATCAATTCAACTTATAAAAGTGAGTGTAGTTTGTTGGCAGTGGTGTAGAGGTGTTCAAGTGAAGGGTATTAACATTTTGCATCTCATTGTGCTAACTCAAATGGCATCCTATCATTTTTCTCATTGTGAAATGTTGAGGGGTAAAAAGGGCTTCAAGATTACTTGTATCTCAAGTCAACTGTATTTTATTTTCTTCTTCTATTTTGCTTTGAGCAACATGGAGATTAGGAAAATTTTCCACTAAAGCTACATTGTCGTCCTGTATCGAAACAGGTGTTTCCTCGCACATTTATCAAGTAAAGGATACATGACCACAATGTAACCATTTCCAAACTTTTAATGTAAAAGACAAAACAATACAAGGTTCTCTGACATGATGGAATGTCATATGGTTCATTTATCCTTTTCCTTCTGCTCCTTTTCCTTTTTATCTTTCTCAGCCTTGGCCTCCTCAGCCTCGTGTTTTTTGATCAGCTCCTCTACCTCTTTCTGCTTCAGCACCTTGATCTTTGTTTTGCCATCCTCCCGTGTTAGGGTGGCGATCTCCACTGAAATAGGAGCGCAATCACACCAAATGTGAAATCCTTTTGTTTGCGGGGAAACCTTAAATGGTGTATGTTTTAGGTGTGGGTGGTTTGCGCTCACCTTTCTCTGCAGAAAGCTTGCTGACATCCATAGTTTTGTTGAGAACTTTGACGGCTAGTGCCAAAGCTGAGGAGAGGGTCATTTCTCCTTCTTTGTAGTCTTGCTTCAACATGGAAACTGCAGCCTGAGTGATATAAATGCAGAAAGAAATAAAACCTAACAATGATGTAATGTGTACAATGTCTCAAAAATAACTCTTCTGTTCTGAGACAGACGGCAGTTGAAAATTTGCAGTCATTACAGCGCTGTTGTTGCCGATGCATGTTGCCTTCCAGCCGCCGTAGTTGCCACTGGGGTCACTTTGGTACAACTGGAAGCCGTAATGTTTGTCCCAGCCCATGTACAAGAGTGACACTCCAAACGGCCTCTTGCCTGCGAATGGAAACCAAAATAAATCTATTCATAAAGACATTGCTATCTGAGCATACAGTGTACATGCCTGGTACATGTACAAAAATTGTCAGTCATTTTTCCCCCTTATGTGTGGGGTCACTCACATGTTAAAAATCAGAAACTGTGTACAATAATCTGCAAGTATTTGCGTGAGGTAGGGAAAGAAGGTGTAAGTGACACCCCATACCCTTAAAGATGTTCACAATTCCCTGTTATAATAGCTCAAACCTTGAAAATATCAAACTATGACCCGTAAAAATAATGAAATACGATTTCAAAATCCTTTTACATTACCTTTAAAACTAAATGCAGATCGACTCTCTGACATCAATCCTTATTTATTTCTATTTGATGTAATTTAAGGACATTTTATAAAGACTGTAAGCAAAGAGTAAATTCCACAGGAAAAAAAATGAAAAAAGGTGAATTTCTGATAGTTGAACCACTATTATGCGAGGGGTTACAGTTGTCCCACTAAGGTTTACATGGGTTCATTTGCAGATGTATTAACAAGCTGTGCGATGACAGACCCTCCAATCAAACCCACTGCAGTCTTCATGAAGATCTGACCAAAGTTCCTACCTCCAAACTGGGTGTAAGCCTGCTTGATGTCACACAGTGCTGTCACCAACTGCTCACAAGGGATTGGTTCCTGGTACTGCAATAAATACCTGAAGAGAGAAGAAAATGCCTGACAACAATGTCTAAGACTTAAGAGATGCAACGTTTGCGACCATCAACATAAGCCTAACCTCTGTGCAATTAGACGCAGTTCATTTGTCAGCACATTAGCATCTGATGTGATACCAGCAACGCTGCAAGCCATGTCTCTGGAAAAACCACAGAAATGGGAATTACGATGACGACACTTTATCTGTGAACTTTCACAGTGGTGAGCAACAAGAACTCGTGCACTCACTCATTGAGCTTGTAGATCTTCTCAGAGAAAAAGACTTCGTCCAACAGTTTGTGGATGTTGCGTCTCTCTGCTGCTAGCAGCACCCCATCGTTTGCCAGAATGCCAAGACATGTTCCGGCATGGCCGATTGCTTCCATTGCGTATTCCACCTGATACAAGCGGCCTTGAAAGTGGACATTTAATTGAAAAATAAATCATACAGATTCAATATCACAGCTTTGCAAAAACCCAAGAGATGAACTACCCACCACAATGCACCAAAACTATTATTAACAAAAACAAAGAAATGACACTTGCCTTCAGGAGAAAATATGGTTGTCCGGGAATCATATCTGCGAGACTAAACATCATGCAGGAACAGAAATTACTATACAATCATACAAAAGAACTAATAAAAAACATAATGATGTAACTTACCATTTCTTCGTCAGCAAATAACTACCCTGCGGATAAGAAATTAAAGGTTAGAACAAGTCAGAAGGTTAGAAAAGGTCAAAGTCACGAGAAGTGATGAATACAAATAGTCACAAATAAAATGGTAACAGAACGTGATCAGTAATACCATTATACAAATTGCTGTAGCAATGTATAAACTGTTTTGAATCGTGCCACATTTGTTATTTACCTAAGTAAGGACTTTACTGATCTTTTGACACGCATTTATAAAGCGCAATGATGAACTACTGTGTCTCCGTGTGACAACCAGCTAACAGAATGAATCTGCAATATCGAAGCTAAGCTAACTGGCATGCTACTTCATAATAAAAGAGTACGGAGAAGACAGTCAAACATTCAGACTCTCGACACACAGTCGAAAGCAAAGTTATTAACGCTACTGACAACGTATGTTTGTAGTACCTTCGATGGAAAAGCGTAAATTGTTGGAGTAGCCAACGAAGAGAATTCTTGTACTTTCTGTTTGGGGTTCTTCTTTGCGTGGCGCACCGCTGACAGAGTTGCCGCTACGTTGAAACAGTGGCCTAAACAGCGCTACCTACCTGTGGGAGGACATCCAGGGGTCCTCGGTTAACGATGGAGTTCCGACGAATTTGTATGGACGTCAAAACGCGCCATAGTCAATCAGGAACCCCCCAATGCTAACGCAGTAGTGAAGTCACGATAACTTCATTTGTCTAGAAAAAGAAACAACCTCTGGCTATTTAGAAAAAAAAAAGTTGTAACAAGAAAGTACGTAAGTACGTAAAGTACGTACGTAAGTAAGAAAGTACGTGCGCCACTCGTAACCTGGAAACAGCATGTATCCCATGTGGTATTCTCCAAAGAAAAATCAATAGTGACTTCTACATATGTAGTAGAAAAGCAATTAATCATATTAAAAAAATGTTTTACTTCCAAACCAACCTACACTTAAATTCAAATTGGAAAAATGATACCTCCTCAAAAAATACATACAAAAAGGGTCAGATCAAGGATGGTGCTAACGCCAACATAGTTTTGATATTCCAAAATATATTTAAACGTTATTTTATTTAGTCACCTATGTGCATAACAACATAGGAATGACAAAGAAATGTGTATTAATTTGTTAAATTACTGCCATTTTTTTTTTATCATGAAAGATCACAACACGAACGAAGGATCTCCGAGTCAATCAAGACGGCGCTATACTGTATAATGACACACAAATTTCAAGTTAAGAAAAGAAGAAAAAGAAGGACGCGTGTCCTGATTGGTTGTGACATCACCACTGTTTTGAATGGAAGCCGGAAGTTGAGATGAGATCGGAGGTCGTCAAGCCACCTCTTTGTCAAGCAGTGATCATTTCATCTGGTCAATGACGTTAATCTCAGCACATTTTGGTGTGGCGTTTCAAGTCTTTCAGGGCATGGATTCAATGTAAACTCATGTTCAAAGGGGTAAGACGGGATTTCTGACGGCTATGCTAACGTATTGCTAACACAATGAAAATGCTGTGTAGTAGTACGGATCTGTATTTGGGGTTGTATTTCGATGGTCACCTTGGTTCGAGCATCACAGTAGGGTATCTATCTGGTGTGATGCTTAAACCGTGTTTTTGACAACACATGATGAGCGTGAATAAACACCAAAGAATACACAGTAACAACAGTCTTTGTATACTTTGCCATATTCTTAATTTTTACTTATTTTTAGTGGGCTAGTTGGAATGTAACTTGACCGGTGAACTTTCTCACTGCTCTATTCAAAGCTATTTAGACATCAGCCAATGTTTGAGTAAAGAATCCATACCACAGTCCTTGATTATTATATGTATGACATTCATTTTCCTCTCCTCATTAGTGTTGAAGCGGGGTACACCCTGACGCTGCAAACAGGGCTTCCCACCTACTGTGCCTGGGATACCATCAAATGCTCCGAATACGTTGCCACTAGATGTCAGACATGAGTCATTCCAATGAGGATGCTCCTCCAGCCAACACCATGCAGCAAAAGAGGAACATCCAGATCATCGAGTGGGAGGACTTGGACAAAAAGAAATTCTACTCTTTTGGCATTTTCATCACCTTGAGCATCAGGGTCACAGTCTACCCGGCCACCCTGATCCGGACTCGGCTGCAGGTGCAGCGTGGCAAATCGCTTTATGCCGGCACCTTTGATGCTTTTGTTAAGATCCTGCGGGTGGACGGTGTTCGGGGCCTGTACCGTGGCTTCATGGTCAACAGCTTCACCCTCATCTCTGGCCAGGCGTACATAACCACCTATGAGCTGGTGAGGAAGTACGTCTCCAAGTATAGTGATGACAACACGGTCAAGTCGGTGGTGGCAGGCGGCCTGGCTTCCATGGTGGCTCAGAGCATCACTGTCCCCATAGATGTGGTGTCACAGCAGCTGATGATGCAGGGCCAAGGGGCGCACCTCAGCCGCTTTCACCCTAATGCCTGCATGGAGGCCGGCAAGCCCAAAACAGTGTTCGGCCAAACCAGGAGCATAGTGGCCCAAATATTTGCTGCGGATGGTTTTCCGGGTTTCTACAGAGGAGCCCTTGCTTCTTTACTCACCTACATCCCAAACAGTGCTGTATGGTGGCCTTTTTATCATTTTTATGCAGGTAAACATAAATTCACATTCAAGAATACACTGCTCACAGAAAGTTAGGGATATTTGGCATCAGGTTGTAATTTTAGGATGAATTATAATGAACTGCAGTATAACCTTCACAATGAACTCAATTTGACCTCCTCTAAACTTAATGCACATTTTATTCATTTAGTCAGTGGTTCCGTACTTTTTGCCACCCACTTAAGTGGTTGAAGTGCAAAAAGGGTGTTTGATCCATAAATCAGCAGTCCACTTTCATAAAATATTTTGGCCCAAAAATTTGAGACAGTAAAATGAAACATTTCTCCCATTCACATTCATATTACCAATGAATTTGCTTTTTTTTTTTGCAAAATTACCTTTTGTTGCTGACAAACTTCTGCTCTACACTTTAGCCTATTTGTCAGTAAAATGGTTAAAATAAGTAGAAATATAAATATCAAGTTTAAGAATTTTTTCCCGAAAGCCAAATATCCCCAACGTTTTGTGAGTAATGTATGTCTAGTTCTGCATTAAATGAATTGATCTTCTTCCCAACAGAACAGCTGTCAAATCTGGCCCCCTCTGGCTGCCCTCATCTGGTCCTACAAGCCATGGCAGGTCCACTCGCCGCGGCCACTGCGTCCACAGTCACCAACCCCATGGATGTCATCAGAGCTAGAGTGCAGGCAAGTCCACAGATAACACATGGCTGCACACATTCCAAATGATACAATTAATGCGTTTGTGGTCTGTGCAGGTTGAAGGTCGCAATTCAATCACAGAGACCTTCAGACAGCTTATCAAGGAGGAGGGCTTCTGGGGAATGACCAAAGGGCTGTCGGCCCGGATCATTTCATCCACCCCCACTGCCATCGTCATGGTGGTGGGCTATGAGAGCCTCAAAAAACTAAGTTTGCGGCCGGAGCTTGTGGACTCCAGACACTGGTAGAAACAAGCCATCGCATGCATCATGTCAGCGCTGAGCCAATGAGGGCATGAACTGATTCAGAAGGACTGTAGTAACCTTTGGGACACACTCCTGTGCTGGTGAAGAGTAAAGAAGAAGAATTTTAAGATTGGACATAAAAATAAGAATACTTAGCTTTTTTTTTTTAATAATAGAACACTTAGGAAATGATTGCAACTTGATTTTATTTCCTGCTTCTGAGCATGAACTACATTTATGAGGAGAGTTGTTGTAAACGTACAACAAATTGTGGGCCTACATTCAAACCTGACGAGATCGCAAATTCCATACAACTGAAAAAAGTAATATATTTTGTCATTTAAAATATTTTATGGCTTTAAGCACAAAACAAACGGTGCATTTATTGTTGGTCTTAAAATAATCTATCATGCATAATTAATTTTTATTGTATTTTGGTGTTGCTGTTTTCTGAAAATGGGTTGTTAACAACTCACAATTTGTCATTTATATTTGTGATTTTTGTGCACAATTGTCTAAAATGTTTTTTGGGGACAGTGGCAATTTTAACACAACTGTATATTGATGAGGTGTATGTAATCGTGTCACTATGTGAATTGAGCAAGTTAAGAATTTATCATAGGATTTAATTAATGAAATTTCCTATAATGAATTTATCAAGAAATGTGATCACATTTTGAGGATTATTTGACATTTTATTTGGATAATGCATTATTATGAAAAATGTATATTTGAATTCTGAACACTGCATTAGAAACATTGCAATGCGGTCTCTGATATATTATCTACAGATTCTCTGCACGCTCGCACTTCGACAACAATTCACTTTTGTCCAGACTACTGAATATGGTACAGTCCTTATGTTGAATCGTGCCTCAGAAGCCATTAATCATTACATCATGAAATCGTTTTTCTTTTGAGTGTCTATGCAGCAATTTCTGTGTCAAAGGTACCCTTTGCTAAACTTGAACTTTTCATTGAGTTACCAAATCTCAAATAAAAACTACTGTAAACTATTTTATGAACCATTTGTGTAAATAATGTCTTTTGAAGGATTAGGTAACAAGTGTACGGCATATAACCAGACAATTACCCACAGATTTAACAGAAGTGATTATCTACTAACATCTGTCATTTTTTTCACGTTTCTGTAATGTCAATACATTATGTAGATTGTGCATTTATAATTATTGCATCCAGAAATGTTCAAATTGAGAAATATACTGAAGCACATTACTTCCTAATGCTTCTTCGAATGTCAAATTGTAAAATGCATTGACTCATTCTTGCTGAATTCTGACTCCTCCTCACCCTACTGAGAGTTCAAATTTGTATGTGAAAGGTGATTTCATTTTCAGTTCTCATTCTTCTCCAATACGATCATGAGCTTACTAATGAGTAAGTAATTCATGATGCTGAATGTTCTGTCACAAATTGAACATGGTGGTCTAACAACTTTGTTAAGCACTGTTTATGTCCATGTTTAGGGAACACATATTTCAATAAGTTTGGCTCCTCCAGAGCAAGTACGTTTTAATTGTGTCTTGTACTGTAAAGGTCGAAAGATGCCCTGTGTTGAATGTGAAGCACCTTACACCACTAACACAAATTTTGGCTCACAACACAAAGCAGATAATAAATAAATAAAAATGTGAACGTGCCACGATACTTCATTGTGCATTGTTTGTAACCTCGAAACATAAAAAAATATCTATTATTGTAAACAGATAACCAACTTCCAAAATATTTTTTTTCTACCTGACTGTGATCCAACCAAATCATCTCAGCACTCTACTGCCCTAAAAAAAAAGTCAGCTATCTACCAAGACAAAAAAATAGTCACCCGATAATGTGTTTTCCCTCAATGCCCGCCAAACCCCGAGCTGTCTATGCGTGTCATGGAGGTGACCTTCATGACACCTAAGCTCATAGCTCATTATGTCAGATAAAAGTCCACACCAAAATCAGGTTCCTGGATGAGTGTCAGTACATCCACTAAAACACCGTTCAATATCTATTGATGTCCATCTTTACTCCACAAATTATTTTGCTCCTTGAAATAAGACCAACACAGAGTAACAAGGGAAGACGTCTTTGAGCTGACACTTCCTGCTGGGAAGACAGAGTGCTCACCGCTCGACTCCACGCGTTATTTATCAAAGCCTGTCTGGAGGAGCGCTTTGTGGAAAAAGATGGATGTTTTTGATGTGTAACGTGGCCGCAGTCTCGAAGAGGAGGAACCATGAGAGCTATTCTCAAGGGGCGGGGGTGAGGGGTTCAGGAGGAGGGCCACATTAATGAAGATTGTGAAATGATGGGAGTGTACTGATGGGATAGAAAATCGGACATCTCCTCTGTTTTTATGTCAGTGTTAGTCATCAAATTACCAGCACATTTGGATGAGACGTTCAAATCAAAACCTTGTTTCAAGGGACAAACACATTGATACTTTAATGAAACAATTAATAGTGAAGTATGTGGCTGGCTGAATGGGTGTGTGCGTGCGTGATACAAGGGAGGAGGTGCAGGGGGTTTGGCTCTTCGCCTGGGATCATTAAGCACACAAGAGGAGCGGCAGAGGGAGGAGGACGCTTTGGAGGGAGAAGAAACAGTCGAGACAAATACTGACAAAGTCGGACACACGTACTGAGGAGAAGAAATGCCCAATTTCGCAGGCACCTGGAAGATGAAAAGCAGTGAGAATTTCGACGAGTTACTAAAGGCGCTGGGTGAGAATGTTTTTCTGAGTGACCTCAGGTGGAAGCTTTGTCAGTGAGAAAGCGGGCTCTTGTCTAATGTTGATGAAGATACCTGCAATGCTAGAATTAGACTGGGACTAATTCAACAGTTCACAGTATTATAATAATGTGTAGTGTTTGAATTTGTTGCAGGAAGTAGAAGTATCAGCTTTTACAATATATTCACTTATTTGCTTTAGATGTCAATTGTTTTACCGCTCATTTGCAGGATGAAATACATCATTATGGACAGTAGAGTTAAACAGGGAAAAGAGGGCCCATATTCCTCTTGTTCGTTTTCTTCTCACTGCTTTCAACATTTGCTGAGCGCAAACACTGCGCTTCTTTACAACATAGTTTGTCTCAAAAATGAATTTGTTTCAAATTTGGCACCCTTCTGCTGCTCTATACCTCAAGTATCAAATTTGAGACCATAACAAAAGGGAGTGATGTGAGGTCATGAAGTTTTGGGATGAACCCCTGTTATAGTGAAGTTGGGACAATGTTACTAAAACAGAATACAATGATTTGCAAATACTATTCAACCAATATTTATTAAAAAAATAAAGTAAAAAGACAAGAGATCTGATGGTCAAATTGATAAACATATGGGGATGTTTTTGAAAATATTGACTCCTTTAGAATTTGTGCCTGCAATGCATTTAAAAACATTTTTTAATTTTAACCTACAATCAATAAGCATTAGTTTGAACATGAAATATTTTGATTTGCAAATCATTGAGGATAAGTGATTTGGATAATGTATTTGGGCTTTCTTATGCAACTTCACTGGAATTGGGGTTGTACATTCACCTGACTTGGATGAAGGTAACGTCGGTTCAGTTCCCACTAGGTGACAGAGTGATGCGTAGTATGGAGTATTTTGGCCAACGCCATCTGGAATAGGCTGCAGTTCACCTGCAACCCTGAACATGGAAAGTCGTCAGATGAATTAATGGCTAGATGGAATAGATGATAATAATAATAATAATAATAATAATAATAATAATACATCAATAATCAATAAGTGTAACACATTACAGTTCCTAAAAAACAAATGACATTTGCAACGAACTAGATAATTACTAACAACTTATACTTTACAGTTTGTAACCGGTAAAGTAATGATCCCATGGCATCCATCCATTTTCAATCCTGTTTATCCTGTTATGGATTGCAAGGGGTTGGAACCTCAGGATACTACTTGTCGCCAGTCAGCCACAGGGAACATATAGAGCAGTGGTCCCCAACCTTTTTAGCGCCACGGACCGGATTATTGTCAGACAATATTTTCACTGGCCCACTTTTACGTGGATAAATACGAAATAAAGTAGGACCGGCATAAAGACAGTTTTATTGTGGTGCCGAAGGAAAGGACACGCAGGCGGTATCGCAAAATACTTTAGGAATAGAAAGAACGGAAGTGCGTTACCACATGAATACCGCGTTCGCAACACCCTTTAACCTTTAATTCGATGCGGGAATTATGTATGCAAACATTACAGTATATTATAATAATAAACGTGGATCCACTGTGTACTTCTTTGCAATTTTAGCAGCGTCCTCATAACATTGCGCCAACTTTGGATGGATGGATGGGCGTTATGTTATGTTTACGTCACCAAGAGAATCCGGTCCATTTTTCAAAATAAAAGATTGTGCAGACTCAGATAAAACCGAAATGATCCACAGACCGGTCGATACTGGTCTGCGGCCCACTGGTAGAATACTCCCACTCACAGCATCACTGAGTGGGAGCTGAACCCACAAATGCACTACTACACCATCAGTGACCTTTGCTTCTTTGGATTGATTAAGGACAAATTCACACTAGACAACTCGTAAGGTGCTTCGGGACAGTTGGTACATAAAGCTGGTCTGTATTCTCAGGTGTGAACTCAATGCTGAGGAGAGTGGCCGGGGCGGCCGCTTCCAAGCCTCATGTGGAAATCCGGCAGAATGGCGACCAATTCTACATCAAGACTTCCACCACGGTCCGCACCACAGAGATCAACTTCCTCATTGGCGAGGAGTTCAACGAGGAGACTGTGGATGGAAGAAAGTGTAAGGTAATTTCATAAAGAGTTCAACAAGGAGACTGTGGATGGAAGAAAGTGTAAGGTCATTTCATAAAGATCACGTAAGAGCCATCATGTGAACAAGAAATAAATCGAACTGTCGTGGGGAAAAAAAATAGCTAGAGACAATCTGCTGAACTGACAGTAAATCATAACATTTTATTTTTTCCCCCTTCCTTACACTGACATTTCGGACACAATCCAAACTGCGCTAAATTCAAATCAGTGTGTTTCATCAGTAGTTCACTTGAGGACAGAGTTGAATGATGGCCAAAAACATAATGTGAGACATGACTCATTCTTACCTTTACAGAGTTTGGTCACTTGGGAGACGGAAAACAAAATGTATTGCAAACAGACTCTATTGAGTGGCAATGGACCAAAAACCTTCTGGACCAGAGAGCTCAGAGGGGATGAACTCATTCTGGTTGGTATTTGATTTTCTTTTTTCGGTTGCTATTATTCTTTTCAATACAGTATTTTGTTCAGATGCACATGAAGCAAGTGCATTAGTCCAAGATGATAATGCAAAGTTTTGACTGTGTCAAAAAAGGTAATAATTTGACAAACACATTACAATGGAGCCAATCCTAGTTGATTTTGAGCGAGAGGCAGGGTACACCCTGGGCAAGTCACCAGACGATCACAGGACATGTACAGTATAGATAAAGCATTCACGCTTAAATTCACACCTATGGAGAATAGAGTCCCTAAAACCAGCATGCATACTTTTGGAATGTGGGACAAAGCCAGATTACAGAATAAAAGGAGAGTGCATGGAAATACACCGCAGGAAAGCAGGAACCGAGATTGGAACGGTAAATCACAGTACTGTGAGGCAACCAATTATCTATTGTGCTGACTCAAAGTTCTGCAAAATTTCAATTTGGACATCAGTGGTTGTCACTGGACCCAAATGCAGAGAATAAGGTTTGCTCTCAATAAATAAATTCATTAGAAAAAGGCAAAATAAAAATCTACTGGGAGTAATCAAAGACTAAACTAGATAAGATTGAAAGTAACAAACCAAAAACTAGGCATAAACTAAAAAAGGCTTATTCGTCTACACATGGGGCGAGGCTGATGAGAACAGGAAGAAACAAAACCTAATGAGCAAGACATGCAAACGACAAAAAAAAAAAAGACAATGTGAAAAACTCAATGTAATATAAAATAATAAAAATATTGTAACAGTGGTCACCTGAAATTATTGACAAAAAGGAAATAAATTCATCAAAAACAGTTCTGTCCACCAATTTGTTGCAGTTTAAGAGAAGGAAAACTCAGCTTGTGCTTTCCGAGTAAACATCAGGGCCCACTGGACATGATGGACCAGATGGGCTACAAAATCCAGATGACAAGCTCCTCTGTACTGACTGTGACTAAGCATCAATCACGTAAATATTTGTGAAGAGATGTAATTTGGATCCATGATGTGTTTTCAGCAGGACAAAATCTGTTTTTATTCAAGATAAGGGTGTGGGTGTCCATGTGGAGTATTGGACTGTAAAACGATAGGCACATGGGGATGGATCATTGGGAAAAAAACAAGATTGTTTTAAATTCACAGTGTGAGTTCTACTGGGCAGGAGATGGATGATGTGAAGTTAAGTCTAGTATCACAATGTATAATAAAAAGAACACTAACACCATTTCTAATAGCAGTCATAATATTTTGGAGCATAGTATAGCAGTTTACACATCAGCCTCACAAATGGATGGATTGCTAATAAGACTATATTAATAATGATTTAATAAACAGTAATCAGGGAAAATATATTAATACTTTTTAATGCAAATGAATTCATCAATGATTCTAGAAATTATTTAATAGTGACAGCTCAAGTTTTCACTTTTACACCAGTCCCCGAAGATGATGATGTCCAGTGATGAAAACCGGTTTGACACCCAATGCAACAAAATGAGGATTGAAAGCAAATATAGTCCAATATACAGAATCTTCACAATACTGCGCAATATAGTTTAGCATCAGGTCAAGAGTTTCCAGGATAGCAAGCTAAAAACAGAGTTTGCAAGTCATCTTTTTATTGTGCCAGGGTGCTCCCTCTGCTTCCATTTCTACAGCAGACATGGTGGATTACAACCGGCCTCAGTGTGATTGAGGACGGCCAGACTTAATGACCACTTTGAGCCAACCCTTAAAATGATAAGTGGCAGTGTGGAAAAAATATCGTTATTCTTCATGACGGGAAACTCCTTCTTGCTTTAGATTTGAGAGGAAGAGTGCAGGCCTCTAATGGGCAGTTGGAGTTGAGAAAAGAGTCAGGTGAAAATGTATGCCTTTGATAATCCTTCGCTCTCCTTCACCGTCTAATTGGCCTCATTGATCACGGTGTGGAGAAATGCAAATGAACCCTGACATTAGCTTTACTTAATGCGTCCCAGAGCAACTGGCCATGTGCCAGATGGACTCGTTGGGCCAATTTATCACTAACTCGGGCATCCGCTTGCACGCTCTGCACTGCAGCGTGGCCTGAGATAATGATGTGTGCTGCTGCAGTCGGCCATAAATATTTTCTTCTCTGACTTCCATAAATCTTAAGGAGCTAAACACGGGTGCCTGGACCGCTAATTCTGTATTCTGAACAGTCAGACTGGGACGCTTTCTTGGAATCAAGACTGGAAATTGGGAAATGCGGTGCAGAGAAAAGGACTTGGCTCAGTGATGTTGCATATTTTATCCTCAAACCTGTTGAAGTACCTTTGAGCAAGAAACTTACATTCTTTCCATGATAACGGCCAGTATCATCATCTATCTTAGGCCAAGAGTTCTAAATTTTTTTAGGATCCTATGGGACCTCTTAAAGGGGAGACATTCTTTTTCCAAGAATCCTCCCATAAACCTGATGCCAAATTCAACATAACCACCACCTGTACCCATAAATGAACATATTAAAAATAAATTTAAGAAAAACAGTAAGGTCCTATTCTTCCAAATTGTATTCATGAAAAGTAAAATAAATAAATGTGACCATATAACTGTGTTCACAGCAAACCAATTACATTCCATTCAAACTCAAGTCAGAAGACAGCTGACTTTTAAACTGCCTCTGATTAATCCTCCCCAAAAGCTGAGCTGTTCTAGAAGACTGTTCCTGATATTTGTGTATTCATAACTTACAGCACCAAGCATGATCCACACAGCATCAGAGGTATCATTTTTTCAAAAGCTATCAGTCAGGAGATGAGTAAAAAAGAAATTCCAAGGAGTCAAACACATCATGGACACAGTTATCTAATTAGTAGTTACACAATAAAGATGGAAAAGATTCAAAATGTTCTTGCTTATTTTTTTTTATATCAGAAAAACTCAAAAGTATTGATTTTTCATTATCTACTGTATTTTTGTAAATTATACATAATTGTGAATTATATATATTTATTATATTGTTTGTTTCAGACTTTCGGAGCGGACGATGTGGTGTGCACTAGGATCTACATGCGAGCATAGCAGCAAACTGACAAACATGTAAAACATTCAACAACCTGTCAATCAACAATCTGATCATACCGTTTCACAACCTCTTAAAACACTTGATGATCTGGATGTATCGGCAATATCTTTTAGCAGCATTGTGCATTAAATTTCACCGTATAGTTGTGTTTTCTAATAAATTGGTGAGTACTGAAGTAATAAAATGAGGCTTCAATTCAACTTTGCATTGTGTGCACAGGCTGTTTTTTAAGTGAAGGATGCATGAAACAAAGGATGAAAAGAAAATGTAAGTATTTCTGTCTATAAAGGATTGTTTAATAACAAACACCTGACTACCATGTACACCAAGAGAAGAGAATAGACACAGTAAAAGATACAATGAATTTGTTTACAATCAGCTCATCTGAACTGTGCGGCGTTTTAACCAAAATACGCACAGTGAATACATATAAAACTAAAACCCAGCTGCAAGGTAGCTGGTTCGGTATTCATCACTTTAAAATTGTGGTATATCTTTTTTTTCCTCTCATTCTTTCCTTCAGTGTCAAACTGTGTTCATGTTGTATTTCATTGTAATTCATTCTTAATGGAAAATGTATGAAACCAGAAGTTTACATACGCTATATCAAAAGACAAATGCTTTTTTGTCCTCATTGTCTGACATGAAATCAGACTGAATCTTTCCTGTTTTGGGGCAACTACAAATAACTTATTACATACAGTCAGGAGTGGCAAATCGACATTCGGGGAGAAAAAAAAAAAACACACCATTTTGTCTTTGGCCACATTTGTTTCTACAGGTAAGGTAAATGAGCTTGTTTACCTGGCGGTTAAGTAGAAGCACCTGTGGCTAAAATCAAATCATGCCAGTCTATTTCCTTTCCAAATCTCGATTTCTCATCTCTGCATAAAATCAAGCTCAAAATTATTCAGATGTACCTGAGGAGTACGAAGAATTTCAGGCTTGACTGGACATGTGGCACATTGAAGTTGGAGTGACAGGCTGAAATTCCACATCCTCCGAAATTATTAATAAAAACCTACTTCTTTCATTGTATCCTACGATAACTACAATCTGAACATCAATGTTAGCACTTTCGGATGAGCTTTAGGGTGGGTGGGCGGTCAATAAGAATTAACATTCACAGTGGGGTATAAGTATTGCTGACTGGATTACCAAATACTGGACATGGCTGACATTCGGGGATAGAACTACTATATACAACTGTGAGAGGAGGCATCGACACTGAACATGGGGAAAATTCATCCATCCATTCGTAAGCAGGTTTCACCAATCTGTCACACAGATACGGATCGTTTTGACAAACGTAAATACAAAGAGCGAGCCGTTGATGGTTCATTTCAGTCTTGAAAACTGTACTTTCCAAAACAGATGAATGAAAATTGTGCGCACCAGCACAAAATGCTGCTTGGTAACAGTCAATCGTTTTTAAAATCACAATGTAGCCATGCCAGACAGTGTAAAGGTGTAGACAGTTCAGTCTTGAAGGGCATATAAATTAATTGCGTAAATCAAGGCTTGACGTTCACCCGACCACTAACACAAAAGTCCCTAACCCGACACCCCCCAACTGTAGTGATTTAAAAAGAAATTACATTTTGCATTCAGTTGCAACTAGCTAGATACTGCCACTGTGTCATACAAGGCATCAGACATCAAGAATGACATTTAATGGACATCATTTACAAAAAAAAAAAAAAAAAAATGGTTGGCTTGTCCTATTCGAAAAGTTGATACCAGAGTTATCAGCAAGGGGAACATTCAAAACCTGTTCGCTTTTAGAACTGGAAGCAACAGTTTTCTCATTACCCAAAGAGCTTCTGTAGTTCACTCAAAAGATTTTCCCATGGAAAAGAAAACTTTCTCAACAGAATGACCTGAAAACCTTTTTTTCTGAATAGATTTTCTAATATTGAAAAGTATTAAATTGATCTAAATTGAGTGATGAAAAAAGCAGCCCAAAGTTGGCAAAAGAATAGGCAGGGTTCAGAACAAAGTTCCATCCGTTGTCCTTGGACAGTCCTACTTGTGTGGTCGCTGACAGGATCACTGGCTACTATGTTTTGTACTTGACTCGGTACTTGTTAACAGTGAGATAATGCAGCACCTCTGGGTTGCACGTTGTAGTACAGGGCAACAGGCCTTCTCGTCTATCTCCCACCAGCCAACTCCGGCAGTCGTTAGCCATGTCGCTTGTCACATGCTCTTTGGCCCAAGTGTCCAAGTGGGCCTGAAAGCGTCTGTGCAGGCGTCTGTGGACCCGTTTATGGGACTGCAAGACACATTCATTTAAAAAGAAATAATTATAATAATAATATGGACTTCAGGTTATAGCTGTCAAAATTAAATTGATTAATCAACAAGTAATCAATGATCAAATGAATCGATGATGATGTTTAGAGCCACAGTTTATCTTAAAATTGTCCAAATCTTCTTATTTCAGCCTGTCAATAGTAAATATTCTCTGATTTCTGTAACTGAACCTGTTTCAAAAAGGTTGGTGAGTAGAGTACATCAGTCACTCTCATGTAATATTGCTTAATTGTGAGTTGTTTTTTGAAATCACTAAATAAATAATAATTGGTTGTCGTGTTGTAATGATACCAGAATTTCAGTAGTCGGTAACAATACCTGTGATTTACCACGATTCCCGATACTAATTTGGTACCACGGTAAAAAAACAACAAAACAAAAGAATCCACTTACTTTTAAAATAACTAATTCATTTAAAACTGCTAAACTGAATAGTAAACATTAAAAAAGAGCAGCAGTGGCATGGAGCCTTCAAGTCACACCTCTATAAAAACAAGCAAGACTGATAATAAATGACGATATTCAACTATATACATTAAAAAAAAAGAGCAGCAGTGGCATGTAGCCTCTCAAGCCTCAAACCTCTCAAACATTATTTGCATGTTGGCTTCTTAGCTTCTCAACAAGCCGGTGTCAAATCAATGTTTAGACCCGTTTTGTGTTCCAAGGCTGTAGCTGACCCAATATCCAAATGAGAACAAGTGGGACAAAAATAAAAGGATAAAGAAGAAGAAACTGTGAGTGTGGCTCTTACCTGATGAGCGCGTGTAAGTGCAGTGTGCCTGTACATGAAGTCTTCGGATTTGCAGACATACACCATCTTGTAGGAGTTGAGCTTGAACATGCACTCCATCTTCAGTTTGCTCTTGTCACCTTGCAACTCGTCCGAGGGGCCTGTGGTCATCCTCTCCTGTTGCAGCTGTTCCCATCCTCTCTGGCACTTCCTGATTCTCCTCAGATTCCTGAAAGCCAAACAACGGTTGACAGGAGTAAGACGCGATGACTCAAAACAGTCAAACAACGTCTGAATAGTTAACAT
This sequence comes from Syngnathus floridae, assembly GCF_059516105.1. NCBI lineage: Eukaryota > Metazoa > Chordata > Actinopteri > Syngnathiformes > Syngnathidae > Syngnathus > Syngnathus floridae. The sequence continues at coordinate 8,976,201 of NC_142415.1, forward strand.
ATCAAAAGTGCATCCTGTTTACGGGTTAGGTTCAAAGGGTATTTTTATTGAGTTCAGCATGTCACATGCTATTTCACAGCCTTATACACACTGAAAAGTGCTGTCTATTCAAATTTGAGAAGACTGTCCCTTTCAAGAACAATACACCCATGCATTGCAACTCACCAAGGAACAGAATTAGTTAGGAGGTCAAATCATTCGGGATATGGGGGATCTATAAGAGCAGCAGAGGCAGCAGTCGTAATATTTCCAATACAGTGACATTGACCGTAGCACAGTGACAGTGAAAATTCGCACGAAAAAAGGAGAACAAGTCATTTTAGTGAGCCCGACACTTTGCAGATACGAAAATAATCACCCCACCGCAATGAAAGGTTGAAATATGTACTTACCGCAGAGAGTATGGGTGAGCGCAGACTGAGTGCATGAGGCTTATTTTTGCATTCAGGGCTCCACTTAAAAAGACAAGACACAGTCTTTCCAGGCCAATTTCGGGTCAAACTGTTAGAAACAAACACTACAGAATTGCTGCCTTGTTGAATACCAATCCCAAATATGAGCGGAGATCACTTAAGATGTTCACATACTGCCACCAACAATGCAGTGTTATGATTATGAGATGAGTACCAACCGAACGAAATCTGAGAAGAAATTGGATCTGTGCGGCCACTGAGGTGACTTTTTTTTTGTGAAGAGGGGCAGAGTTTTGGCTGTGCTGCTGACGTCTCATAGATTTAGTGGGGAGGCGGGGCAGGGGATAAAATGATGTAGGTGAGCCCAATGATGAATCATAAATCAGAGAAAGCAATTTGGGCAATGGGTTGAAATAAGGAAAGACAAAGCAAAGCACAGAAACTGGTCAGGTCGTTTGAAAGCCTTTTGAAATGTATATGGTTATGGACAGCCATCTCAAAAGACAAAAAATACTGAGTGCTCGACTTGACAAGACAGGCTTCACATGTGGAACATGAAGACAAACCAGACATTGACAGGCCCCCGTGCACAGCTCAAAAGTGTCAAGAAAGAAATAGACCAACATATGAGCATACAATTTAGAGGATCATTTTTATTGACAAAGCCTATTCCTCTTTACAAGTGATGCAGAAAATGTGCTTCACCAGAGTTCAAAAAACAAACTTGAGCACAAATCTCTCAAATGGTGGTAAAACCTCACCCACAACAACAACAGGGTCAGGGAGTGCACGTTCCCAGTCCTTACAAACGTAACACTGAATTGAAACAAAGGGACGTGTTAGGTTGTTGACAATTGAATTTGCAAACAGAGATGAAGTCACGTACAAGACTCTTGCTTTGAATACAGTTGCAAAGATGGCATGATACGCTCAAGATATTTTTCACAAAGTCCTGATACAATAGCTTTCGTTATTCAATAGTCAAAGTCGTGCCAAAGAAATTGTAAAAAACAAAACAATGCGACATGGAGTCTGCCCCATTTGTTTTACTCTGTTTGCGATTTTCCAGACTATGTCGTGATGCCACACACTGAAAATCGTTTCAACTCAACACAAGCAAACTCGTAATCAAACCAAAAGTCTGCACAAGTTGGAATTCCAAGCCATGATAAAGCCAAACCCTTCTTAAAAATCTTTTAACTCATAAATAAAAACCCATTTAAAAAAGGAACTCAATAATTGAATACATAATTCCCTTTTGTTAAAAGAATGACTATGTAAAGTGCAATCTTCCATGAGAGGCAGAGGTCTGAAACTGAACAAGCTTCCGTTGCAACTGTGGCGTCACATCTTAACTTTGCCTAACTGTGTTGTCAGTCCATTACCACGCACCAAAACCATAAAAGAGACTTTTTGTTTCCCGATGTGCTATTGCTCTTGTTTGTGAGGAGTTGTTTGGCACATCAACAGCTGAGGATCAGGACGGAAGTTGAACGAGAGCAGACAAGAGGGAGACATGGCTGGGGCCTCACCTGGGCAGGAACACTGGTTTCTGGGCCAAATGCTCACGCAGCTCTGCAGAAGTCGCATCTGAGTTCAGGTATCTGCCCACATAGTCCGACCACCTCTGTCGAGTACATGGCAGAAGAACATTACGACCTCATCTAACGTTTAGTGACTGTAAATACGAAATGCTTGAATTCACATACTAAAATGATCGTGCTTGATTATTTGAGTACTTGCCTCTGCAGTCTCATCAGAGTTCTCCTCTTCTGTGTCCAGCAGCTCCATTCCCATACAAACAGAGTCTTGGTTCTTCATAAACATCAGCTGCGGCAAACAATAAAAGATGAGAGTTCTGTGTGCATCAGAGAGTATGGACAAGCTTGGGTTTACAGTACCTTGAAGCAGTTCTCTTCAGACATGAGCTGCTCTGATTTGCGCTGGTAGGTGCCCTCTGCTGTGGCCCGGGACGCCTGAGTGAGCAGGGAACCACCCGTGGCTTTATTGGCAACCTCACTCAGGTACAAGTCCATCACCCGCGCACATGCGTCATCAGTGACTAGGTGTTGGAGCTGTAAACGACAGTGACTTTGCAGTAAGAAGACGCAATTCACCATATTTCCTCGATCGACTATGGGGGAGATTGAGAATAGAATCAGTTGTGTGGCTGCACAGAGCATGTCGCTCAACTTTCCTTAGCTGACCATATTGTTCCAAGTGAGATTATCGACAGCGCTTTTTCTTGCATCATCACCTCATCTTGTTTTGTGTCAGATGGGTTGTTTTGGTGATAAGTCTTTTGCTCTAAATCTAAAAATTTATTTGTGGGTCATTTTTTATGGTTGAGATTGTCGGTTTACTTAACTCATGACTCCATTTTTTTTTTAAATCTATTCTTGAGCTACATGTCAATAAAAAAGGACTATGCCGACCTGCCGGACGATGCTCTGGATGAGTTTATCCATTGTGAAGGCAATGTAGGCATGGATGGTGAACATTTCCCTCAAGGAATCCTCATACTGAGCTGGTTCCATGTTACCATCCAAAAGGTTCCGCACCATTTCCAGAAAGACGGAATAATAATCCTCTACTTCAACATCCACTGGAAAAGGAACAAAAAGTAAGTGGTGGACATTTTCTTTCATCACAATATTGTAAAATTGAGTGCGGTTTCAGTACGGCACACTTACTTGGCTCCCTCATCTTAAGTTGGAAGGCTGTATTGTCATTCTTTTCTTTTTGGAGGCCAAACATTTCTTTTTCCCATTCTCTCTCACGAGCATCTTCTTCAATCTGCTTCTCAGCATACCCGTAGATTCGCAGCAAACGAGAGCAGAGGATGTGATGAAGGCGCAAGAAGATGTACCAGTAGTTATTCACATAGAACAAGTTATAGGCCTCATCGGTGGCACGCAACTTCTGAGCTGCCATGTTGCTGAAGAGGAGCTTGGACTTTGACGGGTTGCTGCCTGGCAGGCCATTATGTTTTTTGCTGCCATCTGGATCTGCATCCATATCCTCCACTTCCTCGTCATCCTCCTCCACATCAGAGAGCTCGCCTCGCCGGGCGAAAAGGAGATCGGGGATGAAGTGGCGTACGATCTGTTTGATCTTGTACTTGTCATCTTTCTGGATGCCAACTTGTCTCTTGACATGGTGAATAATGAGGGCCGCGGCGTCTTCGAGTATTTGACTGTCTTCGTAGGCCAGGTTCATGTGTGGGCCGCTAGGAGGAGGAATGGCAGGATCCTCTGCGGCACGCTCCTGACGCTGCCACACAGCCACAAGTTAATTTCTTAGACGGTCACGTAAATGTTGGACTCATTTTGTGTTAGTATCAATCGCTTACCTCATCATACAGCATTTCTATTTCACTGAGCAAGGTCTTTGAGCGAAACACTTTGGTGTCATTCTGTTTGAAGTTGATGCCTTGGTGGTCGAGTGACTTCAGATAATACTTTTCATTCTGTTCCCGCCAAATTTTGTTGAAGCCTCTCTGGGCTTCTCTCCACTCTTCTTCTTTGATCTTTAACCTGAAGCCAAGAATGAAAATGGAAAGGCTCAGTTCCAGCGCGAAACAAATGTATTGAATTTAAATATTTTGAAAAATAATACATGCTATTAACCTTTTTATCACTATGGGGACACACACAGTTGGGTTCTTCTTAAGACCATCAATGATGTCGTTGGCTCGGTCTCCGTATATCCTCTGAATAGCTTTGCGGTGAATGACCTCTGAAGAGCTGCCCAACGTGTTGTCCAGCTTAAAGCGCAGCTGCTCCTCCGCAGACATTCGCGAAAGCCTCTGTTGGACTGACTCGAGAGCTCGAATCGTGGCAAGATTGGTCTCCAACACAACGTCAAGCTGAGGGGATGCAATTATAAAAACTTGAATGCAGACCCCAAATGGTGAGAAAATGGGCGGCCATTACAAGTTGCGTCAAAACTGTCGAATCATTAAAATAATGACAGAAAAGGACATTGTTATATTTGATCTCAGTTCGTTATCTTTATTGTTCGCTATGTTAATAGTAATGACCAGGAGGTTGCCTTCTCAGTTTAACTATTTAATGTATGCCAGAAAGGTTGAAAAACAGCTATGGAGCTTCCTCTGCGAGATTGCAAAAGGCCTAACACCCACCTCCAGGATCACTATTCTAATACTCTTGGCCACCCTCCTGCAAGGGGGAAACTCCACCGAGCCTGTGTGATAATGTGTGAACTTGCAGTCTTCACTGTGATCAACTCATATGTGTGTGTAAAGACGTCATAGAAAAGGGAAAGCCAGTGAAAGCAAGAGCAGGTTAACAACAAGATAACAGTACAGCTTAAGCTCCCTAGGTAATCACGTGTGCCAGAAGAGGCCAATTCTAACGGCACCAAACTTCTACAGTCTTGCAATACAGCATCAAGAAAAGCGTGACAAACAGGCACCTTTGTCTTGTATTTTAGAAGAAACAAAAATGTGATCATGTGTACAATGGATGGAAAGCTCCTGAGAAGACAATTGAAAATAAATTCATCTTGCAGAGTGAGAAAACTGGGCCTCTTACCTCAAAACGCTCATCTTCACATCTGTAAATGTGCTCTTCATACTGTGTCTTCTTGGAGCTTACAAAAGTCGAATCTTCAGACCATGATGGAAATGACACCCATGTGTCATTCAGAACCTGAAATAGGACATTGATTGATTGATTGATTGATTTCTTTAAACCTTCACTCTAAAGAGATCAAAATCCAAAAAGAGCTGATGGTCAGAAACAACAACTTTTGACTAACCTCTCTACATAGTGGCGTCCTTCCGGTACATTTAGGCTGCTGATAGCTCTTAGGGAGAGCTCTGTAGCTGGAGCCCAGCCTCTTGCAGGACGCATAGTCAATCTCCATGGCGATGCCCTCCGTTGCCCGCTCCTTGGGTAAACTCTCCGCATGGCTCGACTCACCCTGACTTGATTCTCGGTAGCCCAGGAAGTTTTTAAACCATGTAAACAGTTCTGGGAATTTTCTGTCAATTGTGACATAATTTACGTGGAATACAACGTTAATACAAATAATATACTGTAACTCCATATATTGTTTGAAGAATTAACATCTTTAAGTGTGCAGCATCATTGAATTCAAGTTAAGTGTTTTCAAAGTTACAAATTAATGAAATCAATCAGAAAGGTAATATGAACTTACCCAAGAAATGGGATGACTAACTGAACCAATTCAGCACGGGAAATCACCTCCTGGTTGAAGATATGTAAACAACGCAGGAAGCTTTCATATGCCTCAGAGCTCCTGAGAGCTTTCTTGACCTGTTTGCAATGACAGTCAAAAGTACTTTTCATTTTATGCTCACATGAAAAGAAAATACTTAATGAGGACAACCAAACTGTTTGTAACAATTTTACCTTGTCAAAGAACATGCTTTCAGTGCTGTTGCTGTGCTTTCCAACTTCGCCAAAGCCATGATGGTCCTTGCCGACTATTTTGGGTTTCTTCTGCAAAACATCAAATAAATACAACTATTTTAGGTTGATATATTATTTTAATGATAGTCTTGTTGAAAGCACATAGAACAAAGCTATTTCATCTTAAAAAGCAGGGATTATATGAAGAGTATATTTACCTTGAGAAGGGGTGAGACTCCCACAGCTCCGGGTTTTTTGACAGTCAGCCCATTGTGGCTTAATTTCTGTTTATTGTTTGGTACTGGTCTCTTTACTGTCCCGCCATGATCATTACGCACAGAGTCTGCCCTGTCAGGTGCAGTTTTCCCAAGCAGCTGAGCAGAGGAAAGAGCATAAATATCGCATTATACAAATGTTGCAATCATTTTAGAGGACACATCTGGCTTGGAGAACAAAAAAAAAAACGATTTTACAAACATCCCTGCTATTTGTGTATGCTGCACCCCAAAACTAGTCTGAATTGGAGTCAAAAACAGCTACTGTTAAAGCTACAGACGCCAATGTGTTTTGGTTTTATTAGGAGCTGATAAACTACTCACCATTGAGCTGTTGGCATCAGGTAGGAACTGTCCAAATTCTGACAACAGGTCTTCCTGATTCTTGAAGAGTCGCGCCACTTGAGTATAAACCTCCTGCTCAGTCAGGGCTGGAGTGTAATTGCCTCCTGCCTCTTTGGCATTTCGCTGCTCTTTCTGCAGTCAATGGGCATTTATTAACTAAGTTGACAAAATATACAATAGTGCTCATACAAAAGGTTGGAGCGCTTCCTGACCTGGTATGTATGGAGGATTTCCAGGAAGGATTTGTAGATGTCTGGCTGACCCTGGAAGCGATTCTTAATCTTGTTGACGTAGTTTATCGCGTGGTTGAATTCCACTGGCTGATTGTTCTGTGGAGGCGGCCCACCAGACGGTGTGCTGCTTACTGGTGTGTGAGACTGAACTGAAGGTGAGCACGGTGAGGTGTAAGATGGGATGGATGGGTTCGGCTGGCTGGTGGGCGTGTGAGCTGGAGACTGCATGGCCTGTTGGAACAAAAACACATGTGGAACAGACAACTATTAGAAAAACTTAGGACATATTTTGTCCAAGTCATGAATCTAATGGAACTAACCTTGTTGACTTTATTTGCTGCAGGCTGGGTGGGGACAGGTGGGGTGACAGTAGCTGTGTGTGGGCCAGCCTGTGGCACAGTCTGGTGCTGATGCTGGTTTGGAGGCTGGCTGGGTGGTGCACTTACGGGGATGTTTCGAACAGATATACCGTAAGGCGTGATGTAGTGAATCTGGCCTGGCGTGGTCACGTTGACCAGATCATTAGTTTGAACCTCAATTTTATATCCAGGTGGCAAGAAAGTATTGAAGCCCATAATGAGGTCGGGATGGCCCTTGAAGAGTTGCGACACGCGACTGATAACACCTGGAGTGTCTATGCTGTAATTGAGAAAAACGTTTTTTCTTGATTTAAAAAGAAATATATTGATGCAATTTTTTTAACATATTGTGTCGATTACTAGAGCTTACCTCTGCGATTTGAATTCTTTCATAATATCCAGGAAATCATTATACACTTGAGGCTGATTTCCAAACTGAAGCTTCACTTGGTCAAGATATGACAAAGCATCTTCAACCTAAAACAGAAATTAGTGCACCAACGTTATTGACTTGTGTTTATAGGTTGAAATGATAATTTCTCCATCATTCCCAGTAAATCATAATGTCTCATCACTGGTGAGCTACTTTTAGAACAAGCCCAGGGGGGGTTTACTTATGTGGTCCTTGGACGTTACCATAGGCACCAGGTTGTTGACGCCTGGTATAGTGTATCACGCAACCAAATGCACACACATTTAGCCATTTTCAGATTCTGTCCTCTTTTCTTACCTTCAGACGCTGAAACTGCTGCTGTCCTTGTGCTGAAGTCATGGGTGCAGTTGGATGCACATGACCTTGGACCACCCCAGGGGCCTGGGATTGGACTGCTATGCTGTGTGCATGGGCTCCAACATGTTGTGCAGAACTGTTAAGTCCGTGCCCACTTGTGCTCTGGGGCATTGTCGGCACCTTTTGGAAAAAAACAGTTTAGACCCGTCTCTAAATGGGAAACTCAGTCAGCAAGAACTTTAGCTTGAAGACATCTGAGACTCAGATCGACTGGGACTGATTGAGTAGTACTGCCTGGTTTGAATCTGAGTTTCCTTCGTCCTCTCTTAATGTTGTTTGACAGCTCTCCCTGGACTTGTGTCAGTACTGGCTTTGTCACATAGTCTATTTTAAAACATATCTGTTAGGGCCAAACAAGTTGTACACTGGTTTGCTTTCCTTGGTAATCATCAACAGCAATTTCAAGTTTCTCTTGTTATCTCGTTGATTACTGGGGACGCTAAAACAATATGTAACATTACACTATTGTGTGGGAAATGTAGTCGACCTGGGATAAAGTGTTTGTTTTCAATCCAAACCGACAGGAATATTATTTTTAAATGTTATCTCAAGTGCCCCCCTTGACCCAGAATTGGCTCTATCAAACAAAGAAATGATTCAAACAAAGGATTGTTAGGATCGCTCCACTGGTGGTAATGTTGCAATATGTGAATGAGTGACATATTAATAAAAAATTCCATCTGCATCGCACCTCCCTTCCATGAATCTACTCATCAGAATGAGCTTGCCATTGGTAAAAGTAATCTATGGAAATACTTTGACATAGACCATTGTTCCTTGGGATTACAAAGCATCTGGTAGTGGCCCTCAAAATATGACTGCTTGCCACAACTTTGTCCTTGAACACCATTCAAATACAAAGAGGAGGGGTTGCCTACAGACATAAAGTGTGGGAAATGGTCTTAGCGGAGCCTGCTGTAGCACCATACCTGGTAACCCTGGGGTAGAGAATACTGGATGCCAGATGATGGCTGCATATTGTCTGTAGCTGCCTCTATCACAGTGGTAGTTGGGGCTAAAGCCCTCTGTTGGAAGCTTTCTGCAATGTCCTGCACTGGGGTATGTGGTTGCTGGGGTGCAAATATGGGTTCCTGGTCCTCCACATGCCTCTTCATTGTTGAAACATACTCAAAGGGGCTACAGGAAAACAAATTAAAAAAAAAAAAATAAAAAAAAGATGAAAGGCAGTGTTTAACTTACATTTGCTACTGAACTTGCTTTGTGGAGACTAGAGAGTGGTAAAAATAATAATAAAAAACCTGATTCGGTGAAAAAAGATGAGGCAGTGTTTAACTTATATTCATTAGAAACTAATCTTGTTTTGTGGAGACTAGAGGGTACTATAAAAAAAAAAAAACGCTGATTAGGTGTATCTGCAAAACAAAAGACAAGTGATCCTAATAAGGATAAGGTTATAACCAGAAGAGAATGGATGAAAAGTCACCAACCATACTCTCATGTGTGCTTTTAGTTTAGGTAAAATGTTCTCTTGAGTATGTGTTCTACCTGAAAATATTATCTGCCGTGTTAGCACACAATACAATTACAATTCTTTATATCATAACACAAAAATGTCTTATAATTTAACAATGGAACATTTTTGCAAATGATCAACGACTGCAAGATAGCTTTCAATTTGGACTGTAACTAAGACACTAAATCAATCCGTTGTCACTATTCATTGGTTACACTGGTGTAGAGAGGCAGAGCATCACACAGAGGCATTTTAAATATTTTACACCCCTCTAACAAAAGAATCTAACCAAAATGTTGTCAACACAGCGTTGTACAATGTGGTCTACTTCAGTGTTTGCCAAACTTTTTTGAGCCAAGGAACATATTATACATTAGAAAACTCTCACGGAATACCATTAAAATAAAACATTACAAAAAGTGAATCATCTAAAACTCATTTACATTACCCTTATGAGCCCTCTTTTTTTTTTTTTTTTTTACCTTAAAAGCCCCTTCGGCACCAGCTTGTGGCATCTTCTTTCAGAAAGAGCACAAAACAGCAAATAGGTAAGTTTTCAGTGATTAACAGACGTCAGGTCCTATAAAAGAAAACAAAATCCATGTGAACATATGAATAACAAACTTTGACTTTGATTTTTTAAAAATAGGTTGGTAAATACTGTAAATTGAAACAATGGCGATTTTGTCTAATTCGATCACAAATGAGAAATATGGGCATGTTTGAACACAACACTCCCATTTGTATGGATGGCAACAAATGCCATGTAACTGAAGAGCATTTGATTTCTATGGCTATCATTACTTGTCGGAGATCGATACATATTAAGTGACAATGAATCATGGCAGATAGGTGGTTGGGAAAAAGGTTCTTTTTATGTATTCTTTTAAATAAACGCCGAGTTAAACGCCGCTCATATGTATTTGATATTATTGCAAACACCAGGATTTCGAAAAGGTTTCATTTGTTGACGCTCCCTGAGCAGGCAGACGTCACAGCCTTGGGTCGGTTCGGGAGGGAGAGGACGCGAGGCGAGCACAGTGCCGCCTTGTCGACTCGCTGCTCTGCACCAAATTGGGACAACACGCAAGCGGAGCGCGCGGTGTTGAGGAGCAGGGATCGTGTCAGATTCATATCCAGTCGCTAGTATCGTCGCCCAAAAGGCTCAAGGAATTCGGTGATGAGTTAAATACAACGAAGGTGGCTGTGTAACGATTCCAAAAGCTCCGATTTGCTGCCGTGTCGCTCTTGTTGTTTCGCTGCTGCCGTGAGGCCGATCCTTTTCCCCTCCCCCTCCCAGTAAACGCCGACTTTAACTCATCCGTTGTCGTCGAGCCGACCGCTTTCGCTTGTGTGATGGCTGACGTTTGCATTCGCCCGAAATGAAGTTAGGTGGCGAGCAAACTAGTCTTTACCACTCTTAAGAGTTGGCGATATAGGCGATCACCCTCGACAGAAGGGACAGATGTCGGTGTGTCTTATGGCAAGTTATCGCCTCCATAGATGACAAACTCAAAAAGACGAAGTGAATGTGCTGGGCTATCGTTACCCTTGCGCTAGCTTCCACGTTACGACGAGTACAGCGTTAAGTTTGGTCGGGAATTCACAGTGCTGTCAAGTAAAAGGCTTTCACGTTGATATAAACGCTTGGCTCACAAAACTTTGCAGCGCACGCTGTGAACTAGATTGAATCAAAACGTCTTGCCAAGTCCTCCTTTTTGCTGTTAGCCTGACAGCTAAATCAAGCTCAGAAGAACAGTCTTACCTCGTTAGCCTTACTCACAGTAACTTAATAGTAAAAGTAAATGCCCAATACAAACGTCACATTTCAAACAACCGGAAGACAACAATACATAAAAACACTGCCATCAAATAATCGGCAAGCGCTCAAACGCTTTCCTATTTGACAAGGTTATGTAGCCGCTAATGTGCTACGTTAGCACAACAAGCACCCTCACCGATGCAGCTAACTAGGATACTTAGCTTACCTCGCTGGGCTGCCTCCAGCAACAACGCTGCCACATCAGTGACAAAAATTCTCCCCAGCAGACCTCACAGGCGCATTAAGATGGCAGTGAAAAGACGTGCGCTTTTGACTGCTTGTCCACGAAAATCGACAAAAATGAAATAGTCCGCGCCATTAACAACAGGGTATGTATGAAGCGGCGTTCGTTGAACATTAGGGGCGTGACTGTCATGGAGGAAGTTTCCTCCCAGTCTTTACTCTGATTGGTTACTTGAAAAGATGAAAACAAATACATACACTGAAGCGAGAGCCTGGTCAACTTGGAGGGTGGAGATAGATACAAGTGTTGAATTGGTTTTACTGTACTGTCATATGGTGTAGAATTAATAAAAATTATTTAAAATTTGAAATGATTCATTTTTATGCCTCTATTTAGCCAAATATGGTAGAATCTGCTCACAGTATGATCCAGAGCAAGCAATGCTGCACTGCAAAGAACAATAATGGCTTGTATCACTTGACATTATATGGAGTCAACTCCAATAAGGGATTTATGACATAAAAATTTAAAAATGCTACTGATATTTACGAATGTGAAATGTGGAGATACATTTTGCAATCAAATCTGAATAAAATGGCTTCACTCAGACACATCACTACAAATCTCTGCCTTTCTAAAAATACAATTAACTTCGGTCTCACAATAAATGCTAATATTTTATGGATCCTTAATGATTGATGCGTTACTTTCACTACAGCAATTGCCATATAAAGCTGTTTCTATAATCATATTTGGGTCTACTATGAAGAGTTTAGATATTTAATTACAATAATAATAGTAAAATATTAAAAATAAGTATTTTAAATCGTTTTATTTTGTAAATAAGCTGGTTAATCGACTATAAACAGATCAATATACACCAAAAAAGACTTAGAATGAGAATCTTTATTGCCATTGCTTAATTCTTTTATTACACCTGTCAGTTAATAATAGTTCAAGTCTAAAACAAAGGGTAAATCAATGAAAAATAAAAATTCCCAACAAAAGGTCCAAAGTAGCATCTGACTAGGCAAAAGACTTTACTGACTTAGTGGCTTTTGTCATAATCAGCTTCATCATCTATTATTCTTGTACAGACAGAGACTATGCTAAATTTCCCATCAAAATTTAGTGAATCAAGGAGTATTGAAGATATATGCAGAAAATATTCAGGATCAATCCCACGGCCATGAAAGAGACTTGCCCTGGAGCTGCAACACAAGAGAGGACATACTGATGTTGGACACTGGTCACATTCAAGAACATTTTAATTCATACTTTCATTCCAGATGAAGATGAAGCCTATTGCAGTTGAATCGGGATTAGAGGGAATGAACACAAAGTCGCTGATGGTGTAGGGGTACACACGCCTGACTTGTGTGCGGTCAGCATGGGGTTGATTCTCACTCTGGCAGTGTGCATGTGGGTGTGCCTGGTTGTTTGTCTCTATATGTGCCCTGTAACTGGCTGGCGATCAGTTCAGGGTGTAGTCTGCCTTTTGCTGGATGGATGGATGGATGGATGGATGGGTGGATGGGTGGATGGGTGGATGGATGGATGGATGGATGGATGGATGGATGGATGGATGGATGGATGGATGGATGGATGGATGGATGGATGGATGGATGGATGGAGGGATGGGAATGTACACCTTGAACTGGTCTACCAATTCTAGGGCACAAATAGACATTAATGTCATTCACAGATGTGCGAGACACAATTTCACCATGCTGCGTAGATTTTCATGCTCTACAAAAGATTACAAACTTTTTGTCTCATAAGACTAATAGGTCCCCAATTTCCTCGTCTCATGCTGAAAAAAGGTTAAATGAGGTGCGTATTCAAGTGCATCTTACCACTTGCGGTGCTGGTGACTTCAACTGCAGCACTTGTGCTCGTGGCAACACTTGAAGATGGAGCTGGTGTGGTTACTACAAGGCTCACAGGTCCTGACCTGACGGTGAAGGTCTTGCTCAGAATTTCCACAGACGCTCTATTTAACAAGCTTTGGTTGCACTGTCTTGCGCACTTTTGAGAGGGAAGGGAGCTAATGCACAAATCCAACTCACACTTCACGTACAGCTGTGTGACAAGAGAAAAAAAGGAAAGGTTTTTATTTTTTTTCACAAAATTACCTTATTACTTTCTTGTGAAGCACATATTTCTAAGCAAACATTAATCAAGTATGTTTCCAAATAATGATAGAGCAGAATTTAAACTAAAATGTATGTTTAGTTTGGGAGTAAGATGACAGTGCTAATAAACAGCTTGATACTGGAAACAAAAAAAGTCTGGTATTGAGAGAAATTGGGTCACTCGTATGTCAAGGCATCACTGGAATGCTTAAAGAATGGACAGAAAAAGTGCAACTGTAAAACAAAACGACTGACCATATTTTGTACTGTAACCAGGTTGGACAAATCAAGGCGAAAGATTCTTGCATGGCTTGTTGCTCGAATCTCTTTTGTTGTGCTGGAAGCTTTGCACCTATAAAGAGATGTGATGGACTTAAAAAAGTTTCTGTATGCGATTCAGGTATTGTTCATTGAAGTCTCATGTCACTGACCCATTCTCTAAAATAATGCTACTTTCAGCAAAGTCATCAGTCCCAGACTGCACACAGCGTTTGATATTAAGCTCAGCTCGCTCCAGAGTCGTGTTGGACAGCAAATGGAGGTCCAGCTCTTTAATCCTGGACCCAAGTGGCGCTTGGAAAGCACGGATATGACGCACTGGTGCTGAATCCCGCCGCATTCTCCCTGGCAAAAGACCAAGGGGTTTGAATTGTGGATGGTTTGTGTATATAGCCAACGGCCCTTCTCCTGGCAAGTGAAATTCTAGCCAAACATCAGCGTCATCAAAGACTGTTGTGGGCACAGCAATGTTGAAAGTTGGGCCTCTGGCTTGGACTGCAGTGATGCGGCAGGCCAGTGGGAGAATGAGGGAGGGCCGACGGCTGATGATGGAGGAAGGACGGACACTTTTCAAGGTGTTGGTGTAGACCAGCTCTGTACCAGCATGCTGGAAAACAGGAGAGGATGTGTACGTTTCTGGATTGGAACTCCAGAGAATAAAGTGGGATAGATTAAGTAAGTAAAAAACAAAACCCTCCCCAAAAGGATCACGTCAGCCTTTTACCACAGTTTTGGTGCCACAGCCATCCAAAGCAATGCGAGCAGTGAGATGAGTGTCGTTGAAGATGACGGGACAAGCGGGGCTGTTGAGCTGAAGCTCGGTCAGGTTGATGTTGCTCAGTGAAGCAACAGGAAGCACCAGTGTCATCTCGGTCTTATTACAAATCAGCTCTGGAGGCAGACAAGATCACGTTTTAAGGCTAACCCATAAACAAGTGGCAGTGTTGAAACAATTCAACCAGAAAAATAAATAGGTGGAGGGGAGGGAGGGATCCTAACCTGTCCCATCAGGAAGTGTCCTTATTTCTCCTGCAGTCAACAAGAGCAACAGCTTGAAATATACATTGCTACACTGAAAACAGTAATAATGATAACAATCATAGCCTTACTTTGATACAACCACACACAGTGAGGCTCTGACTGTAAACTAGAAAGACAAAAAGTGAAGATGAGACCTTTTAACAACCATCCAATTAACAAACCAACTGATGTGTTATCTTTCTTTCTTTTGTGTGACTGTGAACATTATTAATATTTGTTTCACCCAACTATATTTGTACTTCTGTGTTGATTTATTTTAGAGTATCGGATTTACAAAAGGTGGCATCGGTTCAGTTTACATACCTCATGGAATTGGCAACAAAGCAGATAGGAAGAAGATGAGAGAGAGTGTTTTCCCCACGGACCCAGGACATGGAAATTTGTGACATGGCACCACTTGAAGTGAAGCCATACACCATGAGTCCGGGTTGGCCGATGACTGCTATTTCTGAGACACTGCAAAGCACAATGAGGACCGTTAAAATGTAATTGCTGCTCACAAAACACCAACAATGTGGAAATTAAGAAGATTTATCATCAATGACACTAAATAGATTAAGTGCATTGTCATCATGCCAGTTACTTTTGTCTCATTCCACTCTAATGAGGGTGAGGCCTTTAATATTTGAGAAGTGTAACCTTTGGGTATTCTTTTGAATGAGGAATTCTGCCAATAACCTTTGGAAGAGCTCATATGCAACAACCCAAGATGGCTGACTTTTGGGCTATAATTGGTTCACAAACCATGAGAGTGTCACTACATTTGGAGTTCAATGCATTCCATCAGCGTTTCATGAGACAAGTATCATCTCACAAAAAGACATCACAAATGTACTGTTAAATCTGGGACTGTTAAATTGGAACAAAAGGCGGATTTACAGGTCAATTGGATCTTCTGTGATCTAACTGAAGGGCATTTAATTATTCTGCCCGCCAACCTAAAAACTGAGTGATGGCCTCAACGATGCAGACCAATTCAGTCTTCAGAAATAATGTTCGGGCCAATGAAGTGAAAATCGATAAGTTTCCCCAGCATACCCAATGCGCATTAATCGCTGCATGACATGACACAATATATATTAATAAATAAATACATTAGTAAATTTGAACTGAGAAAAAAGTAAAGTAAGGTTTCTTCCCGGTGTCATCAGCTACCAGGAGGGCAGCTGATTTTTAATAATAATTTAAGATATTAAATTAAAAGTGTAAGTAATTGATGAATGAAGAAGCATTCAAAAATATTTCTCCATTAAGTTTTTGATGCAAGAATACAATCCACAACAGAAATAAGGATTGTGACAGACACACCTTTCTTTTTGGGACACGAATTCGGCCGCAAACTTCACATCCTCGAATGGCAGGACATTAAATGTTGCATGCTTTCTTGGGGTCTTTCCTGTTGCCACAGGGTCGCGTGTACAGCTGGAGGAAGACGGTTCCACTGTCGATAAATAAAAGTACATCAGTCACAGTACATAATATGGAACAAGTCTGAAGACAACAACATTGTTTTAGTCTTACTACATGTTCCGATATAATAAAATGGACAAAAATAGGAAACTATTAAAGTCTAATCCAATAGTGACAACCAGCTGCATGTTCAAACACACCGGTGAGGGACAGGTGCACCGGAACGGAGCTTAGTGGATGGCTCTCACTGGTTTGGCTCACTTTGGGGGTCGGAATGAAGTCCTCTGCCATCATGTAGATGGAATACTGCCCAACTGGTGCGTTTTCAGTAAACGTCAAAGCACATGCATCCTAGACAAATTCAATGTGAAATGTGCGATAAAGACAGTTGACCAAGATTGAAATGATTAATTTCATTTTTGCCTTTTGAATGCCCATTAAAAATGACAGACAGCGAATAATATAAAATAAATAATTATGATGATGAACTGGCGTGGCTTGTTTGTATGTTATTTTCTCAGTAATTAAAAAAATGCCATAGTGATTCAAATTGTGAATACTCACTGCACGCACACCAAAATGTACTGCCCTCTTGATCCATTTGTTTGTAAATTTTGGGGAAAAAGAATCTGCGTGGCTATTTTGATCAACAAATATCCTCTAAAATAAGGTCATTAATTTAACAAAGCGAGTGGTAAAGTGTACGTACATTCCTTTATTCATGTAGAACATTATGCACCGAGTTTAATTTTCAAGTCGTACTGACCTCGTTTAGCTCGATAAAAGGGTGTGGAGTACAGTTGAGACACTCTCCTTGTTCTTCCACAGCAAACCGGCATCGTACCCTGTCACCATCCGGATCTTTCACTGACAGTTGGATGTGGTGAGGGCAGTTCTCACGGGTCCTGCTCCCAGAAATTAAAAGGCATAATCTTCAGAAATCTTACGTAAAGTAGAAAAGATTCCTTTGAGATGATTTTATTAATTAAACTGGTACTTTTACCGTTTTTCCTGATGAATATTTGTATGATTGTGTACATTACCTTATTGGAGGAGGCAATGCAACAAAAGCAGGTTGATTGAGTTTCCCAGAGTTTGCACGTATATGTGGTCCTGCCTTCACTGATACATAAAAGGTGGTGGTGGAACTAAAAAAAGAAAAGGCCAGATTCTAAGAGCTGAATATGTAAATAACAATAATTAAAAAATAGGAACATCGAAGCTGGCAGTGTTGTTCAGTCTGTTATTTTTACACTACAAAAAAAGACAGTGGTGTATCAATAAATTGAAGAAAAAAAAAACAATGAACGAGGTCTCATACCTCAAACTGATTGTGTTGTTGTAGTTACTGGGGACCACTTGCTCCCATTGGCGAACGCACCATCCCGAGTTGGGTTTGGCGCCACTAAAGGGGGAGGAAGCTTTGTGAAGGGTGCAGTTGTCCCCTTCAGTACACAGTCCAGTTAACGGGGGGCATGGATTGGATGCAATCACGGTAAAATGAGCTTTCGCCTGCAAAAAATCCAAGAGGAGAAACAATGTCAGCTTTTTACAAATGTAGCTTGATGCCAGTACTAAAACCAATACAAAAGGCGAATTGAGCAAATGTTACCCACAGATTGCCCTCCATCACTTTGCAAGGGCACAACGTGGACAGTGAGGCCAAGGGAGGAGGCTTCACAGGCTGGCGCTAGCCAGAGGAGAGCCAGTCTCTGCACCACGATTGCCAATGTCAGTCGGTCAAGCATCTCAGCTCTTTATTCATACAGCATTGTTACACCTTTAACAGACAGCAGATGTTTTATCAGTTAAGAATCCATCACAGCAAGATATAAGTGGTACTTTGCAGAAAACACGCTGCCAATCTAAAATTCACATTAAAAAAAGAAGCTGTCATTTGACAACTGCTAAGCGGTGTTACAAATGCTACAGAATGTGACAATTCTTCTCGTGAAGAAAATGACTGTGTTGATGAATGACAAGAATGTAGAGGACAGGTGCAGGTATTTCTTTCTTTTCATGGGAATGCAAATTAATATGCCATCAATGTCCACCGTAACAAGAGTTGTAAAGGTTACAAAAAAATTAAATATTAGATATCAACTCGTTAAAAATATACATACATACATTTATATTTATACGGATATATATTCTCACAAAGAGTAACTTTTGTTGAATGAAAGCAAGTAACATCAAAATATAGCAAACAGAGTTCGGGGCTCCTCGACAGGTTGCAAGTGCTCGCTGACAGCATTGGAACTACAAAATCAGACTGATATTTAAATTTATCAGAAAGCCAGTGAGATTAGACCGTATGTAGTGTGAACAGTCTAGCCTAAGTGACTCCTGATGCCTAAAATGCCAAAAGAAATACCAATAAAAACACATTGTTTTCTACACAAGTTATCTTTATTATGCTCATCAGTTAAATGTAGCATATTCCAGCATATGTAACAAATTAAATGAATGATTACCTGTCATCAGCTCCATCGTTGCACCTAATGAAGTCTCACCAGGGTTAAGTGAAGAAGTAAAAACTCACACATCTTAACGAAAGGCGGAGTTAAGGAAAATTTGAGGCCGATAGAGAATGAAGTTAAACTGGCTGGACCATAGGCAAAAAAAGATTGACAAACACTGCATGACAGGAGGAGGCCTTACATAATTGTTTTTCTTTGTTTCCTCACAGTTGTTTGTCTGACGTTATGTTGTAACCCCACATGAACAAAGTTGATAACGCCTTGAAGAAAAACTATGCTCAGTGAAGGAATTCAAAATGGAACCCTTGACTAAATATTAACTATAAAAAATACATATCGCTTTAATTATGTGATCCAAAACAATTTTATGAGTCATGATTTGTTGCGGCTGAGATCAGAATTTCAGACACTGGCTAGCACATTTCACTTCAGAATAGACTCTTGAGATTTCATTGTACCCTGCGTAGATAAAAAGACTCAATGTGACAATTTTTGCAAAGCAGCCCCAAGACACGCACATATAAATCTGTAACGAGGACATTATTCCAGCATTGTGCCTAGTCAAAAAAGATGTGCATCGTGGAGGGCATTTTGTTCTGGGACAATGATTGGTACAATGTAATATTGAGTAACTCTGGGGAAAGCGCACTGCCAAATGTTATTCAGGGTTCTTTCAAAGCCAAAGAAGCTGATTGCTCATGGAGCATGAGCTAGAAATCCTGTTTAGAGGTGGACAAGTCTTACTTACACTTACAGAAATTAGCTTTGTTGAGGAACAAAATGTTCATTTTGCTACAGGCCAATTTTATCTCCCCCCACACATAGTACAGTAATTCATTTGGACCACACAAATAAAGCAAAACAGGATTTTTATAAAAGTTTTATTGCGGTACATTTGAAAGTTGTTTGAATTACTTTTTTTTTTTGATAAAAGGATGACTACCAGCAATTATAATTAAAATAGGGTATATTCGACAGTTGCAAGTTGTTTGAATGACCCTTTTTTTTTTTAAAAGGATGGCTACCAAAAATTATATCCACACGTACGTACAGTATTTAATTAAACACAAGAGTGCAACAATTAAACTGCTTAGAAATCATATTTATTATATTTCTTGGCAAGAAAAACAGAAATTTAGGGATGGGCGGTACACAATTGCTTCATTCATTGATCGTTAATTCAAACACTGGTTCTTCTGGTTAAATGTGTTTGTGATCTAGAACTAGTCTCATGTAACTCTGGAATGATTTATCCCCATCTTGTTATGATTCCATAACAGAAGCATTTTATAATTGTTTGGTCACATAAAACTTGGCTCCATCCAAAGATTGGATGGGAGATAGTCTTTCTTTCATGAGGGAGTTTCCGGATTTTGGTCAGATGGATTGAGAATGTTTTTTAGTGCTTTCAAATGTCTCATATGAAAGCTAGCAAACATGGCAGAGTCCTGACTCTTAAAAACTTGCGTCAATGCAGCAGGATATTGCCCATGTGTTTTACTGACCATTCTTAACATGGAGCATTTTCTCCTGAAATGACAAATTAAGACTTGTGAGCAAACTGTGCAATAAGCAAAGTATTTTAAGTCAAGACTTACTTTGATCATGGTTTCCAGCTTGATGGCGTCCGCAGCGAACTTGCGGATGCCGTCAGACAGTTTTTCAACTGCCATGCGATCCTCATTGTGCTGCCAGCGGAAGTCCTTCTCATCCAAGTGGACCTTTGGTAGATTGCAATTCTTTGCTGTTGATGCAAAATTAAGTCAATGTGGAAATTCCATACTTAGATTGTGAAATGCGCAACAGGCCAGGCTATTGCTAATACTAACTCAAAACCCCAAAATCAAGTGACGGGCTTTGTTCGTTTGTTTCACTTTTTGATGCACAGTGCATATGATATTCTAAGTCAATCGGTTTTCTTTTTTCAAAGGGAATGGTCTGGACTTTTCCACAAGCACAATGAAAGATACTTGCTCTATAATATAACTTCAGCAACTTTTAAACTTACACCCGCCCAAAAAAACTAAATACGTCACACACAGGTCTGCCACCACCAAAGTGGAACATTGGTGGAATTTGAAGATGCATTTTTTTGTTTGATGTAGGCGAGCACTGCAACGATACAAACACAGCAGTACCTGTGTCCATGGAAAGCGTCTCTGCGACAACGCTGTGGTCCTGACTGAGCTCTGCAAGCAGCCCAGGAGAGATAGTGAGCAGGTCACATCCAGCCAGGGCTTTCACTTGTCCCGTGTTTCGGAAAGAAGCACCCATGACCACAGTGCTGTAACCAAATTTCTTGTAGTAGTTGTATATCTTTGTCACACTCTGAACACCTTCGGGGGAAACAAAATATCAGGAGAATGAGGAAGTTAGAGAAAAGAAAACTACAATGACATGGTTTGGCTATCATGTCATCATCAGAAAAGCAGCCAGACCAGATTGGCAATTAACTGCCGCTGTAATTTCAACAAATCTATATCCAAAGCCGTGTTTTCTAATGTGTTTATGGCAGCAAATGAGTTCCGGTTGTAATCAAAACTTACTCTCCTAGCTACAGAGAAAAACATCTTTTGTGTTTAAAACTAATGTCATCTCTCATTTTTGTGGAATAGCTGATGCAGCCCAGACACAGCTAGATTCCATCTCCAGCAGGCGCCATATAAATTAAGTTTGAGAGCCTGTCCGCAGTAACCAACATGGGTTCCGAACATCACAAGTATGGTTTTGAAATATTAATTTTAGTTATACATTTTTGTGTCGACAGCAAAAACAACAGTACCTGGATCTTCATGGGGCTCGTAGGTTTTGCGGTCTGTGTTTTCCTTGTACCAGTCGAAGATGCGCCCAACAAAAGGTGAGATGAGCGTTACCTTTGCTTCTGCACATGCTACTGCTTGTGCAAAAGAGAAAAGCAGCGTCATGTTGCAGTGGATGCCATGCTTGGCTTCAAGCTCCCTGAAACAGAGCATATTTACAAAACACTTGTGACTTACTATCAACATTAGTCCAACATTGGCACTCTTCCACTGGACCAAAATACAGTCTTAATCAATTTTGGCTCCTCCTGTAGCGAGTGTGACAGAAATTAAGCTGATGCAAACATCTCACACTCACTTGCCAGCTTGGATTCCCTCCCATGTGGATGACAGCTTGATGAGCACCCGCTCCTTGCTTATCCCAGCTTCCTCGTAGAGTGCGATCAGCCTCAAAGCCTTGGCCACCATTTCGTCTTTGTCAAAAGACAGTCTGTGAAATACAATTGTATTTACTGTTATAATTATTACTCTTGGTATATGGGGGTAATTATATATCGATTGATAGTGACTTAAATGTCAAAGCAAAACCACAGTTTGCAAAAGTTGCTATGTAGTGTACAAAAGGGAAGCTTGACCTCTCACTCCGACATCTTGACCTTAAATGTTCAACACAATTACATTCAAATAGTTGTGTCTAATGTACTGCATGTTCGCTATAATTCATTAAGAGGACGTGGCAAAAAAAAAAACAAGCTACAGACGGCAAGCGAATGTGATTTTCAAGTATTAGCTTCTAGGTTCTCATTTCATAGAAAAATCAGTGCATTTTTTTTTCTCCCAATGTTTCAAAAGACACCACTTTTGATTGTATGTGCATGTACCTGGCGTCCACCTCAGTTGAGACCCTGCCTGGGACCTTCTTGAGGATCTCAAGACCAAAACTCACAAACAGCTTGTCCATGGTGTTGGCAATCTGCTCGTTCTCAGTTCTGGCAAGCAAGGAAATAGGCAGGAAGGTTTTTTTTGTTTGTTTTTTAACCGGTTTACAACTACAATCCTAAACATGCGCTATAAGATGTGCAGATTGCACAATTTGAGCTCAAGCTCTAACCCACCCGCCCTTGGCGATCCCGTATTTGATGGCCTGATCCAACAGGCTCTGATAGGCTGGCATTTTGGCAGCGGCGAGGATCAGAGAAGGGTTGGTGGTTGCATCCTGAGGCTTGTACTCATCAATGGCTGCAAGATAATGAATTGGAACAACATTAGAATGTGGAAAAGGTTGGTTTTTTTTCCTCAGTTCAAATGAGTTGACAAAGAAAACAGCACCATCTTAAGTATAAATTTGTCACAGCACTCTTTAAAACCTGCTCGGTCAGTTGAAGCAGGCTGACAAACTGTTTTGATAAGAGTACAACCGTACGAATACTTATCGGAATTTTTATGTATGGTTCAGTATCCAAATGTTTAATTCATGTTTATGTGAATCAATGGAACAAATGTAGTCTATTATCGTGTTTTCATACTCACGGGTAAATTCAGTTTCTCACTCTGCCATTTTAGCATTGAAATAGAACAAAAACAGTAAAATTCACAAATAAGAAAAACTCTGTATCAGGAAATAAACGATTGGAGTTTAGTTTTCTTGATACACAGGTCCTAGTTCAAACAAAAGATCATTTGAAGAGCTACATTAACAGGAATCAAACAGCCAGTGACAGTTTTCCAACAATGAAATGTACAAAACAGCAGTTTTGAATGCTGTGTGCCTTTCTCAAATGTCATACAAGCGATGAGCCTTTTCATTCAGCTTGTTGTTTGTCAGCTTTACATTTTGGCAGCCTAGTCAGAGGTGCCAACTCTCCAGAGAACAAACACATCCCTGTTCTGTTCTGGCAAGTGTTCTAACACGTTTATTCTTCCAATAATAAGGAAGTATCCACAACATTTTTCAACTGTGACATCACAAGACATCGGCACAGATATCACATCTATCTGATTGCGGGATGCTGTGTACCAACCACCTTGTGAAAGCATACACACTTGCAAATTCCTACTTTGTTAGCTTCCGGGTAACGAGCTCAAGTGGATAAATGCAAGCCCTTATGGCGGATTTATGCGTAAAAATGTTGTTCCGTCATTTGATATACTATAAACTAAATAGGCCAAGCCAAAGAACATGCTAAACACACACAAATATATCCATAGACGGAAACAATAATGAAATATCAAACACTAACTTGTCTGTACAATGTCATAAAATAATCATTTTCGTGGACTGGTACTGTACACCACCTAACAGATATGAGAACTAATAACAGTTTTGGATAATTGTACAATACACAAGTCTGTTTTTTTTTTAAAGTGAAATTACTTCAAACTTAAAAAAAAAAAAAGAAAGAAAAGATGTTGCGTAGTTTGCAACATTTCCTACAAGCCTGCCTTACATCATAAACACAAGTTAAGAAAGTACCTGGTGTTTCCACATAAGTAGCCATATACATTTGTCCTACAAAAGGGAACTTCAGTGTAACAGGTAACAAGTAATTAATGAAAGAATTTTTCAAAGAAACCTGGCATGAGATCAGTCTTGAAGATTCCACTGCTATTCATAATTGTGTATCGTTTTATTGTCTCATTGTTCAATGAAATTTCAGATTAGTTAAAAATAAGTTTGCGAGGGGAAAAGTGTTGGTAATTTAAGTTTTGCATATTTGTTATAAAATATTTTACATGTCACTTGGTGATCAATTCATTATTAAAATAAAAATGAGGAAGAAGCTGGTTGATTCCTAACTAGTGTGTCCACCTAAGAGATACAAACCTGACATTGTGATTCCCAACCACTTTACACATTAGCGAGCCCTGAGATCTCACACGCACCACAGACACTGCTCTGGAAGATCACATGAAAACTAATTCATTTCCTTCAAATTGCATATCTTTGTTTATCAATTTATGCCAGGGGAAACAACCAACCTACTTGTTGCCATTCATACAACAATACAGTTAAACATGTCTGGCTTCCAATCTGAATGAAAACATTTATGGGCAAATCATCATTGTTTCAGTATAAATACTTGTGACATTTTAGTGCAACGGTTTGCATGAGCTATTTCTAATGTAAACAATGGGTTTGAGCTCAGTGAAAGATGAATGATCGGTGTATTTGAAAGAAAAGTAGTTTGAAACAACTCTTGTACACTGTAGTCTGGCGCTGACATTTTTGGAATAACGTAATAAACTTAATTCAGCTACGGTTCTCTTATGACACAAAAAACACTGTTTTTGTTTCCCAAATGCAGTTTTAGTTTGCAAACTGTTATGTCATCCTGACTGTGCAAGCCATTCTGCGTTTGCATCACAATTACACCACTTACTATTTCCTCATCAAGAGCTTTCATGCCTAGGGCAAGGCAAATCAGGAAGCATAAACTATATAAATGTTATTTCACAAATAATTTGACATTTTTTATCCACATATACTGTTAAGTTACAGTATAATGTCAGAGTTTTTGAAATACATGTTTGTTTCTTTTAACCAAGCCACGCGAAAACATTTCCTTTTTTAAAATGCCTCCATAGCGACGCACAGAACTAGTCCACTTTCAATTCGGTAATTTGACAAATTTAGCAGATTAATCAAACTTGAACAACAAGTAGATACAAACAATACAAACTTCCAACAAATATTAGAGTTGGCTGGTGTAACTGCACGGGCCTTGTTCGCGCGATACTAGCATGCCTAGCAGTCCCGCTTGGGTTGATTATTTACGCGGCGGTCATTAACATTATCCACGCAGCACTCCTGCCTACTTAATCCAGCACGCTAACCGGCTAGCATTAGCCGCTGGTGGAAGCGTGCATTTTACCGTTAAAGTCTCCCGTGTCGGCCACCACTACGGTGTACTTCTTCAACTGGTTGAGTGCCGACTCCATCTTTCGCCGCTTGTCCGGAGACACACTGAGCATGCTGATCAGCGACTGTGAGCTTTTTATACACAGAAAACACGTGAGCGCAAACGGAATGCAAGCTTTAAGGGTGCGCGCAGCAAGTCCAGGAAGCAGGAAGCAGCCATCGGGTGCGCGCACGCTGCGCAGTCATGAACAACGCACACAGAAAACAACAGCAGCCCCCCTAAAACAAAGAGGCTTGCTATACTACATATACAATTCCTGGGTCAGTCCAATTTTTAACCCAAATTGGGTTCTTTTCAACCCAGAAAAGACATGACAGGAATGAGCCAGCTATGTCACTTGGCTTGATTTGCTGAAAAATAAAAAAGTGACTTAGAATCAGAGACTGTAAAAGAAGCCCCCTGGGGAGGCAAAAGACATGGGTCAGCAAAGAGACTACAAGGGGGCACCCAGATTTGAACTAGGGACCTCTTGATCTGCAGTCAAATGCTCTACCACTGAGCTATACCCCCTATAGTTAAGTTTATGATTACTTGACAAATAAATTGATGACTAAAAACCAGAGCCAGTTGAAATGGGTACCTGTTGCTCTACTGTAAAAGAGGCCCCGCACTGGGTAGATAACCTACATGAAAGACGTGCCTGGAAAAACAAAGCGAGGGGGAACCATGAGTTGAACTGGGGACCTCATGATCTGCAGTCAAATGCTCTACCACTGAGCTATACACCCTGTGTTCTTTGTCACGGAGCTATATAGCCTGGCTTGATTTACTAAAAAATGAACACTAGCTCTGGCTCTGCTGTAAAAGACACATCGAGGGGCAAAGACCTCGATGGAAAAATAGTCTGCAAGGGGGCACCCAGATTTGAACTGGGGACCTCTTGATCTGCAGTCAAATGCTCTACCACTGAGGTATACCCCCTGGCTTAGTGGCTTTGATTTCCTGAAAAATAAAAAGTGACTCAGAACCAGAGATGCGGCACTAGTGGATCTGCCATAAAATAGCCCTGTGGGGGGCAAAGGCCCTGGGTCTACAAAAGAGTCTGGAAGGGGGCACCCAGATTTGAACTGGGGACCTCTTGATCTGCAGTCAAATGCTCTACCACTGAGCTATACCCCCTGGCTCAATAGCTTTGATTTCCTGAAACATAAAAAGTGACTTAGAACCAGAGACGCGGTAATTGTGGATGTGCCGTAAAATAGCCCTGTGGGGGGCAAAGGCCCTGGGTCTACAAAGGAGTCGGGAAGGGGGGACCCAGATTTGAACTGGGAACCTCTTGATCAGGAGTCAAATGCTCTACCACTGAGCTATACCCCGTGACGTTGAAAGAAATTTCCTGTCAGACAAAAAAATGACTTAAAATCAGAGCCACGGCTAATGGGTGCCTCGGGCTCTGCTGTAGAAGACTTGTGTTTAGAATGAGCCAATAAGTGGGCACTTAGGATTGAACTGGGCAGTCAAGTGCTCTATCACTGAGCTATATACCCTGGCTTGATTTACCAAAAAATAAACAAGTGACTTAGAACCTCAGGTTCTGCTGTAGAAGACACCCAATGAGGGGCAAAGACCTCGATGAACAAAGAGTCTGCAAGGGGGTACCCAGAGTTGAACTGGGGACCTCTTGATCTGCAGTCAAATGCTCTACCACTGAGCTATACCCCCTGCGTTTGTCTTCATGGAGCTATATAGCCTAGCTGGATTTACTAAAAAATGAAGAAAATTGGTACCTCTGGCTCTGCTGTAAAAGACACCCAACGAGGGGCAAAGACCTCGATGGAAAAAGAGTCTGCAAGGGGGCACCCAGATTTGAACTGGGGACCTCTTGATCTGCAGTCAAATGCTCTACCACTGAGCTATACCCCCTGACTTCAAAAGAAACTTCCTGTCAGACAAAAAAAATGACTTAAAATCAGAGCCACGGCTAATGGGTGCCTCGGGCTCTGCTGTAGAAGACTTGTGTCTAGAATGAGCCAATAAGTGGGCACTTAGAATTGAACTGGGCAGTCAAGTGCTCTATCACTGAACTATCCTGGCTTGATTTACCAAAAAAGAAACGAGTGACTTAGAACCACAGACTTGGTACCTCAGGTTCTGCTGTAGAAGACATCCAATGAGGGGCAAAGACCTCGATGAACAAAGAGTCTGCAAGGGGGTACCCAGAGTTGAACTGGGGACCTCTTGATCTGCAGTCAAATGCTCTACCACTGAGCTATACCCCCTGTGTTCGCTGTCCCGGAGCTATATAGCCTGGCTTGATTTACTAAAAAATGAACGGTATCTGTGGCTCTGCTGTAAAAGACAACCAATGAAGGGCAAAGACCTCGATGGAAAAGGAGTCTGCAAGGGGGCACCCAGATTTGAACTGGGGACCTCTTGATCTGCAGTCAAATGCTCTACCACTGAGCTATACCCCCTGTATTTGCTGTGACGGAGCTATATAGCCTGGCATGATTTACTAAAAAATGAACGGTACCTGTGGCTCTGCTGTAAAAGACACCCAATGAGGGGCAAAGACCTCGATGGAAAAAGAGTTTGCAAGGGGGCACCCAGATTTGAACTGGGGACCTCTTGATCTGCAGTCAATTGCTCTACCACTGAGCTATACCCCCTGGCTTAGTAGCTTTGATTTCCTGAAACATAAAAGTGACTTAGAACCAGACGCGGTACTTGTGGATCTGCCGTAAAATAGCCCTGTGGGGGGCAAAGGCCCTGGGTCTACAACAGAGTCTGGAAGGGGGCACCCAGATTTGAACTGGGGACCTCTTGATCTGCAGTCAAATGCTCTACCACTGAGCTATACCCCCTGACTTTGAAAGAAATTTCCTGTCAGACAAAAAAAAAATGACTTAAAATCAGAGCCACGGCTAATGGGTGCCTCGGGCTCTGCTGTAGAAGACTTGTGTCTCGAATGAGCCAATAAGTTGGCACTTAGAATTGAACTGGGCAGTCAAGTGCTCTATCACTGAACTATCCTGGCTTGATTTACCAAAAAAGAAACGAGTGACTTAGAACCACAGACTTGGTACCTCAGGTTCTGCTGTAGAAGACATCCAATGAGGGGCAAAGACCTCGATGAACAAAGAGTCTGCAAGGGGGTACCCAGAGTTGAACTGGGGACCTCTTGATCTGCAGTCAAATGCTCTACCACTGAGCTATACCCCCTGTGTTCGCTGTCCCGGAGCTATATAGCCTGGCTTGATTTACTAAAAAATGAACGGTATCTGTGGCTCTGCTGTAAAAGACAACCAATGAGGGGCAAAGACCTCGATGGAAAAGGAGCCTGCAAGGGGGCACCCAGATTTGAACTGGGGACCTCTTGATCTGCAGTCAAATGCTCTACCACTGAGCTATACCCCCTGTATTCGCTGTAACGGAGCTATATAGCCTGGCTTGATTTACTAAAAAATGAGCGGTACCTGTGGGTCTGCTGTAAAAGACACCCAATGAGGGGCAAAGACCTCGATGGAAAAAGAGTTTGCAAGGGGGCACCCAGATTTGAACTGGGGACCTCTTGATCTGCAGTCAAATGCTCTACCACTGAGCTATACCCCCTGGCTTAATAGCTTTGATTTCCTGAAACATAAAAAGTGACTTAGAACCAGACGCGGTACTTGTGGATCTGCCGTAAAATAGCCCTGTGGGGGGCAAAGGCCCTGGGTCTACAAAAGAGTCTGGAAGGGGGAACCCAGATTTGAACTGGGGACCTCTTGATCTGCAGTCAAATGCTCTATCACTGAGCTATACCCCCTGTGTTCTTTATCAAGGAGCTATATAGCCTGGCTTGATTGACTAAAAAATGAACACGGTACCTCTGACTCTGCTGTAAAAGACACCCAATGAGGGGCAAAGACCTCAATGGAAAAAGAGTCTACAAGGGGGCATCCAGATTTGAACTGGGGACCTCTTGATCTGCAGTCAAATGCTCTACCACTGAGCTATACCCCCTTGCTTAATAACTTTGATTTCCTGAAAAATGAAAAGTGACTTAGAACCAGAGACTCGGTGCTTGTGGATCTGCTGTAAAATAAATGAAGGGGACTCAGTCTGTCCACCAAGCTGAGGGTCGACCACGCAGCGGTTATTGTTTACACTAGCGAGACCTAGATGGCAGAAACGTCCAACAGCTCAACCATCTCCACCTGAGTTGTCTCCGCAGACTCTTCTGCATTAGATGGCAGGACAAACCAAAGAGTGTGCAAATTTAGCTGAGTAGTGGCTCATTAAAAGTTTGTGTTTGAATCTTGGTTCAGATCCTTTCTGTTTTCCATGTGTTTGATATTTGCTTTCCTTTTAGTTCACAGTCCAAAAACAGTTCAACAGAGGATTGGAAAGAAACCCTTCATGCATGGTCTCTGTGTCAGCCCTGTGAGTGATGGCAAATAAGTGTCGTAATATTTCACCATGAACAAAATAAGTGGTGTAGAACATGGATGAGTGCAAATAATGAGAATGTTTGGCACCACATTATGGTGTCACAGTCAAGTTGTCCATTGACCTTTCTGAAATGACGAATGTTTTTTTTTATATATGTTCCACAGAGGGGAAATGCAGCTAGTAAAACAATTGTTAAAATGATTGCGATGAGTACAATTTCTGGTAGTCGTATCCTAAGAGAAACAAATAAGTAGGAACAAGACAAATCTAGTGCAAAAATACTCACACGGAATCGGGTTGATTACAAAATGGTAATGTTATTCATTTCAACACTCAGAAAGCATTTCATTCCAAATGGTAAAATGGTAAAAAATAATTGTAAGATATAAGTCCGACTTTTCTTATAGGAATTCAAACTCTGAGACGATTATGTTCCTTATTCATTCAGACATTAATGGTTCACCATTATATTCCAGGTCTTAATTTATCAATCACAACCAAAGATATAATGAAATGCCATCATATCATGGCAGTCGGGATAGTAATGTGAAATCTTTCAAAATATATTTTGCGACGCTGAAGGTAACCCGTAATTCTGACCACCAAAATGTTATCTGTAAATCTGCAGTCCAAGTGGATGTTTGGGCCAGATATAACGATTTCTTCCAAGCATTCCCGGTGCCAATATATTGTGTTTGTGAGATTGAGGTAACCTCAGAATAACCCCGAGATGGATGAGCAATTCAAAATTATGATGCCTCTGTCCACTGTTGTAACTGGTTTGGGGGCTTGAAAAATAACTAAATCCCTGAACAATGCAAGAAAATACCACCCACGCAAGATTGTCAATCACTGCTAGGTAAAAAAACAACAACATTGTTGTCAATAAGTATATAACATACTGTAATAATGTACATCGAACCTGATGACCCCAACTGAATTTAAAACCCAAATGTATGGTATGCTAAATTGCTGGTGTGCCTGCTTCAGCTGAGAGGTTCTGGGTACAAATGCACTTTTTGTTTTGCTATTGTTGGGGAAAGTGACTGATTTAATAAAACTGTAATATACCCAGTATACCCTTTGTATTGATGTAAATAATATTCAAAGGCATACCGTAGAGTAACATTTAAAATGATACCGTCCACCATAAACAAATCCTCAATACAAGCTAATTGTACCATCCATGATTGCAAATTTCTCATTTCAACCTCATTAATATATTAAAAGTAATTTGAATATAAATAAATTATCACTGTACATAGTTGGTATTATAATATTCCTAATATTGGGGGGAAACTGCAAGTAACTCATAATATAATATGAAATATACAGTATTACAATTTGGAAGAAAACACTTGCCCAATATTACGCCTGACCGTCCTTCCCTACTTTTATATTTCACACTTTAAGTGAATTTCATTTTCCAAACCATCATCGCAAAGGACGATTTTTATAGCGCTTTAAAATGCTACTGATTTCTTTTACCACTAGATGTCAGCATTTGTTTTTACAGGTCGAATGTCAGTCACATGTGCCCCCATGTGGCAGGAGGGAGAGAGAGGCTCTTTGGAAAGGAAAAAGCTTGGGAAGTTTTGCCACACTGCAGAAAAGAGAGAGCAGCCGGAATAGAGAAAAAGAGCCATAAATAAGGGTAAGGTTTTTTTTTTTTTGGTCACTATTCAAAATTATTACTACTTATTGGAAACGCGCATTTATTCTATAATTCAGAATGCACCGGTTTTTGAATTTCTCTTTTGGTCAAGTTTTACCATGTGGTTGTTCTGGTGTCAGACAACTTGTTTAACTGTTTGGTGAAGGGAATTGCTTGTGTGCAAATGTTTAGTTATCTGTACCATTTCACTCTTCACATTGAAGTGGATTTCTTGAATGAATGTTGCTCCTGCTTTGCATAATGGATCACACTGAAGTTTAATGTTCACAGTCGCAATGTTTTTTTTTTTTTTTTTTTTACAAGCAAAGATGCTTTCACTAGCCACGTTTTCACGTCTCCTTTTGTAAACACATTATGATGGTGGACATTGTGAGCTCTTGATAGTCTAGACCGCGATGTAAGCCAGAAATAAACTTGTGGATAAGTCCAACATTTCAAAATACCAACCATTCCGGGGAGTATTCCCTCCCTTCACTTTCTCTTTTCAGAATGGCACAAAGGAACTTTGCTTGTCCCAGGACTTCTAAAATATGTATTTCAGTAAAATTCACCACCTCACAATGCGTCTTTATGTTGGTGCAGTGAAGGCAATAAGTCACGTTTAAAAGTAAGTTCTAAGATCTGGCACTGATTACTTTACCAAGGCAAAGACATTTACACTTCCATTTTAACTTCCATTGATTTCTTTGTTTATATAATATGTATTTCTAATGATTATTATGAAGATCACATTAACTGAATTTCATTGCTTCCTGGTCACGTTACCTTTAGGTAAACACTTCAGTCCATCAGGTGCGCACGCACGCACGCACGCACACGCGCACGGCCCTCTCACGCGCGCGCGCGCGCACACAGGGCAAAAAAAATCTGTCGTTGTCAAAGGCCAACAATTTTGTCACCATTCTATATTGAATATAAAATACCTTGGATATGCAAAGAAAGGAAAACTGCACCATCAGCTGAATCCGGTGGGGCACGGCCTTGCTGGCATGAGCCCAAAAAGAACCTAATATATTTGTAGCAGTCGCTTCCATTTTAAGGCTTCTGGTAGGTTGAAAATGTAATCAATGCTTTTAGTTTATGTGTGCTCAGGCAGACTTCACACTGGTTTATTCCTTCAAAAGTAAAATTTTTTTTTTGGGGCTTGAAACAGCTTTGACACTGGTCGTCATGGCAATATAAAGAATAACGGTGAGCTGTAGCTCATTTACATAAGCTGATACAACGGTTTGATTTCAAAAGAGTGGTTCATAGGCGATGATAAAAACTGCATGTGTCAATTCTAGATTCTTGCAGTATTTTGGCCAAAGCATGTTGGGAAAACGAGGGGCAAAAAAGCACAAGACATCTCTGAAGCATGCACATTTACAAGTGAAGTCATTACACTTAAAATGACCAAAAACCTTTGTTGGTTATTTTGGTAGCTACCTTTAGGAGAATATTTAGCACCTAATAATTAAATTGCATCAATGGAATGGCAGCGAATATGGTGGTTACCTTAAATAAGTGGATGAGGCTGTTATAGATTTAAGTTCAAGCATTTACATAAATTGCATAAATCTTCATACCATGTATTGTTTTTCTTTTGTGTTCTCGTTTTGTATGGGGCTGTCAATAAAGGATTACTACATTGGAGCATATACAAAAGTATATGCACTTTACTGTATCACAAGGCCCATTATTTCTGTCCAGAGCTTTGTACGCTACTTTATATGAGAACTTGGTTTCCATATCATCGACTTTATCTTCTTTTTCATGAGGCATAATACGTGTAAAGCATTATTGGCATTATTTGTTTATGTTTTGGTCACACAGCAGAACGTGCAGCTTTCAGCTCGAACCAAATGACTGCTTCATTTCCTATAAGAGCTACTTAGCTTGTGCTCTTTATGGAACCAAACGACCACTCATAAAATCACTAGCTCGGCTTGACACTTTCCAGGATGTGCATGGAGACAGTTACGAAAAAGGAGGCAGCTTCCTTTTCCCGTGTCCTCCCATAGTTATCAACTTCAGTGTAGCTGAAATGAAGTGATGGCTCTTGGCAGTTGGCCATCATAACCCGTTGTTGTTTGCAATCAGTCTGCACACTGTAGTCAAGAATAATACTATTACAACATTCTTTACGTGTGTTGCCTGTGGGTAACATTCTGTAAGGCCTCACGCTATTCACAAGGACACGGTGGAAAATATAGTTCAGTAGAGAGGTGTGGGGTGTTTTCTTGAAGAGTCACAGCTAGTTGGTGGTGTTTGTCCAAGTGCACTTCTGTGGTTCACTTGTGGGCTTCTCTGGGTGTGGTACCACTCCACATATGTGCCCTAAACACTAGCTCTACTGTAAATGGCTTCGTCAGTGGTCAAGTATACTGCCCCCTAATGGTGTATTTGTGTTTTGCGTGCACTAGTGGGTTGATTGATCCTAAATTTAACTGTGTACTTTTGTCTTAAGTTTTTGCCCCCCCCCAGTTTCTTTTTGATTCCAAAATTGAATTAATTTTTGAAATACATTCTGCCCACCCTTCAGCAGTCATGGAAAGGAAATAGATACTGTTGTTTTGGATTTAAGTAAAAATGCAAATGGTATTATTGTTTCCTGATATTTTATCATTGTAGTTGTATTAGCATGAGAATAGAGGTGCTCAAGGGTCGACTTCTGGGATGGCAATAGACCAAGAGAATGAAATATCATTATTATTATTATTATCATCATTATATATAAATCATAAGTTGCATTTGCTGAACCTACCTTAAAATAATTTGTATTGATTACATTAATAGCAACGTATAATAAGCATTTCATGCAAAGTGACTTTTGCAAGAACCAAATTTTTATTGAAACTCGTAATGTTTTCAAGTAAATACCACAAAATAGTTTTCCAATTCATTTATTCTGAAACACAGCAAATATTGGTAGTACAGTCATTAGCCATTATCCAGGCAGAGCAGACTGTTTCAATTGGCAAAAACAAAATCTTACGTGTTTTATGATGATACAAAAAAAATGGAAAGTTGCACAAAGGATTTATTTTTGAGCTACCCTGACAAATAAACAGGACAAATCATATTATTGTTTCATGGTTTATTGTTCGACCAGACCTTTTAAGATGGAAAGCGCTAGCTTGGCCTTGTACATTTTGAAAGGTCTATTTTGTCTCCTCGATGAGAACTGCTTAGAATGAAAACCACGGTATGTAACCACAGTCTTTCAAAGCCACTGACTCTCACTATCACACCCAGTTTAAAAATGACAAAAAAAGAGCATGTTTTTCCCCTTCTTTGCTTGATGTTCACTAACCTCCTCACATTCTCATATATTTTCAGATCATCACAGCTATCAAAAAGCTTTCCTAAATGAAGCCCACAATTATATGGTCCATTGAAATATTTGTCAGAATGTTTTCTCTGTGTGTAGTGAAAGTAGCAACAGTGATTTTACACAGCTTGTTATTTTTAGTTCTCTTGGGTGATGCAGGAGCTGTCTAATCTATACACATAACCTTCAATTTCCATTTAAGATAAAAGGAGCATACTGTTCCCTCTAAATTGTTTGCAAAGCTCCAAAAATCCAAGCATCTTATGTACATTTGTGTATTAATTACTATGTATTTGTGACATTTGATAATTAGGGTTGTTCCCTGAATTGTCTTCTAGATTCAAAAGGGTCAGAAATATATATATATATATATATATATATATATATATATATATATATATATATATATATATATATATATATATATATATATATATATACATATATATACATATATACACACATGGAGGTTTACAGTAGATTCATAACTGCATTCGAATGTGTATATTCACATACACACATGTTCAAGTGCAGCTATGAATCTACTGCAAACCTCTATGTTGTGTTTTATGCTGAGTAATTTGTGGATGAAATAACATCTTGCTTGCAGATGCGTGTGTGGTTGTTGATCTAATTTTGATTCAATTGTTTAATCTTCACTGTTTCTCTGATCTGATTAAATTGGATTAATTCAGGATTGATA
Source organism: Syngnathus floridae (assembly GCF_059516105.1). Classification (NCBI taxonomy): domain Eukaryota; kingdom Metazoa; phylum Chordata; class Actinopteri; order Syngnathiformes; family Syngnathidae; genus Syngnathus; species Syngnathus floridae. The sequence goes on from NC_142415.1 coordinate 9,011,584, forward strand.
TTTTTGGCCTGTGCCTCACTTATTTATACATTCGGTGCAGCTGCGGCTCTGTTTTGTGCTATGATTCTGATGTTGTCTGCAAACTGAAAAGGCCTGTGGAACTTTCAGTTTAATTTTGTACGTAATCTCACTGTTTAGATATATAAAATATAAATTATGTTCTACTGAGTAACATAACATAGATTAACATAGATTGCTGGAATTAAGCGCCTACATTCACAACCAAACACACTGGAATATTTTGAAAGGCAATCTTAGAAAATCACACTAACAAGAATGAAAACATTTGCATTTAAAAATATTGTCAGTTTTTGTACTAGTTTTATTCTTGTTGCACTCTAAGGGCAAATAAGAAAATGGAAATGTGCCCTGCAGTGCACTGTCAACCAGGCCAGGTTGTACTTTGCCGAATGCCGTGGAGACTGTTGAACTTAAGCTCTTACCGCTACCATATTTTCTGGAGTTCTGGCGGTGCGAGGTTGGCCGGTTGATTTTTGTTTCAATGCTGATCCACTGGCTCAGAAGTTAGTAACCCTTAACAAGATTGAGTTTCAAGCAGGTACGGGATCATGTCTCCCAAGTCTGAATTGCAAACGGAACGCTCGTTGCAGTTACAGATTCGTTCTTGATAAACATTTCCACAATGAAAGCGCGATGCTCACCGGTCCAATTCATAACAAAATAACATCATTCGAAAATTTATTTGCATTTTATTAAACCTACAGGTGCGGTTTATAGTCCAGAAATTACGATACAAATGTACATACATACATACATACATACAGACATACATACTACATACATACATACGTTACGTTATGTTACGTTACGTTACGGACAGACAGACATTTGATTGGGGATAAAAATGTTCTCATTTTAATATTGTTATGCAGAAACACACGTGACCAAGGACAATTGTTCAAACGGTTTTTAAATTGTGGTGAGTGCTATGATTAACATTCTTACTCTGCCGCTCTATACAATTGTCATATCATCAATTGTGAAGTTAACAAGGCACCTTCAGATTAGTTGCTATGGAGACAAAAATGGTGGAAGTCACGAGCAATACTCTACAGATGCCTATTTTCCCCGTCTGGTTTGCAAAGAAGCCTTAAGTGTATTGCTGATAGCACCACTTTCACTTTTTGACGTTTCTGAGTTGACAGAAGAGCGTCTGTATAAACTCAATATTTTTTTCCCCTCTAACTGCTTCCCCATATGTTTCAGCCTCTATGTGCTGCCATGTCAATGTGATCTGTGACAATCGTCATCAACGTAACTTAACAACTGTAATGGATAAAAAAAGTCTACACATCCCAGTTTGGCAGTTTTTGAACGGTTGTGTGTATTATAGTTAATCAGACACATTTTTCACCAACCTGTGCATCTCAATAAAAAACTATTTTTTTAGCTAATGTGTTTGGACAACTGTTCGACTGTATTGGAAACTATACAATTCACATTCAACTCACGTCAAGTGGAGTCAGTGCACATGCCTTTGATTAATCCCATTCACAATTCAACTTTTTCAGTCGGCTTTCATAAAAAAAATATATTTTCACTCACAGTTTACCACACAAGACACAGTTTGCAGAAAGCTTATAATGCATATTGTTTATTACAATTATAAATGGTGTCCTGGTTGTAAGATTCATGCTTTTTTGTGATGAGCAGTAACGCTGAGTTTTGTCCATGGAAAATTTGCCTCTTTTTTTCTGCCATTGTTGAACATTCATTTTGTTGTTGCCATTGACTCTTCTTTGGTGGATTGGATGATTTAAGTTTGAATAAAGAAGACATATGTATTGAGAAGGTAACAGTTTATTCATCAAACGTTGTCATCTTGGAGGATAGAGTTCAGTCCCTGACTGTAGAAAGCTGGGACGTCCACTGGTTACAGAATTTCATCTTAATATCTCTGCATTGAAATCGCTTCCAATGAAGACAAGCCTCATTTAACCAGTGTGGGAGAAGCTGCCCCACTGCCTCCTCCAAAAGATTTTACTCCATCAGCTCATTAATCAATATGGTGTTCTCAGCGCCGGCTCCGCATTTTGACCCAATGACCCAACTGCTCTAGGCAGAATCTGGACTCATCAGTGAACATAATATTTTCAGATACCAGTAGCGCAACAATCGTCAATGGCAACAGCAAAATAAGCTGTCTGCCATTGGCAGAGATGATTTTGCTTCTTTTTTTTTTTCATGGGCCAACCCACATATTCAGCTCTGCTGCTCATCCCTCAAATGCAGATTATTTACAAATTTAGCACCATTCACAAGGGACACAAACAGGTGTTCTAACAGTGTAACATTTATTAGCAGAAAGCATTATTACAAAAAGAGAATAATCTACCAACCATAAATTTTGTTTGGGTTCCGTTTATGAGGAGTATCCAACAACAGATATAAGAGACGAACGGCAGATTACGATGTAGTTATATTATTTTGTAACGTGGGTATTGTGGTTGCTGGAGGGAAATTCTCCTTGTTTGAGAGGGTTGCAGGAAAATGAATGCAGCGTCGAGGTGTCCAAGAGATGAGGAGGAAGCAGAAGGGAGAACAGGGCAGGGTAGTGGGCCGTGCATTTCACATCTAGGCCTTCATTAGTGCTCGGGCTGAATCAATCCAGCCCTCACTAGCTATCGCAATGAAAGGAAGCAAGACAGACCATTTGGAATTATTTAATACATATTAAATAAATTTTAAATACATTTTGTCCATGAATACGTATTAAATTTATTCATGGACAAAATATAATTAACATCAGTCTGTGATTCAGATATTTTTAGGCCAGCAGAGAAGGTCTTACAGGCCCTGACGGCCCACCACTGGTAAATACAAACTAGAACTTTCTTAATGTCTGGATGCAACTAGTAACTTGACAAAGAGTGCTGACGATCTGGTAGTGTAGTGCGGTTCAAGATAGGTTAAACAGGCATGTTTTAGTAATTCTTTTTGAATGAGATACAGATGCCAGTTGGCTCCAAAACACCTGTCGTATCTGTAATTACACACACATTTAGGGTGTCCCCCGCCTACTGCTCACAGTCAGCAGGGATAGGCTCCAGGATAAGGATAAGCTGTTCAGATAATGGATGGATGGATGCAATGCACACGCACGCACGCAGGCACGCACACACACACGTACGCACGCACTTTTTTAAAACCTTTTTTCATTGATTAGATTCTAAACTGATCCAGATGCTCAACGTAGCACAGATGTGTGGTTTTATAATTGATGGTTTCTATAATCATGGCCTAATAGTGGTGTTACTTAGAGGTGGATTATGTCGATAAGTCCCTTCGAAGGTAAGGTTAAAAAAAAAAGCCCACGAGTTAACCTTGACAAACCTAATGATGAACACGTGCTGCAGATGTTCAGTGACATGCTTGTCTAATACTCCAATATTCTCAAAATGAGGTGCAAAGCAGGTCGTGCCGAATTATTTTGATCATCTATGGTATCTGATGAAAACAATAATTAGTTTTTGAGTGTAAATAAATATAATCCTTCAATCATCACATCATCATCTCCGTTCACAGTCACTAAGATCTACCCATCTTTTTGTCAAAAGCGAGCAGCCTTCTACAGACGTCACATTCACAAAAAAAAATATTCTTTTTATCAACAAATAACAAATGTTCAACCGACAGTGTTGTGAATAATTGGACCGAGACACATGCTGTGCATTTCAAAGAATAACATCCATTTTTCTACTTTCTATAACATGGTGACGGCTGTTGACTGCCTTTAGTTACTTGTGACAGCACAATACAATAGGCTGGAGATAGGAATTCCAAATATTTATGTTCAATAGCTGAACGTGATGTAATACGTTTGGAAAAAACATCCCTGTGAGCACATAATGTATGTGTGGTCTAAAATATTCTGATATTACACAGAAAACCAAATTAAACTCAGTCAGTTTTCATTTTCCAATTAATTTACATCATAAAATATCATATTTGTATCTTAATTGCATTTGCACAAAGTACCAGAGTGGGCTTTTGGCAGGGCGTACTCAATTTTAACTTTGCAAGAAAGTGTAGCAGCCCTCACACTTTCAGCATCACAAAGGGTTTGTGCAGTATTTTGTGTGCAATTGACACAAAGCGTAAATGTACATCCTTGCTTCCGCTTCAGTTAATGCTCTAGAGATTGTTTCCTCCTTCTCATGTGCTTTATTTGATAATGCTTCTTTTTCATGATATTGTTTGCCTTTTGAATCCCCTTCACTATCTTTTGCTGCTCCAGTCAGTAAAAATTTCCTCCTACTATGGTACAAATCAAATTGGAAAAATAAAGCTTTCATACCAGCACAATAGCTTCTAATTTTGTAATTGATTAAACAATTACGAGAAACATGGTACAGTAGTAAATGCTATGCATTAACTTTATCCATAAATAAGATGCGCAAATGGCGTAAAGTTTTGACATTTCATTTAAAGATAGACGTGACTGTTCTCAATCAACCAGAGCACTCTAATTAGCAGAGTCGAAACAAAACACACCATAATATCGGAGTAACATACAGTACGGAACTGAAATGGAGAGATTGAAGGAAACATATAAATGCCCACAATGTAGTAATGGTGCTTGGGATGTCATGGTCGTGGTCTAGTCATGTGACTTTATTCTACCATATTTCAAGCAGGTTTGTAGCTTTGTTTTGGAGGTATTTGGTGGATCTCACCACGTTTCCATAGCTTCTTCTTATAGGCAGGTTCATCATGTAAGAGCCGACCGTATTCATGTTGTGGGTCAGTGCCTTGTTACAAACTTATTTGGCATGACTCCACAATGGAGGCAGATTTGTTCTCTGTTCATTGTCACCAAATCTGATAGTGATCTCTAAACATTCAAGAATTACATGCTTTGGTGAAGCAACAATTTACAGAATTCAAATGATATATATACTCTAGCTTGATAATAGTTTTCAGTCAGTTTTCAAACCTATTATTTTCTGTCAGAACAAGAACCCTTTCGATATTCGACAAAATATTCTGGTGCTTATAATTCATGTTTTTAGATTTCACTCAACAGCTTTTCTTTTGTTTCCATCATCTGTTGGAAGGTTGTTTTTTCAACTATTGAACCTCAAACCACCTGACACCCACGTCTTCATTTGAATCTTTTCAAGTTTAAGCGAGGTCACACACGTACGTGCTAAAATGGGGCGTAAGGGGCCGGCCTTCCGAGTGTCTTGAAATGATGATGACAATGTCAGCTCCAGTTTAATATGATGCCAGAACACTGTCATGAATTAAGGTCGATCTCATTCATCATTTTTTCTTTGTGTGGTCTTAGGTATTGCTGAAACATTTGAACACTATATGATCTTAAACTATGAAAACAGTTAACACAGTTAAATTAATTAGATCAAATGTAGTTGGTTACATTTTTTTGGGAAAGCAATTAAACTAGTACTTTCTAGTTCTGCTGCTATTTTGTTACTGTTACATTTCCAAAGTATTCTTCCAACACTGTTGGTATCATAAATTGAATCATCTGACTTGGCGTAAACTAAGTCATTTCATGTGCTCCTCAGAGATGTGCTGTTTGTTATGCCCAGTGCTCTGTCTTCTACTGTAGATAAATCCCACACACAGGACCTTACGGTATGAGAACACTCCACTGAATATATTAGTTCCTCTGGGATTTCACTGATAGCTTTACATTGTGTTGATGGGACTGGTCGAAGCTGACAGCAATAACTATTTATCTCTTAATCTTGAAGAAAAACACTGGGAATCCTATATGATAGAACTTATCTCATGCACTGTGATTTCACACCCTTTAAAGTCAGAGATGAAAGTTTAGTTGAATTTAATTGTGTTCCAAAACACTAAGCATATGCTGTTTTACTTTCTTTTCCTCAACAGTCAATCTGATTTATAGTGAATAAACAGTTACGTATATTGGCTTAAAGATTTTACTGAACAAAATGATCTTGATGACAACAGTATTTCTTTTGCAAAATTTGTGAACTTCACCAGGAAAGAAAACCAGAAAACGTTCATTTTTCCCCTTAAGACCTATTTGCGTTAAATTTCAAACAAAGTACAGACTACATTTTACATAACAATGGAACAGTGTGACTTCATTGGCAGTCAGAGTTTACTTAAGTTCTGTTGCAAACATTTCATACTTTCCAGTCTGGAACCACATGGAAATTGATTTTCACAAATCACATTTAAGACATTCATTTGATATGTGTCTGACTTTGGCTGCGTAAATCAAATTTCCAACTGTTCTGCGTGGCAGGGAATGAATTTCAATGTGGCAATCCAATTTGCTTTTCACTCAACTCTACTAGATATATCATCTCCACAAACGCTTGTATTCTCTCACAACACACCGGTCGGTTTCATCGAGGAAACTGCATTGGTTGGATTATTTCAGTAAATGCGGATTGAGTTAAAGTCATCTGCAATGAGAGTTCTGTGTCTGACCTGTCAAATAGTCGTCTCCTTTATAAACCAGTCGGAGTTGTCCATCATGCATATGAGTCCCTGTCACTGTCTTTACATGCACACAATGCACGTTTGTTCTCTTATTGCATATACTGTACTGCATCACCTTGCTTTTTAACTATAGGGGAGTATTATTCCATTCATATCTATAAATACATACATAGACGGAGAACATATTTGTGTTTTCTTGGACAGAGTTTGACTGGCACCCCCCTGCCCCTTCTAGCAGGGATTAGCCACAGAATGAAAATAGATGGAACACAAATGCATCTGCATTGTCAGGTGCTCATACAACAGATATGGAGCACAGATCATCAGTCTGTCATCGAGATACTCGCACCTCATCGAGAGGAGACATGTGAGTGGAAAGATAAACTGATGAAAGATATTCATAGCTGTAGATCACTGGAACAGACTTCCCCTGACACAGTTGCAATCTT